>NC_080855.1:4105680-4443180 GCF_030435755.1 Ochotona princeps
CCTCTCTGTATATCCGGCTTTCCAATAAAAATGAATAAATCTTTAAAAAAAAAATTTCAAGCTCAGTGTTGTGTGGGTGTTCCCAGCGATGTTTGGGTACTGCACCACGGTGAGGTCAGGTGGGGACCCAGCCTCGGGCTGGGTGAGAGTGTATAGGAGCTGGATTCTCACAGTTCTTCTGCAAAGCTAAGATCGCCTCAGTCACTTCCCCCTCCCGGGCTGGTCATCAGCATTACCCTAGCCGTGTGGCCGACTCCACTCGCTGCCGCGGAGAGCAGGGTGAGGTCGGTGCCCTGCTGTTGATGTGGGGGGATGGGTGCCCATCTGATGCTCTCCCTTCTCTTCGCAGGGGAGGCCTCCGCTGCAGAAGTCCCCTCGTCTTTTGTGATCCTGTCTGTGTGCAGTTTGATTATATTAATCGTGTTAATTGCAAACTGTGTGTCCTGCTGCAAGGGACCCGGAGATAGACTTCAAGGTAAGCACAGCTGGTGGGGCCGCCAGGGCTTGCCCGGGCTCTTCTCGCCCGTAGCCGCATGTAGCTTGCAGAATTCCGTGCCCTTCTCGCCGGCTGCAGACTTTTTGAAGGCCTGGGTAGCAGTGAGCGGTAACGGTTGTAGGCCCTGTGGTCTTGGGCACAGCTGCTCAGCTTCCAGGCTGCCATCGTAGTGCTCCTCTCTCAGCGTTCAGCGCTATGAACAAATGGTCCTGGGTGTGTGCCAGATTAAACTTCATTTACAAAGGCAGGCGGCTGTGCTTAGACCTCCTGCTGCAGCTGCTGGCCCTGGTGCAGGGCCTGTAAGGAAGGGCAGAGGGCAGGGTGCTTTAGTTTTGTTTCTCAAGCTTAGGCAGGCAGCTGAGTTTCAGATCCTTGGGTTAAAGTGGAGTGATGCCCAGCGTGTTTCCTGTTTGAGGCCGGACGCTGCTGTTGGTGAATTCCTGGCCCAGGGAGGGAGCCCAGGGCAGGGCCAGGCAATAGCAGCAGAGGGCCGGACGGCATCTGCATCAGCCAGCTGAGAGTCCTGCCCCGGGACTGGCCTGCTGGAATCAGCACAGAAGCTGCCCTGCAGTGTGGAGTCTACACAGCAGGGCAGGGCTGGGCCAGACAACCTGGGCACCGCTGGTTCAACTCGCGAGTTAGGAACCCTGACTGGGAGCTTAGACCTCCTGCTGGACAGACAGGCCTGGTACCAACAGCCCCGAGGTGGGTCTTACTATGTGCACTTTTTGTGCAGTCTGGTGGCTGCCCTGGTGGGTCAGAGCTGGGCTGTCCTTCCACTCAGCCCAGCAAATCAGCACACACATACACACGAGGCAGGAGCAGGCTCCTGTCACCATGGGCCCTTTTGTGGGAACATGGTGGTGGTGAACACACCGCCTGGGGCCAATCGTCTGTCTGGCTGAGGGACTTGACACACAAACTGGCTGTTCGGGGCAGATACAGGCTGATGGGCATTGCTGATAGCCGAGTGCAGCCCGGCTCTCACATTACCTCTGGGTTCAGCACTGAATAAGGAAGGGAGCTTACTGTGATGCAGAGCCAGGGCCCAGTAGAGCTGGGGTGTTGGGGGCTACTGATGCACCCCAGAATCCTCCATGGGGCTGGGGACTGAAGGTTGGAGGTCCCCTTTGTGCAGTCTCAGAGCGTGTGTGCCAGCCTGCCCCCTGTGGAAGGCACTTGCAGATCCAGAAAGGAAGTGAGTTG
Organism: Ochotona princeps; assembly: GCF_030435755.1. Taxonomy (NCBI): domain Eukaryota; kingdom Metazoa; phylum Chordata; class Mammalia; order Lagomorpha; family Ochotonidae; genus Ochotona; species Ochotona princeps. The sequence continues at coordinate 4,107,383 of NC_080855.1, forward strand.
TCTGACTTCGTCTCCGTAGTAAGACCTCGCTCGCCCTGTTCACTTCTTAGTTGTTCTGTGTACCTCTCTGAGGCTCTAGAGTCGTCTGTGGGTGCGTCACGCTGCTGCCAGGGTTTGGGTGGGAGTGATGGGCAAAGTCTTTCTAACGAGAGAACCTTCAGGAATGTCCAGAAAGCAAGCAAAGGCGTTTCTTCTGTGGAGAAGTAACAGCCCCCTCCTCCCAGCATCCCTTGTTCCCGTCTCTGCTCCCTGCCTTCCCGACAGACAACAGTACCATCTGTGTAATACATGCGAGGTCTTATGTGTCATAGAGCTACTGTTGTGACTCAGGTGCCTCTTGGGGCGACGGGGAGTTGGTCTCAGGAAATGCAGAGAAGTGGAAGTGGGCTGGCCCGCTTGGAAAACACCTGTTTTTTTACTTGAAATGTGTGCAGGCGAGGGTGGGGATAGACGTAGAGACGGTGCATTCCAAGTCAGAGAGCAAACATGTCTCCGTTTGGTGTCAGTCTGTGGGTTTTCATGCTTGCTGTCTTGGTTTTAGGAGTTTGAGGATAACTTTGACGATGAGATAGACTTCACGCCACCAGCCGAAGACACTCCGTCCATCCAGTCCCCGGCAGAGGTCTTCACTCTCTCAGTGCCAAATATCTCCCTGCCTGCCCCGTCCCAGTTCCAGCCTTCTGTAGGTAAGGCATGTTCCCAGGCCTGGCCTGTGTGCCTCCCGCCCTCCGACCCCCGCCTTTCCAGGGTGGGAATACCATTGGTCCCAGATGCGTCGGACTTTAATCCGTGCTGCTCTGAGTGCCTGTCTGCTCAGACATTCTCTCCCCTAGTCCTGGCCGAGGGCACTTGGCTGTCTTGCACCTGGGGAGAAGGACTATGTTTGGGTATGTGAATCACATTGGCTTTTTGCAAAGCTTTTTAAGATAGAGGTGTGATTAAATGTTAATTGAGTTCTTGTTGAGAAATAGAGTGTGACCAGTGGATCAAGAAGTGCGTTTGCCACGACTGCTGAAATGAGGCTGTTGAAGGCCTTGCAAGGCCAGCGTCTCCTAGTGAGGGCAGGGTAGACCCGGGGGCTTGCCGTGCCCCTGTAGGCTTGCCCAGCTTGACTGGTACTCCTCATAGGAAAGATTTGCAAAGTAGGGTTTATTTGGTGTCTGCAGGTTTTCCAGTGCATACTAAGTGACATGCAGTGTTTAGTTTTAATTTCTATAAATAATGCTTTTACTTCAGCCGTAAGAGTGGAGTTTGAAAGGACTCTAATGTATCCTACAGAATAATTTTAGAGTACTCATCTCTGAGTGCGAGTGTTTGGATGTTGCTTGTTTTATACTCTGCTCCGCTTTATACCTAAGGAAAGCCCCAGGAGACCTTTAGTCTGTTAGCCGTGAATGCATTGCAGGTCATAGAGCCCTGATCAGGTCGGCTGCGGCAGGGCGGGGCATCTGCTGGCGTGGGACTGTCCCCGAGTGGGAAGAGTAGAGCTGAGCTGACCTCCAGCACGTCCCATCGCTGCTCATTCACAGGCAGCATTGCTCCTTTGTGGAGGGCGGGCTGCTTCTCTGTCCTCTCCAGGGACTGGAAAGGAAGCACCCTGGAGAGGCTAATGGCCACACAGCGGAGCCGTCTCTGCAGACGGGGCTGGGACAGCTAAGAGGCCGAGGGACTATGCCAGCTGCATCCGGATAGATGGGAGCGTGGGCACGGGCGTGAGAAAAATTCGGGTGGCCTGGGCAGCCGCCCTGGTTGTATCTGTCTGCACCTGCCTCTCTGTTGCACTGGAGCCCTCTTCACAGGAAGGAATCACTTCACGTCCACCCAGGACGTGTTTGTTTGATCGGGAATGTGGGTCCTTTCCCCGTGTGCTGCTGGATCTAGAAGGAATAAAGGAAACTGGCAAAGCTGACACAGAGGCCAGATTCTGTACGGATACACAGACACCAAAACCAAATTCATTGTAATAGCAAAAGCTATCTGTAAACTACAAAAAGGATTGAAAATGTCACATGTTAAGATCCCAAGCAAGGGCTGCCGTCGTACAGCCACCAGGCTGCCGTGTGCACTGCCGGCACGCTGCTTCCAAGTGCTGCTTCAGCCCAGGCCGCTGCAGCCGCTAGGGGAGTGGACCGGTGCATGCGAGATCTCTGCCTCTGTCTTTGTGTCTTTCTGTCTCTGTGTAACTGGCTTTCAAATTAAAAAAAAAAAAAAATGAGCACATGAAAGAAGAAACTCATGAAAAGAAATTCAGATAACGGTAAACGTGAAAACCTCGTTATTTGCCAAATACACTTACAACCAGATGTTAACCAGCAGAGATGGAATGTAGTGACCACTGGGGGGTGACCTGTGAGGGGGAGCTGGCTGGGGGCGGTTGGCAGGTGCCTCCTGCCCTCCTTTGGGGTGAGTGGATGGTGGTCTTCCTGCAGCACACCGTCTGACGTGGGTGGGTGCCAGAATGTATCATGGGACCCTGCAGCTCCACTTTGAGTCATTATCTTTAGGAAGTCATTGAGTGAACGTGCAGATACTTGGGCACAGAGCAGTTCCTTTACTGCAGCATCGCCTGGCAGCGTGGCATGGAAGGAGCTGAGCTCTGATGAACCCGTGCTGGAGCGTGGCCTAAGGAAGGGCCGGCAGGAGGAGCTCGGGTCGGGCATTGTGTGAGAGAGTGACCATGGCCTAACACGGAGTCCGCAAGGGCTCCAAGTGCTGCTGGCTTTTCCTTTTCTCTCCTTCTAAGCACTTTTTATTTTATTTTGAGATCCAGCTGGGAGATCTGTCCCCTGAAAGTCTCCCTCCTGGTTTTACCCTGCCGTCGTTTTGCGGCCCCACCTGTCTCAGATAACAAATCCTTTCCTTGGTTTCTTAGACATCTCAACAGAACTGCTTCCGTGGAGACCCATTTCCTTCATTTGAACTTTTTTTTTTTCAAGGATTTGCGTTTTTGTGGAGTTGTTTTAAGGTCACTGCAAAATTGAGAATGTACAGAGGTCTGCGGGATAGGGCTGACCCGCACACGGGCACGGTCCCCGACCCGCACACTGACCCGCGCACGGGCAGTCTCCAACCCACACACAGGCACAGTCCTTGACCCGCACATGGACACGATCCCGGATCCGTACACCGAACCACGCACGGGTGCGGTCCCCGACCCGCACACTGACCCGCACATGGGCATGGTCCCCTACCCGCACACTGACCCGCACATGGACACGATCCCCGACCCGCACACTGACCCGCACATGGACACGATCCCCGACCCGCACACTGACCCGCACACTGACCCGCACATGGGCATGGTCGGCGACCTGCACACTGACCCGCACACAGGCACAGTAGTGGAATGTACTTCTGTGCAGCTTGCTGTTTTCCCCTCTGTCTGCCTTAGAAGCCTCAGCATCCTAACAGGGTGAGCTTTACTTAGTCTTGCCTGTAGTTGCAGACTGGAAGCTTGTGAACATTGCAAAACTTCTACTTTATGAACATTTGGTTGTTTTAATGTAAAGCTTGTTCCTGTGTGTGTTGTACACTGTTATTGTGCTGGTATATTTTTAGAATCTTTTTTTTTTGTAACACATTTGAGAGCGTGAGCAAGTGTGTGTGCTGGTTGACTCCCCAAAGGCTTGCACAAGCTGCGCCCAGTGCGTGTCTCCCCATGGGGGGCAAGGACCCTGTTATCTAAGCTGATGCCACGCCTCCCAGGGCCTGCGGTAGGAAGCTGAACAGGAGCTGGGGCTGGGCAATGAGCCCAGGCCGTGTGATGGGGACAGAGATCCTGCCCAGGCTGTCACATCCCAGTGGCCGAGGACTGTTATAGCATTCAGTAGTCACAAACATCCTAACCAGAATGCCCACTGCTAGGCCGGAAGCCTGCCCCTGTTAAAATCAGTGCTTAAAGGAGTACCTTTCTTGATGATGTCCATGCGTGTTGCCAGCAAGTACCCAAGGAAAAGTACAGTCAGGAATTGCAGCAATTTATGTTATTGCCAGTTGAGTGTCAAATGCTAAGAGTATTGAAATTAACTTGGTTAAAACTAGATTGTTACAAATTTAGGTTGTTAACTGTAATCCCCATAGTAACCATAGAAAAATGTACAAAAATGAAAAAATTAAAGTGGTACACTAAAAAAATTTAATCACTATACTCAAAAAAGGGTTTTTTTCTGAAAAGCGTTCCTAATTTTTTTTTTTGAAAGATTTATTGGAAAGTCAGATCTTCAGAGGAGAGACAGAAAGATCTTCTGTCTGGGGGTGGGGGAGACAGAAAAAAAAAAAAGATCTTTTGTCTGCTGGTTCACTCCCCAAGAGGAACTGATCCGAAGCCAGGAGCCAGCAGCCTGCTCCAGGTCTCCAGCACAGGTGCAGGATCCTAAGGCTTTGGTCCGTCCTCGACTGCTTTCCCAGGCCACAGGCAGGGAGCTGGATGGGAAGTGGAACTTCTGGGACACAAACCGATGCCCATATGGGATCCCAGTGCATGCAAGGCAAGGATCTTAGCCACTAGGCTGCTGCGCTTGCCCCCATTGCTGATATTTAACATAGCTAGTCTTTTTTTACAAGTCAAAATGTGACAATTTTTCTAGAGTTAGAGAGATTTGTTTCTTAAGAAATCTTTCGTGGGCTGGCGCGATGACTTGGTGGCTAAATCCTTACCATGCACGTGCCGGGATCCCATATGGGCACAAGTTTATGCCCCAGCAGCTCCACTTCCCATCCAGCTCCGTGCCTGTGGCCTGGGAAAGCAGTCGAGGATAGTCCAAAGCCTTGGGACCCTGCACCCATGTGGGAGACCCGGAAGAGGCTCCGGGCACCTGGCTTTGGGTCAGCTCAGCTCCGACCGTTGGTGCCACTTGAGGACTTATCTTTCTATATCTGCTTCTCTCTCTGAACATGTCTTTCCAGTAAAATAAATAAATAAATAAATCTTTAAAAATAAAGGAATAAATCCTTCCCTATTCTATAATTCCAAGTTGGTTGTTTTTCTCCTGAGTTGGGGTTTTGCCACGGCGTGAGCACCGCCCTCTGATCTGGAGGTGCCCTGGGGGTGGCGCTGGCAGCCCGCTGTTTTCCATGGAGAAGGGGGTGCTGCTTGAATCATTCTTGCGTTTTCCTTCCTTTCCTTCACGCTTTGGTGGGGCCTGTTCCAGGCTTTCGGTTCTTTCTTTTTGTTTGTATTTTAAACAAAGCATGTTTTCTTACAGATTTTGAACTTTTATGTATTTGAAAGGCAGAAGGAAGGACAGAGATGGACAGGAGAGAAGTCCCATCTGCCGGCTCTCTCCCCGAATTTCAACCTCTCATGGGTCAGACGGGGCCAGACCAGCGCCAGGAGCTGGGAACTCAGAGCAGGTCTCTGTGTGACTGGCAGGGGCTTGGGGGCCTGCTGCGTCCAAGGGGGCCTGCCGTGTCTAAGGGCATGTGTCAGCAGGAAGCTGGGACTGCAGGCGGGACCTGGGCCCTGACACAGGCACTCTGCTGTGAGGAACCTCTCTAAAAATTACTTGTTTTGGGCCTGGCCGCGTGGCCTAGCGGCTAAAAGTCCTCACCTTGAACGTCCTGGGATCCCATATGGGCGCCGGTTCTAATCCCGGCAGCTCCACTTCCCATCCAGCTCCCTGCCTGTGGCCTGGGAAAGCAGTGGAGGATGGCCCAAAGCTTTGGGACCCTGCATCCGTGTGGGAGACCCGGAAGAGGTTCCTGGTTCCTGGCTTCGGATCGGCGCAGCACCGGCCATTGTGGCTCACTTGGGGAGTGAATCATCGGACGGAAGATCTTCTTCTCTGTCTCTCCTCCTCTGTATATCTGACTTTGTAATAAAGTAAATAATTCTTTAAAAATAAATAAATAAATAAAAATTACTTGTTTTTATTGGAAGTCATATTTACAGAGAGAAGATCTTCCACCCATGGGTTCACTCCCCAAGTGGCCTCAATGGCCAGAGCTGAGCCAATCCAAAGCCAGGAGCGTCTTCTTGGTCTCCCGTATGGGTGTGTGGACCATCCTCCTCTGCTTTCCCAGGCTAAGCAGGGAGCTGGAAGGAAGTAGAGCAGCTGGAACGCAAATTGGCTCCAAATGGAATCCTGGCCTCTGCAAGATGAGGAGTTGAGTCACCAGACCACAAGTCAGGCCCCAGAGCACCCTCCTGAGTACCATGCCAGATGCCTGCTGGGCCACTCTCTTTCCTTTGTTAATTTGTGTGGTTCTTTTCCCATTACCATGGTCTGAATTATAATATCTGCATAATAGGATTTGTACGTGTTTGCTCCCATTCTGTGGATTCACTTTTAATTCCTTTGATGTGTAAAAGTTTGAAATTTTTAAGACTTATTTGGAAGTGAAAGTTACAGAGAGGAGAAAAGATGAAGAGGTGTATCGCTATTGCTGATTCACTCCCTAAATGGCCACAGTGGCCGGGGCTGGGCCGGGCCAGAGCTGGAGCCAGGAGCTTCGTCCGGGTCTCCGTGTGAGTGGCAGAGGCCCACCTAAATGGCCACAGTGGCCGGGGCTGGGCCGGGCCAGAGCTGGAGCCAGGAGCTTCGTCCGGGTCTCCGTGTGAGTGGCAGAGGCCCACCTAAATGGCCACAGTGGCCGGGGCTGGGCCGGGCCAGAGCTGGAGCCAGGAGCTTCGTCCGGGTCTCCGTGTGAGTGGCAGAGGCCCAAGGATTTGGACCATTTTTTATGGCTTTTCCCAGGCCACCAGCAGAGAGCTGGATCGGAAATAGGGCAACCAGGGCACAAACCCATGTCCATGTGGGATGCCAGCTTCGCAGGAGGCAGCCCTTCCCGCTTTGCCTGAGCAGTGGCCCAAAAAAGTTTTAAATTGATGAAATTCAATTTATTTTTTTTTCTACTATGTTCCTTGTACTTTGGTATCATATTTTAAAAACTCATTCCAAAATTGGTCATGAAGATTTACTCTTGTATTTTCTTGGGTGAGTTTGTTCAGCTCTTCAGCTTTTGATCCATCTTGAGTGACATTTTTGTTCTGTTCATGTGATGTAAGGTAGTGGTGTGGCTTCAGCCTTCTGCCCAGAGCATCTGCCTGCGTGTGTGGTAGCAGTGTCGGGGCGGGGCACGGGGAGCTGCACTTTCCCCATTGAATTGTCCTGCACTCCTTTTGAAAATCACCTGATATTTCTTGGGGTTCATCTGTGCACTCAGACGTATTCTATTGATCTGTCTGCCTGTCTTTATGGCAATATCACACTCTTGTGGTTGATGGAGCTTCGGTTTCTTAATAAGTTGTGAAATTGAGAAGCTTTGAGACTAACTTCTTTTTCAAGGCTCTTGGCGGCTGTTGGAGCCTTTGCAATTCCACCTGGATTTTTTTTTTTTTTTTTTAAGATTTATTCATTTTATTACAGCCAGATATACACAGAGGAGGAGAGACAGAGAGGAAGATCTTTCGTCCGATGATTCACTCCCCAAGTGAGCCACAACGGGCCGGTGCGCGCCGATCCGAAGCTGGGAACCTGGAACCTCTTCCAGGTCTCCCACGCGGGTGCAGGGTCCCAATGCATTGGGCCGTCCTCGACTGCTTTCCCAGGCCACAAGCAGGGAGCTGGCTGGGAAGTGGAGCTGCCGGGATTAGAACCGGCGCCCATATGGGATCCCGGGGCTTTCAAGGCGAGGACTTTAGCTGCTAGGCCATGCCGCCGGGCCCCACCTGGATTTTTAAGGTCCGTTTTTCATTTCATTCCCTTACAGCAATTTTGTTTTTTAGGGTGTGTGCTGCTTTGCTTTGGTGTTTATTCTTGTTTGGGTGTGTTTCTCAGGTATTTTCTTAGTGACTGTGAGGAAGGTTTGGTTAGCATCCTGAGTGTGTGACCCAGGCGGCCATTGAGACATACAAGGATGCTGCCCAGCCCTCCATGCTGCCTTCGCAGGTTAACCTCTTCACATGTTCTGTGCCAAGCAGTCAGATTTTATTTTTAAATGTGTATTTATTTGAAAGTTAGAGTTACAGTTTCATCAGCTGGCCGACTGCAGTGGCCAGGGCTGGGCCAGGCCAAAGCCAGGAGTCAGGAACTCCTACCGTGTCCTGTGTGTGGGTGGCAGGGCATTCCCACTGCTTTTCTAGACACATTGGCAGGAAACTGGATTGGAAGTGGAGCAGCCAGGAGGGACGCGAACTGGCACTCATGGGATAGTGGCGTTGTAGGTGGTGGCTTAGCCCCGCAACGTTAGCCCCTAGGAGTCATACTTAAATTACGCAGGAAATAAAAAGAGAAGCTGTGCACACTAGTCATGTAGTGATGTTTGCTTTCATGTTTAGCTGTGTAGCAACCCTAGCCAGGGGGCTTTATTTCTCGGTGTGGGTTTCGGGACTTTTGTGTGTGTCCAGAGGCCCCTGTGGTGCTGGCAGCCGCCCCTGAACCTTGGCTTGCAGAGTGTCCCGTGCCGCCGTCAAGCTGGCATGGAGAATGCTTGGTTCACGGTGTTTCCCCTTGGTGCTTAGCGGATGTGCCGGCTCCTGGGCCCTCCTCCCCCAGGTCGGTCATGAGCTCACCTTGGTGTGGCTGCTGCCTCCATGGTCAGCCCTTCTCACCAACTTCAGGAGCCCCCGTCACTCGCCTCTTGCCTGTGGGCATTCCTGTCGGTCAGCAGATTGGAGCAGTTCCTACCGTTGTATCTTCAGGAATCTTTTCTACTTTACATCTCTAGAAATCCTGTCGTGTGCGCTGGCCCGCTCACTGGGGTCTGCACCTTAGAATGGAAAAGAAGGCAGTGCGAGGCCCTGAGGCCTCAGAGCCGAGTATCGTCAGTGCAGAAAGTGCTTGGGATTCGAAGAGGGTGTTTTTCGTGTTTGTCTCTATCTTAATGAGAACAAATGTTTGTCAGAGTTTGTAATTTACAGGTTACTTATTTTAGTTTAAAGATTACCTTATATTTGATTTTTAATAATGTTCTTTTCTCTGCAGAAGGTTTGAAGTCTCAAGTAGCCCGCCACAGCCTGAACTATATACAGGAAATCGGGAACGGCTGGTTTGGGAAGGTAAGAATGTGCCTCACTTTCCTTTATTTCCCCGATCATGCTGGTAGAGTTCAAGGCTAGGTAAGAGCCATGTCACATGACGTGCCACCTTGTCCAAGAGGCCACGTGTGGAGTGTGTCTCCCCATGGGCCCTCCAGCCTGGCCTTCCTGGGCGTGTGCCTTTCCTGAAGTGCTTGTCAGTGACAGAAGTCTGGGGTCACGCGGTGAAGGCCCATCCTGGGGTTGACAGCAAGGACAGGACCCTCCCCTCCCCAAAAGGACCCACCCCCATCACATTGTGATCAGGTTCAACATGTGAGCTTCGGCCAGGATGCAGAAGTTTAGACCATAGTTTTTTTTAAAAAAATTTTATCAAAAATATTGCTGCAGGTACAGGTAGTGGTCCTGTCATGAAAGCCACGCTGGGCCGGCTTCTCACAACCCAGTGCTAACCCAGTGCTAACAGGCCTTGTCGCTGGTGTTTATACCGATTGTGGGGAAGGCAGAACTGACACACTGTTGCCCCTGGGTAGCAGCCATCTCTGTAACCTCGGCAAAGGTTCCTGCTGGAGTGCTCAGGCTGGCCGGAGCAGGGCAGTGACCAGGAGAGGTTTGCTGGGTGTTCAGGTGCCTTAGGCCGCTTGTCTTTCCTTTCTAGTCTGTCAGCTCTCCACCTTCCACTCCTTCAGCCTCCTTACTAAGGCTTCCGGGCAGCTTGCCCAGAGCTCTTCATGTGGCCGACCTGTTGGTGCTGAAGCCAGGCGTGGAGTGCCAACATGTAGCAGCACACGGCAGATGCCTGCCCACAGGATGCTGCCCTGCTTAGTGGGGAGACTCAGGCCTTAAGGATCTTCTGGTGGTGGGGCCAGGCGGGTGGGAGACCCAGGAGCCAGGAGCCTCTTCCGGGTCTCCCACACGGGTGCAGAGTCCCAAGGCCCTGGGCCGTCCTGGACTGCTTTCCCAGGCCACAGGCAGGGGCTTGTGAGGCAAAGGAACCAAGAGGCTGAGGTGTTGAGGGAGTCGTGGCCACAGACTTCCAACGACAAAGTGGTCGTGCAGGCCGAGGCTGACCGGGTCACTGTGGTGGCCGGCGGTTACACTGTCCCTTGCGGAAACTGGTATTTTATGATTGTTGTGCTTATTAATATGCACTAATTATTTGAAAACAAAATTAGGATTTAGTTACTCTGCCTTTAAATTTGTTTAGAATATCACTGTGTTCCCAGGACTTTAAAGAGACTCCTATCCTATGAAATGTTCAGAAAGAAGGTTTTTAGTTTTGACCTTTCTCTAATGAGATAAAAAACCTTCCCTTCATCATTTTAATGTTGAATATTGTATTTTGAAATGCCTTTGCATTATCTGATATGGTTTAATAGTGCCCTTAAAGCTGGTTCTTATATGAGCTGGCTCATTCTTAGTTTGCCCAGTCTGGATTTTCAGCGGGATTTTTCTTTTCCTATGTGTTCTGGCTGAAGTTTCGGTGTAAGGTGAAGCTTGTTGGAATGCCACGGACTTTCTGGGTGTTGTGGTGCAGTAGTCACTTGCTTGCCCACTAAATGGCAGCTCATCTTCTGCAAAGTAAGCCGAGCCCAAGGCTCCCTGAGGATGTCTGAGTCACATTTGAACTGAGCATGCACAAATCGCCCTTCCATGGGGTCCTGGGTAACCTCCATAAAATTAGAATACAGTCTTAAATAAATCTGTGAGCGTTATAACAACCTAACGGCTAGACTTAAAATAGCCGTTTACCTGACGGACATGTGGGCCTTGTCCAGCCTGCCTGGGATGACAGAGGCCACCGACTGGCCGTTTCCTCCTTGTGGGTTCTCTGGTAAATGAGACGGACTGCTTTACTGGCTTGGATGAAACTGACGCAGAATCTTCCCTTTGGTTCCAGGTCCTCCTTGGAGAGATTTACACAGGCACTAGTGTAGCAAGAGTGATAGTGAAGGAGTTAAAAGCCAGCGCGAGCGCCAAGGATCAAGATACCTTCCTGAAAAATGGAGAACCTTACTAGTAAGTAGACCTTCCCGTGGGCTCTGTGAGCGGAGCCCGTGGGCTTTTGGGAAAACAGATGCTTACAGCTACTTCAGAAATCACTCCTGAAACACGGGTGAGGACGTGAGAACCAGGAGCTGCTGCGACCCACAGTGTCGAGTTCCACTGAAGAATCACTTGCTCCAAGGAGCAGGGAATGACAAGTCACCAGCTGAGGTGACCAAGGTGTGAAGAGTTCTCTGGCGAGGATTTAAAGCCACTGCATGAAGATACTTTGCTGAGCAATGCCTATGCAGCAGATGAAAAATAATAGTACTAATAAAGTCTCAGTGAAGACATAGAAGACAGAATGGTCATTCCGGAAGCAAAGAAGGCAGGCAGTAACTGCAGTGGGGACGTCAGAGAGGGAGCTCAGCGGTGGAGCGGAAAGGACACGAGGAGGCCGTGCTAGGTACTGCCCAGTGTGAGCAGCAGGGAGCAGACGGGCTGGGGGACAGGTGCACGGGGGAACATGGGGAGCTCACCCCCACGTCAGAGACGCCCCGCGTGAAGGATGGGGCTAGGCAGATACTCAGAGAACAGACTGGACAGACAAAAGCTGCGGATTCAGGAATTTGAGCAAATCCCAAATAGGATCAACCCAAAGCGGGAACAGTGGGGGCCAGAAGGCCAGGACACGTGATTCAGATGCTAAGAACAGAACACCAAGGTTCTTTGTTCAGAGAAAATACCCTCCAAGCGGGAGGAGTTGTCGCGTTTGTTCTAGATCAAGGGAACCTTGAGTATTTCAGACCACCAAATCTGTCCTAATCAGTGACACATTTTTCTAAAGAGAAAAGGAACAAGTGTGTGAGCAGGCCTCCTGACCGTGATGAAGAGCCACGGAGAGCCGCCATGTTGATCCCAGGCGGGACGGCTGCGGAGGTTTGGGGCGGTGTTGCTGTTCACGGTGGTGTGGGAAGGCTGCAGGGAGCGGAGGGGAAGGGCAGATGGGTGAGGAAGGACAAACGCGGGAAAAATGCCAAAGGATCCACAACAACAAAAAATCCTGTTGTTAATAAGTGACTTCTGCAAGGTAGCAGCGTATAGTCAGGGTATGAAAGTCAATTTTACTTTTATCTTAGAAGTTTTTTTTTTTTAAGATTTTTATTTTTATTTGAAAGAGTTAAAGAGAGAGGAAAGACAAGAGAGAATTTCTGTCTGCTGATTCACTGCCCAAACAGGCACAATGGCTGCAATTGAGCTGAGCTGAAACCAGGAACTTCTTCTGGGTCTCCCACATGGCTGCAGGCACCCGGGGACTTGAGCCATCTTCTACTTTCCCAGGCCGTCAGCAAGGAGCTGGATAGGAAGTGGAGCAGCTGAGACATGGACAGGCACCCACATGGGGGGTGCTGGTGCCGCAGGTGGAGGCTTAACCGGCTATGCCACGGCACCAGCTCTCTCCGTTTTACTACCATGTATACCGTGTACTGGCAGTGAGCACATGAAAACAAACTGAAAATGCGGCATTTATACTCGGCTCAGAAACAAAAAGGAAATACTGTACCTGCTCGGGATCTATATGTGTAAAACAAAGTGCTGATGAAATAAAGGCCAACGAATGGGGACAATAGCGTGTTCATAGATGGAGAGAGCTCAGTGCAGTGCAGTAAGGTTGTTGATTCTTTTCCAGTTGATAAATCGGTGACTGCATTTACCATCAAAACTTCAGCAAGAGCTGTCTAGTTTTGGTTTGTTTGTTTTTGTTTTTAAATTTTTGTTTGATTTGAAAGAGAGAGCTCTTCCATCTACTGGTTCATTTCCCAAATGCCTGCGACAGCCAGGGCTGGACCAGTACAAAGTCAGGAGTGTGGAACTCAGTCCGGGTCTCACACATGCGCGGCAGGGATCCAGGTGCTTGGGCCATCGTCCGCTGCCTCCCCGGGTACTGCACGTTGGTGCGGGGCTGGATCGGAGGCCCACGGCCATCGTCCGCTGCCTCCCCGGGTACTGCACGTTGGTGGGACGCTGGATCGGAGGCCCACGGCCATCGTCCGCTGCCTCCCCGGGTACTGCACGTTGGTGTGGGGCTGGATCGGAGGCCCACGGCCATCGTCCGCTGCCTCCCCGGGTACTGCACGTTGGTGGGACGCTGGATCGGAGGCCCACGGCCATCGTCCGCTGCCTCCCCGGGTACTGCACGTTGGTGGGGCGCTGGATCGGAGGCCCACGGCCATCGTCCGCTGCCTCCCCGGGTACTGCACGTTGGTGGGACGCTGGATCGGAGGCCCACGGCCATCGTCCGCTGCCTCCCCGGGTACTGCACGTTGGTGGGACGCTGGATCGGAGGCCCACGGCCATCGTCCGCTGCCTCCCCGGGTACTGCACATTGGTGGGGGGCTGGATCGGAGGCCCACGGCCATCGTCCGCTGCCTCCCCGGGTACTGCACATTGGTGGGGGGCTGAATCGGGGGCCCAGGAGCTGGACTGAATACAGGAGCTGCAGTGTGGGATGTGGACATGGTGAGTGGTGACTTGGCCAAACCCCCTCCCCTCAGTACATCTTAAAAACCGTGTGCAACATTTCTGTGAAGTTTATGAATAAGGACAAACACCAGAGTGGTCAAAGCTATTACTCTGGACTTGGAGCTGTCTGCCAGCGAGACGTGTCAGTGGCGGCAGAACAGAATCGATAGGCTGGAGCTGACAGCCATACGAGTGTGACTGCCTGCTTTTGTGAAAAAGGCTCAACAGCAACGGTGAGGAAGAAGGCTGGCCTTGCTAACAGCGTTACAGCCACAGTGGGTCACGTCAGGAAGTCGTCCCTGTGCTGATGGAGGCAGGGAGTCCACAGTCTGCAGGGCGGGCCAGCAGGGGCGAGCCCCCGTGTCGTTCCCGTCTGAGGGCCGTCCAGTGGCAGGGAGGAGGTTGGTCCTCAACGGGGGGATGTGCTGCACTGGCCGTGTGATGCCAGGGGTCGTCCCGTCTCGGAAGCCTCTCCTAGAAACAGTCACCATATTGTCGGCTCGCCTGGACACACCTGGGCCTTTATTCCAGAGAAGTGACACGTTGTGTACACATGTAAACTTTGCTCGGTGGGTGAGTGGCCGAGCAGACGGAGGTGTGTCCCTGCCTTGGGATACCGCTTTGCCGCGTGGAGGACCAAACTGTTGCGACATGTCAGGATTAAGTGGAGGGAAGCATTCCATCTCAGAGAACCAACTACTGCTTTCGCATGCACAAGGCCATGTTTCCAGAGTGACAATGCGGTAGGAATGACAGACAGGGCCTCGGCTGCTGGGCACGAAGGTTGATGGAGATCGCCCGTGTCTCCCATGCTGCAGCTGGACACGTGTGCACCTGCAGCCCCTCATGCAGAGGCTACTCGCACCTGTGGCAGAGCCAGGGCCTGGCTGTGGGCGTGCGCTGGGTGTGACTGGGCCACAGCAGCCTTCCCCGTTTCACCTTCAAACTTGTCTTAAAATGAGCATTATATTTTCCAAAAAGAGCTCACATGTCCTGTGGAGCTGGCAGGCTAGTGTGCAGGGTACAGCCAGCCAGCTCCAGGTAGGACCTGACAATGTTAAGATACTTCTGGGAGTTCTGGTTTGTGAAACTGTTCACCTTGTTGGCTTTGAGTCACGCGGTCATCAGGTAGTTTTGTGTGCACCTGCCAAGCCTGCCTGTGTGTGACGTTCTGAGCCTTTGTGCCTGTCCGCGGTGAGTTGTCGGGCGGAGGGTTCCCCAGCGCCGCTGCTGACCACCGTCCTCTGACTTCTGTCTTGGGCAGCGTTCTTCAGCACCCGAACGTCCTCCAGTGTGTTGGACAGTGCGTGGAAGCGATCCCCTATCTGCTGGTGTTTGAGTTCTGCGACCTGGTAAGTTTCTGGTAGAACTTGGCGCAGCCGTTTCTTAGAGGTTTTGACACGTGTGTCCACCGTCCATCCCCAGGGCAGGACTCTGCCACCCACTCCTCGGGATGTGCAGTGGCAGTGTGAACTCACCCGACGTGCCAGGTGGTGGATCCGCATGCCACACTTAAACCATGAGAGACCCCGAGGTAGGTTCTGGTCATTGCCTTTTCTTTGTGGATGACCTGAAGGGAGTGTTTCGTGGTAAGGGTGTGTGTGGGGCAGAGCCAGCCCTGCTGCCAGTGTGCCCTGCAGCGGGGCGAGTCCAGACACTCCACCCCGTGAGGGAGCCCTGCCGTTCTCACCCGGGGGCTCGCTGAGGGTCCCCGAATCCATCAGGAAGCAGTGGACTTGTGCAGTGTTTATGAAGAGTCGGGTGTGTTTGTAAGCCTAAAATTAACCTCATTTCTTACCACAGTAATTTCAGTAGTTGGAAAGATGTTCCGTGTGCAGGTTTGTGTGAATTCTGGTAATTTCTGGTGGGATTTTCACCCAATACAGGACATGTAATTGCTCAGAAGCCTGTGTTTTGGGCAGGTAATGATTTCCCAAAAGGAGTTATTTGAGCTGACTGATGGGTAGTTGACTTCCATGGAGAAGTGGGCGTGCCCAGGTGAACCCCGACGTCCCTCAGACAGCGTCTGCAGCTGTTAGGATGGATGGTGCGCAGCCCAGACGATGGCTTTCTGTGTGGCTCGCCAGGCGGGATCAGCAGAGGTGCTGACCTGGCATGCCCGCTGTCCCTGGCTGATGTCCTGGCGGCCCTCTGTCCCTGTGGCTTGGGGCAGCCAGAGAGCCTGCTCCCGCTCGGATGGCCGCAGCCACTGCGGCCCTGCCCCTGGCTGCTCCCGTCCTGGCTGTAGGCCCGGCCGTTGGTGTGTGTGCGATGCGGGTGGGACACCTGGATTCTGGTGTCGGTTCATATGGCATTCTCCGAGCAGCTTTGGGTCAGGTTTACGAGCCTGGTTTGGGGAAGGGCGGAGGAGGATGGAAGTTTGAATCCATTTTGTCCCAGATTCTGAGAGAAGTGTACCACAGTGTCCCACTCGGGTTAGGAATTCTCCTCGTGCTGTGTTTGGGTGCCTCGTGGGAGGGCCACAGACAGAACCGATGTGACGGATAGTTCAAGCTGTTATTACTGTGCAGTGTCTTTCTCTCCAGTTAAACCCATCAAGGTAAAGATGTTGCTGAAGCTAACACAGTCCCATGTCTTGTAAATCCTTGTGGCTCAAGCACTAACCTCACTTGGATTTATTGTTGGTGAGATAATTGGAATTTCATCAACCTGTTTGGAGATGTTTTTCTTCCTCATTAATTTTTTTTTCTTTTTTCCTTGCTTTATTTTGGATTCTTGACTCATTCTTGTTTTAATTTCCCCCCATCTATTGGCTTGAATTGTGGCTTAATTTTGTAATTAATTACATTAGTTTTGTTGACAGCATGTGTGCTTAGCCTAACAAAATCTGAAGTGTGTGTCAGCTTTTTTTAATATTGGAAATGGAATACATTAAATTTTTTTTTCAAATTTTTTTTTATTGGAAAGTCAGATATACAGAGAGGAGGAGAGACCGAGAGGAAGATCTTCTGTCTATCGATTCACTCCCCAAGCGGCTGCAATGGCCGGAGCTGAGCCGATCTAAAAACCAGGAGCCAGGAACCTCTTCTGGGTCTCCCACATGGGTGCAGGCTCCCATGCCTTGGGCTGTCCTGGGCTGCTTTCCCAGGCCCCAAGCAGGGAGCTGAATGGGAAGTGGAGCTGCCGGGATTAGAACCTGCGCTCATATGGGACCCCGGCACGTGCAAGGCGAGGACTTTAGCTGCTAGGTTGCTGCCCTGGGCCCTTGTCAGCGTTTTTTAGCCCTACTTCAGAGCAGCTGGGCCGCGAGGTCTCCCCCACCTCTGGGGAGAGCTAGAGTTAAACCCGCTGCTGTGTGCTCTGCTGTCGTGGGCAGTTCTTGTCTGCCAACTGCACGGGGTAGACGGGCTGCCCAGCTGTGTGTGGCAGGGAGGGGCACATGATGCCCATACCACCTCACTGCTGAAGCCCACTCCTCGGGGACGGACGAGGCTGACGCAGTGGCAGCTGCCCTGCCTTGAGCGGCCACTGTCTCGTGTGCCCGGCGGCGCGCCTGCTCCTTGCTGCCCTGGCAGGTGCGTGGGACAGCATCCCTGGGGCCGCGGAGCCCGGGGACAATGGCCAGCAGACCAGACAGGACCAGTCATTGTTCTTTTTTTTTTTTTTTTAAGATTTATTTATTTTTATTACAAAGATATACAGAGAGGAGGAGAGACAGAGAGGAAGATCTTCCGTCCGATGAGTCACTCCCCTAGTGAGCGCAACGGCTGGTGCTGCGTCGATCCAAAGCAGGGAACCAGGAACCTCTTCCGGGTCTCCCTCGCGGGTGCAGGGTCCCAAAGCTTTGGGCCATCCTCGACTGCTTTCCCAGGCCACAAGCAGGGAGCTGGATGGGAAGTGGAGCAGCTGGTACAGGAAGTGGCACCTATATGGAATTCTGGTGTGTTCAAGGACTTTAGCCACTAGGCTACCGCGCCGGGCCACCTGTATGCATTTAAGAGGACTATCTTGGGAGTGTGTGTGAAGTCAGGTGAGAGCTCTGCCAGGTCTGCATGGCTGAGCTGTGATGTGGACGGTGGCCGTGAGCATGACACAGGCTGGGCGAGGACCACGGTGCCAGGAGACGCCGCTTGCTGAGGGATCATGGATAAGGCACTGCAGACATGTGCAGAAGGGTGGTACGCAGCCCCCCACGGCTCCCTGGCCTTCCCGGGAGCCAGTGAGTGAGCCCTGCGCTCGGACCTCGCTCAGCTGCTGGCTGTGTCTGGGTGTTGTTGCAGGCTCAGTGTAGCCGTCCTGGGGAAGGCTGCGCAGGGGTGCGGAGAGGGGTGGGGGTGGGTTGGAGCCGCTGCAGGGCAGGGTCCTGTGCAAGGGAGTCCTGGCTGTGGCTGCCGTGAGCCGAGCTGAGTGACCGTGCTCAGTGGCGCTCACTGCCCATGTGGCAGCTTGTGCAGCTCTGTCACCCAGCTCCAGAGCAGGGGTCTGGCCTTGTCCGCACAGCCGGAGCACATGGTGCTCACGCCCACAGAGCCCTGAGAGTGGCGGCTGCTGGCGGGAGCCCAGCCAGCCCGAGCTGAGAGGAAGGAAGGGAAGGCCCAGCATCCGGGCCCGGGCTCCTTGGTGGGCTTGGGTGTTCCAGCACGATGACGTGGGAGCAGTGACCCTGTTCTACAAGTTGGAAAACTGGCGTCAGGTGATGCAAAGCGGCCTGCGGAGGCCTCAGGCCCACCCCAAGCTGTGTCCTCAGCTCTGAGCTGTCCCGTCCCTTCTGGGGTTGGCTTTGTGTGCCCGTTGCTGTGCGTGTTCTACTTGAGGCGGGAGCGGGTTGAGTGCTGGCCAGCTGGTGCACTAGGCCGCCCTGCCCTGGGCTGCGTGGCTTCCCCGCACCTCGAGGCTGGCCGGCATGGGGCCTGTCCCTGGGCTGTCCTGTCCTGGTGCCTGGCTGCTGCTGGGGCCAGCGTGGCCTTGGCTCCTAGCTCCCACATAGCCTTGACCGCTGCGGGTCCTTGCTGACCTCCATGCTGGCTGCCTTACGCCACGTCTGCTGGTACTGCCCCCGCACGCTTCCTGTGGCCGCACTGTTTGCTGCTGGTCCCCTGGCGATGGCCGTCCTGGCTGGGGGCAGCGCTGAGAGGAGCACCCTGTGGGTCCTGAGGACGGAAGTAGCTGAGAGGAGCCCACTTACTGATGACGTGTCTTGGCGAAGCAGGTCAGACAGGATGGATTGTGAAGGTTAAGTTTACCTCTTTTTCTTTTTTAAGTTTTTAATAACTATTTTTCATTAAAGAGACAGAGACAACTCTTCCATCTGCTAGTTCACTCCCCAAATGCCCGTGGTAGCCGAGGCTGGGCCAGTGTGACGCCAGAGCCGAGAGCCGTGCACTGGGGTAGCATGGACTGTTTGCTTTGTCTTTGTTTTATATTTGTTTATTTTTATTTGAAAAGCAGATCAGCTGCATCCCATGTGTTTCAATGTTTTTTATTGCAGTTTTATTTATTCCAAATACTTTCTTTCCTCTTGTCGAATCCATTGCTGGCTCATGGATTACACAATAGCATCATTTTTCCCAAGAGACTTTTGTGTTTCCTTTTTGTCACCCATGTGTTGGTTACTCAGTGGCATGTTTTTTCATGGCGCAGTAATTTGCTGTTGTAGTTGTTGTCGTCATTGTTGTTGAGGCTGTTGTTCTAACTCACACCAGGGGTTGACCTTGTTCCATGGCTTCTCAACTATGGGAATGTACAGTGATGAGTCCTGGGTCTGCCACATCCAGATGTGGGGCCGCGATGCAACCTGCATCCCTGCTTTCAGAGATGGAGTCCCAGTGAAGCTGTGGGACAAGTGTAGACAGTGGGACGCTGGACTGTCTGACACTGGACCAGCAGTGTCGGGCACACTTAAATAAGAGACTGACGGAATTATGACTCCTTGTGAAGGACTGTACCACTGTAGTAAAATGGGGAAAATCTGTCAGGGGTGGGAGTTTGGGGGGATATCCCAGTCTATATGAAATTGTACCACATAATTCAAAAATTCAAAATAAATAAGTATATATGTAAAGGAAAGCAGATGAGATTGACAGAGACAAGGAAAGAGAGAGGAATATCTTCCAAGCAGATTCACTCTCCAGTTGGTCGCAACAGTGGGAGCTGAGCCGATCCAAAGCCAGGGGTCTCCTCTGGGTCTCCCACGTGGGTGCAGGGTCCCAAGGCTTTGGACTGTCCACCACTGCCTTCCCGGGCCACATGGGGGGAGCTGGAAGGGAAGTGGAGCCCCTGGGATGTGGTGGCTTGACTGGGTGTGGTGGAACGCTTGCCCTGTGAGTGAATTCTAGAATAAGTCAGATTCCAGTCCTGAAGCAGATCTGATTGCATTGCCATCGGGCGAAACTGACAGTGTTGTTTGGTTTTCATTGCTTAAAAAAAAGCACCGCTTTCCCACGTTAACTGGCCTTGGTAACTTTTAATAATCACCGTAATGAAGCAGTAAAATTCGTTTAAAGCCCAGTAGGCATTTGAAATTACAGATTAGCCCCCAAGTCCATTACTGTTAGGTGGTTAATTACGAGGCATGGGTAGGGCTCCCTTGGGAAAATGGTTGTTACCCACTTTGACTGGGCAAGGTTGTTTAAAATTCTCCACCTGTGTTTTTGTCTTGCACGCGTTGAGAAGGCGTTTGCTGGACCTGCCGCATGCGCGGCTTGAGGTGGGATTTAAGGACACAAAAGGGAGACTGAGCCCTGCTGTCTCCCAGCATGCCAGGCAGGAACCAGGGGCACCCTAACTTGGGTTGAAGTTAGGATGTGCAGTTTGGGGGCAGTTGTTGGGGTGTTTGTGGGCTAGTGTGGGACCCTGTGTCTTGTGTGGCTGAGTACTGGGGCTCAGGTCTGCCCTCTGCTTTGGATCTAGCTGCACCCTGGGAGCCAGCGGGGGGAGGGGAGCTCAAGAACTTGGCTCCCTGTACCTGTGCGTGAGACCTGGTTGGAACCCTAGCTTTGGCCTGGCCCCGCCCCTGCCGTCACAGTCATTTGGGGAATGAACCCACAGGTGGAAAAAAATCTCTCCATCTTTCTCCCTCTCTACCTTTCAAATACAAACTTGAAATTTTCTTTCAAGGATTTATATATTTTTATTGGAAAGGCAAATATATGGGGAGAAGGGGAGACAGAGAGGAAGATCTTGTATCCGCTGGCTCACTCCCCAAGTGCCACAACAGCCGGTGCTGCACCGATCCAAAGCCAGGAGCCAGGAGCTTCTTCTGGGTCTCCCACACGGGTGCAGGGTCCCAAGGCTTTGGGCTGTCCTCAACTGCTTTCCCAGGCCACAAGCAGGGAGCTGTGTGGGAAGTGGAGCAGCTGGGATTAGAATCAGCATAAATCAAATTTACGGGCTACTCATCTGGAAGCCGGGGGCCCTGGGGGACAGCGCCCGAGAGCAGCTCAGCTGTGACAGGCTGTGGAAGAGAGCTTTGCTGTTGGTGTGAGCAGCCATGCTGTTCCCTGAGTCGGGGTGGGGCGTGGTTGGCAGGGAGAGCCAGGGACCAAATCTGCCTCTGGCCCCTCCCCCCACCTGCTGTGGGGTGTGAGGAGGGAGGGGCTGCCAGGAGGCTGGGCTCCTGCTGCCTAGCCTGCCGGGAGCCTGCCAGGAGCCTGCCGGGAGCGTGCCAGGAGCCTGCCGGGAGCCTGACAGGAGGACCACTGGGAAGAAGTGTGCCCGAAGGAGAATGGGGCTGTCGTGGGGTGTGTCTGTGAGGGGCATGGGCCCAGCAGGGCAGGAGGCTGGGCTCCTGCTGCAGGGGCGCCCCCAGCCCACAGTGTGGCGGCCGTGACAGTCTGTGGCACCCCCTCATTCTCCCCCTCTAAGGTTTTTGTGGGCAGATCATGAATTTGGAATAAGGATGCGCGATCCTACCCCTTGCCCCCCACAAGTCATCCTATAAGGCATAAAAATGGCTGCAGTCCTGTTGGGATTTCTCATTGTGTTGAACTTAATCCGTTGCCCTCTGGGCACCACAGTCTCTCTATTAGAGTCTGTTAGGTACGGGTTTGCAAGTTAGAACCGCTAGCTAGGTGCTGTTCTGTCGGGTTCTCAGCACAGCCTTTGCTGCCCTCTAGTGTCCAGAGTTTTCCCTGCACCGCCTCCTGAAGGTTTGGGAAAAGCTGAGGTAAGGAAACCTGGATGGAGAACGTGCAGCTCTTCCTGGTGCTGCTTCCTCTTTCGCGGATGGGCCCAAGTGATAATCGTGTCTGCTCATGACGCCCATTGAAATATAAGAAAGGGGCCCGGCGGCGTGGCCTAGCGGCTGAAGTCCTCACCTTGAATGCACTGGGATCCCATATGGGCACCGGTTCTAATCCTGGCAGCCCCACTTCCCATCCAGCTCCCTGCTTGTGGCCTGGAAAAGCAGTCTCGGATGGCTCAAGGCCTTGGGACCCTGCACCCACATGCAAGATCTGGAAGAAACTCCTGGCTCCTGGCTTTGGATCGGCTCAGCTCCAGCCATTGTTGCCGCTTGGGGAGTGAATCAACGGATGGAAGAGCTGGATGGGAAGTAGGGCCGCCGGGATTAGAACTGGCAACCATATGGGATCCCAGCGTGTACAAGGCGAGGATTTTAGCTACTAGGACACCGTGCTGGGTCTGATGGAAGATCTTCCTCTTTGTCTCTCCTCCTCTCTGTATATCTGACTTTCCAATAAAAATAAAATCTTTAGGAATAAATATTTGTTAAATTCTTTTTTTTAAAAATTTATTTATTTTTATTACAAAGTCAGATATACAGAGAGGAGGAGAGACAGAGAGGAAGATCTTCCGTCCGATGATTCACTCCCCAAGTGAGCGGCTGCAACGGCTGGTTCTGTGCCGATCCGAAGCTGGGAACCAGGAACCTCTTCCGGGTCTCCCACGCAGGTGCAGGGTCCCATCCCCAACTGCTTTCCCAGGCCACAAGCAGGGAGCTGAATGGGAAGTAGACCCGCCGTGATTAGAACCAGTGGCCATATGGGATCCCAGCGCATTCAAGGCGAGGGCTTTAGCTACTAGGCCATGGCACCAGGCCCTTGTGTAGAATTCTTTAAAAATATATGTTTTTGGAAAGGCAGAGCAATAGAAGGAGAGATCTTCTAGGTACTGGTTACATGCCAGATTTCCACGGCAGCCGGGTCCGTGTCAGACACTCCACGTGCCGTGTCCCATGTGGCTGGCAGGGACCCGCGCACTTGGTCTGTTCGCTGCCTTTGCAAGCTCATTAGCAGGAAGCTGGGTGGGAGGCAGAGCAGCTGGGGCACTGGGGTTGCAGGCAGTGGTGTGACTTGCTGAGCCACAGTGCCAGCTCCTGTGTTTTTTCCTAAGTTCTGGTACCGGGAGAGCTCCCAGGATGTCTCAGTGCAGGATCAGCCCTGGTTCTCCGACAGCCCTGTGCCACTCTTGCCTGCAGGAAGCACCGGGGGCCCCCTCAGCACTTCTTCTTAGGTTAAATACATCTTTGTGTAGGTTGCACTAGCTTTACCTGTCTATTTTTGTTTACTTCTGTGTTACTTGTAAAACAGAAAGGAGCGGGGAGAGAAAGGTTTTGTATTCACTGGCCCATCCTCTGTGTGTCTGCATCAGCCTGGCCCATCGTGGCTGCCAGCTCCTGCCCATGCTAAAACGAGGCCTCCCGTGGCACAACACTCCCCTCCTCTCCCGCCCCTCCCCTGGCACAGGGCCACAGGGGTGGGCTCGCCCTTTGGAGTAAACAGGAACTGTTGAGTCCCCTGCTGCTCCACTTCCAACCCAGCTGCCTGTCAGTGCACCTGGGGGGCAGTTACAGGTGGTCCAAGCACCAGAGTTCTTTCAGCCACTGGGAGACCCAGAAGAAGCTCCTGGCTCTCAGGCCGTTTGGGAGTGAAGCAGCAGTTGGGCGACCTCACTGTCTCTTCCCCCTCGCTCTCTAACTCTGACTTTCAAGAAAATAAACAAATGTTTAAGAAAAAAAAGTGATGGGGATCCCAGCTTGGACGTGAGGTGAGGTGGGAAGATGCTTTCTTTTCTGCCCCGACTGTTCATATTAGAACACGCCTGTCAGGTGGGGGAGCTGCCAGTAGGCGGCATGAACCCCATGGGGTCAGGGCAAGCAGGATTGGGAAGGCACAGTGCAGATAATACCAGCCCTGTCTCCCTCCTGTCTCTCCTGTGATGGTCACTGGGGCCTTGCAGTAGTGCCACACCTGTCGCCTTTGTGGCTGAGCATGGCGGTGCCGCTGGCAGGCTGGGGCACAGCACTGTTCCTCTCCCCTGAGCAGCGTCTCCAGGTGATCTGGGAGTGTCACTGCTTCCTGCGCTCAAGATGTGTGGGTCAGTTTAAACGCACGCCTCTGCCCCTGTTCTTTGTGCTGTTGGGTGTGTGTTTATGTGACAGTCAAGCCATGCCCGATGAGGTTAGCAGGGCCCTGAAGCTCCCGTGGTCAGCCTGGGGTCGGATTACTCGTTGCCGTGACAGCTCCTGGGCTGCCCCCCGGGCTGTGTGATGCTGGCCCACTCCTGACACCCACGTGTTTTTCAGGGTGACCTGAAGGCCTACCTGCGCAACGAGCACCTGCGGGGGGATGCGCAGATCATGCTGCTGCAGAGGATGGCGTGCGAGATCGCTGCGGGGCTGGCGGCCATGCACAAGCTGCACTTCCTGCACAGGTAGGCCTGGCCGTCCACACGCACCCTGGATTCCTGGATTGCGTCGTGATTCTGGTGCGACAGCCCAAGGGCCCAGCTGCTCTGTGCAGAGGCGCGGCAGGAGCCTCTTGGAGGATTAATCACAGGGCGTGCTCGGCTTCCCCCACCTGAGTGGAGCTGTTGGCTCCTTCCCAGAGCCGAAACGCAGACTGGATTAGTCCTCCATTAAAGCAACACCAGAAAATAAAATGTTTTCAGGGCAGCCTAAGTGATAGAAAGTATTTCCAGAATTTTAAAGAATGCAGATACCTGTCCCTACCTGAGTTTGGAATGTACAGCCCCAGGCTCCCTCCTGGCGTCCCCCTAGTGGTGGCTACCTCTTGGCACCCTGCTACAGCGGCCCCCTGATGGTGGCCTGCTCACTGCAGCCGGGGGCCTCCTTGGTGGCCCCCTGGTGATGGCCAGCTCACTGTGGCCCCCTGGTGATGACCTGCTCACATGGCCCCCTGGTGACGACCTGCTCACCTGGCCCCTGGTCACGACCTACTCACCTGGCCCCCTGGTGACGGCTGGCTCACTGTGGCCCTCTGGTGACAACCTACTCACCTGGCCCCCTGGTGACGGCCAGCTCACTGTGGCCCTCTGGTGACGACCTGCTCACCTGGCCCCCTGGTGACGGCCGGCTCACTGTGGCCCTCTGGTGACGACCTGCTCACCTGGCCCCCTGGTGACGACCTGCTCACTGCAGCCTCCTGGGGTTGTCTTGCTCTGTATCCTTGTGCTGTCCTCAGTGCCTGCTGAGTTTCTCACACTTTCCCCATGTTACAGTCGTACAATAGCCCATAGCCCACAAGCGTCTCTTCCTGCAAGGTCACAGAGTTCGTTTCTGATCAGCTTGAGGGTGACCTTGAGTGACCTCCACAGCAGCTGGTGTCCTGGGGTCCCAGCCGGGGGGGGGGGGTGTTGGCCCGTGGTGTGAAGTCCACCTCCACACTGTCAGGTTTTGCTTTGCTCACTGGAGGTGGTTTTTATATAAAACAACAGAGGTCCCCCCCTCAGATGATGGTTCTGATCTCTGACCCCCAGAAGGCCCCAGGTTTTGATTTCTGAGCCCTGGTTATGTTTAAGGTCTGTGTGGGATGCTGTGTTAGAACTGAGCGTCTCTTCAGTCTCCTTGCAGTGAGTGACAGTGGTTGGGAAGGGACCCGCGTGTGTCCTGCAGAGTGTGCGTGGGCACAGTGGTAGTTGGCCTCCGTTGGAGCTCGGGGCTGGGTGTGGTCGCTGTGGAAAAGTACCTGTTGGACTCTGCATTCCCTGCATGGGAGAAGGAGAGTGGTGACCTTTCTCTGCTCTGTATCTTGTTGACTTAGAGCAGTGAGTGAAGCGTTGCGACAGTGTGTTTGAAAAAGACCCAAGAGGTTAAGGGTTTCTATTTATTTAATTTCATTTGTTTGCGAGAAAGAGAGAAAAGAGAAAGATCTTCTATCTGCCAGTTCACTCCCCAAGCACTTGGGCTGTTCTGCGCTGCTTACCCAGGCACGTCAGAAGGAAGCTAGATCGGAAGTAGAGCGATCAGGACTTGAACCAGTGCCCATATGAGATGCCATTGTCACAGGTGAAAGCTTTACCTGCTGTGCCACAGCACTGGCCCTGCTTAGGGATTTCATTTTGTTTTTTTTTTTTTTTTTTAAGACTTACTTATTTTTATTTGAAAGACATTTATTGAGAGAAGGAAAAGTGTCTGAACAAACTGAAGATCTTCTGTGGAACTTGAGGGTGTCAGGGTCTATTCACTTAATAACGGAGAAATCCTGCATTTACTTTGGGATGACGGCATGATTTGTATTGTTAAATGTAATAGATGAGATGAGTCTTACTTAACTGAGGAATTTTTTTAAAGATTTATTTATTATTTTTATTGCAAAGTCAGATGTACAGAGAAGAGGAGAATCAGAAAAGGTCTTCCATCTGTTGATTTACTTCTCAAGCAGCCGCAATGGGCGGAGCTGAGCTCATCCAGAACCAGGAGCCCAGAGCCTTTTCTGGGTCTCCCACGCGGGTGCAGGGTCCCAAGGCTCTGTGCCGTCCTCCACTGCTTTCCCAGGCCACAGGTGGGGAGCTGGATGGGGGGTCGAGCAGCTGGGACCTGTACTGGCACCCATATGGGATCCCGGTGTGTGTGAGGGGAGGACTTTAGCCACTAGGCTGCTGTGCCAGGCCCTTGGGGGCGTGTTTTTATGTTTTATGAATCGTTTGTCTCGTTGCTGGTGGCTTTCTATGTACGGTGATTTTACTTTGGAATTTGAGGTACTTATTGGTTGACGCAGAGTAGGAGCTTTGGGGAGATGATCTGGTGATTTGCCCAGTTAAATTTGGTGTTAGAGTTTCACAGATGCCTCATTGCCAGGTCCAAGCATCCCGGGTTCTGAAGTGGCGTGCGTGGCATGCGTTGAAGGCCATGAACACAGTGGGAGTGCCAGCTCATTCCTGTCCCGCCACCTTCTGCACTGGTTGGCCCGCAGCCTGGAACTCACCGTCCCCTGTGCTTGGGTCTTCCCAGGTCTTTGTGACGCACGGAACCCTGAGGGGGCCAATGGGCAGCACATGTCCGTGTCCCCACTGTGGTCCTGCCTCCCAGGACCCATGGGTGGCCTCGTGGACGACCTGGGTGAGGAGTGTGTGCCAGGGTCACCAAGTGTCACAGCTCTCAGGACGCAGGCAGCCAGGTGGCCTGCAGCTAGGTTAGTAATCTCTCTGTATTATGTATTGGTGTCAGTTTTTTTTGCAGCTCTTTTAGATTTATTTATTTTTATTGGAAAGGCAGATTTACAGAGGAGAGACAGACAGAAAGATCTTCCATCCACTGGTTCACTCCCCAAGTGGCCGCAATGGCCGAAGCTGAGCTGATCCAGAGCCAGGAGCTTTTTTGGGGTCTCCCACACGGGTGCAGGGTCCCAAGGCTTTGGGCTGTCCTCTGCTGCTTTCCCAGGCCACAGGCAGGGAGCTGGATGGGAAGTGGAGCAGCTGGGATACAAACTGGCACCCATATGGGATTCTTGTGCAAGAAAGGGAAGGACTTTAGCCACTAGGCTACCACACTGTGACTTCTTGTGGCCCTTGCTTTGGGTGTCCCTTGCTGACCATGCCCAGGAAGGGTGTTGCCACGGACAGGACCACAGCTGCAGCCCGAGGGGCTTGTTAGGGGTGGTGGTGTGAGCTGGAGCCAAGGCCCACCCGTGGCCATTGGTGTGTGAAGCCTGCTTGGTGCTTCCTGAAGCTTCTCCTGATGCCTGCATTCCTCAGGCCCGCGCTGGACGTGGCAGTGCGTGCGTGTGGCGGTAGGGATGTGCCTTCCATGCCTTTGCTGTAACTGTGAAGCAGGACCAAGGATGATCTCGGCACTATGCTGGCTGTCCTGCCGGGAGCCCGAGGAGTGCCCTGAGCCGCTGTGGGATCCCACGCACAAAGGCCACAGAAGCATGGGGCCAGGCCTTGGGAGTTTGTGTTTTCTTGCTCTTCCAAGACGTTGGTAGGAGCCCTCAGCAGGCTGCTGCCCTTGTCCATGGTGAGCTTGGCAGAGGCCCGGCTCGGGTCCTGGCAGCCCTGCTGCCTCTGTGCAGCCCTCCCGTGGCAAGCAGCGTGGGCCCAGCTGAGAAGTGCTGTGACCGAGAGAGGAAGCTGAGGCCTTGAGTCAGGCCGGCCAGGGGCTGGCTTCTGCCTGTCCTCCACGGAGCCAACAAGCCAGTGTGTTTAGGCAATTCTAGGCTGTAGAGAAGCTGGAAACTTGCACACTTCGTTGTGTTTGTCTGCTGTGGCTTTGAGGAATGCAGCGAAGGATGACGTGAGAGGGGTCAGCCAGTCAAGACGCCCCCGGAGGCCGTGTCCCTTCTCGGAGCCCTGGAGGAGTCCCAGCCGTTCCGCTTCCAGTCGAACTCCTTGCTTGGGTGTCTGGGAAGGCGAGAATGACGCCCAGGTCCTGGGGTCCCTGCCGGGCTCACGGGCGAGCAGGGCGGAGCTTCCAATGCCCCTGGCCAGCCCTGGCTGTGGTGGCCGTGGGAGGCGTGGGCAGCCGAGGGACGACACGTTTCCCTCGTCTGCCTCCGTCACTGTGCCCTGCAGATAAATGCATCAGTAAACCTTTTCAAAGAAATAGTATAAAACCTACAGGTGATTCTTGCTGAATACATGCTAACACATGACATGCAGCCGTGTGAGCAAGAACCAAGAAAACCTTCTAAGAATTAATCCCCGTCATTGATCTTTAATCACAGATCTGTGTGATTCACATTGACAAAAAGTGCCCAGTCTCACAGGAGGTTGCTGGAGTGTCCTTTGGTACGATTCAACAGCAGCTGTGCCCTCACAAATCTCTGGTAAGAAGGTGGAAAAAGACTTTAATATCCTGAGGACTGTTTACGGAAAGTCAGTGGAAGTATCAGCCGACGTGGCAGTCAGAAAGCCTTTGCAGGAAGGCAGAAAGCGGGCAGAGGTGCCCACCGAGCGGTCTTGACGCTTGGATGGGCCCAACAGCAGCGACCACAGGTCCGGACAGGGGACTGGCCCGTGGGAAGTGGCGATCCCGGGGTCTGTCCTGGACGGGGACAGGACGCACGTCCTGCCTTGGGGCAGGTGTGTGGAGCCGGCAGGCAGCGGCGCCCACGCTCACCCCTGGGCTGTGCCGAGCCGCCACCTCCAGCCTTCCCTGGCTCCCCCAGGTGGAGGTGGGGAAGCCAGCCTGGGGGTCAGCGCTGGTGGGGCCATCCGTCACCTGGGCAAGATGCGGGACTGTGTGAAGCCGGCGGGGGCGTCTCAGGCCAGGCCGTGCTGTCTGTCATCAGTAGGAAGGTGGCGCGGAAATGCCAGTCAGCTTAATAAGGCACTGCTGGTAGTCACAGGGATTTTGTTTTTGGCGAGGGTGAGGGGATGGGTGGGTGAAATGATATTTAGCTTCATATGGAAGGAGCTGTTAAATATGAAATATAATGATTTGTGGGGGTGGGGAGCTACTAGCCTCCCTCCTAAAAATCGGTGGTAGTGGCGGAGAACCGGTTACAGAGAACGCCCCACACGCACAGAAGGAGCATCTGGCAGGCAGAGGCTTTGCGTCAGTGCCCAAAAGGGTGCCATGTTTGCTAAACGCTGGCACAGTTAAGGTATCTGGGGCAAGAAACGGGCCTGCAGGGTGTCCCTCGTACGAAAACAAGGCTGGGAGGGGTGTACTGAGCCATGACATCAGAGTGGGCGTGATCAAGTGTGGAAGCGCTGGGTGTGGGGTCGTGGAATTGGATGCCGTGGTTCAAGGACTGCCCATCATAATGCCAAGTGAGGGCGTGCGGCCACCCCTTCAAGGAGCAGGCAGAGGCAGACGTAGGCCAGCAGGCAGGAAAGTCGGCAGCAACGTGCAGGTTGCACTAATAGACTCACAGATCAGGGCGGCTGTAGGCCTGAGGCAGCGGGGTGGGTGGGCTATTGCTGGATGCTCCGTGTATGTCCCATGTTGATCACTGCCCGTTTTTGAAAGGCCATTGGACGCTATCTGTCTAATTGGAAACGTTCCTTTCCGCCCCACCCCTCTCGATCACATAGGAAATCCAAGCTTTCAAATTCAAGAATATGTGTTAGGATCACTGTGTAGCACAGGCCTAGAATGAACGTGGCAGTGAAGAATGAAGGGCCCACGTCTGCTGTGCTGTCCGTTGCAGGAACGCCGCCATCGGCTCCAGTGTGGGATGCTTGTGTGTCTGGGGGGGGCACCGAGACCCTGGAGTTGAGTAGGGATGGGAGGGAGGAAGGCAGCTGAAGGGGCGAGGGGGTATGGGCAGGGCTTGCTGTACTCAGAAAGCTGCAGACATGCCCAGCGTCAGCGTGCCTCTCGCCAGTTCTTGCAGAATGCGCATGTGTGTGCATGAAGGGCCTAGAGTGACGAGCTGTCTGTGTGGAACAGGGGAGCGCCTCACCTCACCCTCGGGAGTCAAGCTGCTTTGTTGTGCGGGGAAATGTTAGGTGTGTTTGTAACCAGCATGTTGGCTGCCTCTCAGGATGCGCACACCACAGCCCGTCCTGGTCCGACATGGGCCTGGCCTCGGCCTGGGCTTGTATTGGCGAGAGGGAAGCCACTGCCTGGTGATGGCCAGCTCCTGGAGTGTGAGCCTGGGGTTGTTTGCACACGTGCAGGTGCAAGGAGACAGGGACACGCACACAGTGCCCATCTGGTGTTTCACTCCCCCCAGAGGCCTGTCGTGCCAGCCCTGGCCAGTGCCGGGAGCCTGGAGTGGCTTGAGGTCTCTCGGGTGGGTGGCTGGAGACCAGCTACCCTAGCACTGTCATCGCTGCCTTCCAGGTGTGCATGAGTAGGAAGCGGAGCTGGGGTTTGAACCCAGACACTCTGGCAGGGAGTGTCTAGACTGCTTGGCTAGCCTGCTGCCCTCACCAGTGGGTGAGACCCGTCCTCCCATCCCCCCGGGCATGGCTTAGAGTGCTCCCAGCGAAGGCTGAGTGAGCCGGGGCCTCTTCCCTGTCCCTTTGCTCCAGGAGCAGAGCGCTGCGCTGCTGACACCCGGAAGCCACTCTTAAGGGTCACGGTACTGGAGTGCCCTGTTGGCCCAGAGCCTGGCCGGTGGAGGCTGTGGATGCCCTTGCCGGGACCCCTGCTCCCCAACTGGAGGTTCCGGGTCGGTCAGCCCCTGGGCCAGCAGGCGAGGACATGACGGTGAGGCTGAAGTGGGAAATTGAGCTGTCCTTGGCTTTGTCCGTCAGCGGCTCCTGAGCTTTCCTGGATAAAATGGGGGTCATGTTGACCCTGAGGTGCCATTGTCACGACGATGAAATAATGCCTGCCGAGCTCCTGGGACATTCAGCAACTTTCCAAACTCTCCCTTCTCTCTGTTGCTTTTGTTTTTTTTTTAAGAATTATTTATTTACTCGAACGATGGATTGGCAGAGAGAGTGAGGAAGGGAGGGAGGGAGGAAGCTCTTCCATCCACTGACTCACTCCGCAAATGACCACAAAAGCTGAGCCGGGCCAGGCTGAGGGCAGGGCCTGGAACTCCCGCCTGGCTCTCCCGAGGCCTTTCTCCATCTTCTGGTGCTTTCCCAGGAACATCACCTGGGAGCTAAGGTGGAGCTGAGCAGCCAAGACTTGAACCCATGTTCGGGTATGAGATACTGGCATTGTGCCCCAGCACTGGTCCCAGTTTGTTGCTCTTTGTGTCAGGAATTTGGGGTACTGAGAAGGCCCAGGTAGAGGTGTGACTTGCTGCCTGGCTGCTCCATTGGCACTGGGGGATCCTGGAGATGGCGCCGTGCTGACCAAGTCAAGAGCCAATGCTTGTGAGTTGGGGTGGGACAGCGAGGCTAGAACGGTGGCCTCCACTTCCCGAGTGCCAGGCGGTCGCTGCCAGAGTGCCAGGCTGGCCCCCAAACGTGCGTGTCTGTTTCCTGATGTTGCACGTCAACCCACCGCCGCGCACTCGCACTCCAGCTCCTCCAGCCAGTAGCTTTGCATGCTGTCACAGAAGGTTTTTTGAACAAAGTTTGAACTGAATTTCCTCATTACCTTGAATTGGTGCAGCTCCAACTGTCTTCAGGACTTGTCACGGTCGTGTGATTTAACCCTTTCAGGGGGCATCCCTCCTGTCTGCAAGGCACCTTGTATGCACACACCCTGGCCCTGGGCTGCTCGGCTTTGGGGCGGTGGGGTCGGGCAGGGCCAGGCCTCCTGCCCCCGTTGCTGGGGCTTGGAGGAGCCTGTCTGGCCTCGGGAGTGCGGCTGGATTGTGTAAGAGTCACAGCATGCCTTTCCGCCTGAGAGCCAGAGGCCTGGTGTGTGCTGCTGCTCTCATCTCTCACCCTCGTGTCTGCTCCACCCGTGGACCCATGTGGACTCCATGAGGAAGAGGGGCTGGGCTACAGGGCCCAGAGGAGTGCTGGGGAGGCGTGGCAGGCCTCCTTCATTGAGGTTCGTAGTGCTCAGGAACCGAACCTGTCTTGGCGAAGCGCGTGGCGCCAGGGCCCTTAGCTGCAGGAGAGAGCTGCCTGCCTGAAGGCACTTTGGTGTTTCTGCCCTCACATGGCATGATGCCAATCCCCCCCCGCCTCCAGGAACGTTTCTCTTCTGAAGGTTGGAAGATTCTCTTTTGTCATTGATGGTGGAAATGGGGTGTCCTGGGGGTTCCCCAGGCCCCTCCTACAGGCGCCCGTGTAAAACTACTGCAGCCACAGGAGCCGTGGAGGGCACCCCACCTCAGTGGAACTGAGTGACTGGGCTCCTGGGAGACTGGCACGTGCATAGAGCAGGAGTAACCTTTAACATGCTGTCCTTGACGGCTGCTGATGGTGAAAGTAGGAAGCAGGAAATACCACCGAGCTGCCTTGCCAGCTTGGTCACCGAGCAGTGACTTCAGAACTCCATGTCTCAGTTTCCTGGTTTACGCATGAAGAAATAATACTTCCCACCTCCTGAGGAATTCTTAGTGCACTGGCGCTGTGGCACAGTGGGTGAAGCCACTGCCGCCTAGGATGCCGGCACCCGGCAGTTCCAGTCCCGGCTGCTCCGTTTGCTGTCCAGCGCTCTGTTGATGCTTCATGGGAAGGCAGCAGAGGACAGGCAGCTGCTTGGGCCCCTGCTTCTCAACAAGGGTGACTAGGATGGAGTCGCACACTCAGGGTCCGGCCTGCCCCCAGCTAAGGAGACCATTTGAGGAATGAGCCAGGGGATGGGAGAGTTCTGCCTTTCAAATTAAATAAATAAATCCATTTTAAAAAAAGATTTTCTTATCTTTATTGCAAAGTCAGATATACAGAGAAGAGGAAAGACATCCGATGATTCATTCCTCAAGTGACTGCAATGGCCGGTGCTGTGCCGATCCAGAGCCAGGAGCCTGGAGCTCTTCTTTGTCTCCCGCGCGGGATCCCAAGGCTTTGGGCCATCCTTGACTGCTTTCCCAGGCCACAAACAGGGAGCTGGATGGGAAGCGGGGCTGCCGGGATTAGAACTGACACCCATATGGGATCCTGGCGAGGACTTTAGCTTCTAGACCATGGCACTGGGCCCAGGATGTTGTTTTAAGTAAGTGCGCTCTCCCACCTTCCCTGCTGGGAAGGGGGCGCTTGGAAGAGGTGACGGCGGGCGAGGGGCTTGCCCGTCTTTGGAAGGGGACAGGACGTTGTGCTCTGGGCTGTTGGAGGGCGCTTGGCCTCAGGACTTGTGTCTACTGTTAGATTTGCCAACCACCAGGGAGAGAACTCAGCCTTTATTTCAGGGACTGCGGTCACGGGCTTCCCTTCCCTGTGCAGACAGACAGACAGACGGGAAGGAGTGGGCTGCAGAGGGAGAAGAGCGCCCAAGAGACGGGGAAGGGCCCTTTAAATTCTCCTTGACACGGAAGCTGAAACGGGGGTCGACTCGGCCCTTATGGGTGGCGGGGATATGGGTCTGTGCCCTCACTGGTGCAACGGTGGTCTCACTGCCTGAGGGGCCCGCCAGAATTCTGCCATCCATTCCGGGTTTGGTTGGAGACAAACTCCGCCCTTCTCCGGCCACCGTGGTAGCCATCATCTGTACTTACATAACGCATTACTGAAATAGTCCGAGTTGTTAGGACATGGTAGATGGTTTTCTAAACTAGTAGTATTTTAGAATTCTTCACTGTTAAAATGCGGGGAAGCAGACCGCCATCTGGCTTTCACGCAGGACACGGAACAGATGTGGTTGTTTGTTAACCTCCGTGCTTGTGGTTGCTTGCCCCAACTTGTGAGCTTGTCTGTGACTGAAGAAGTCAAGGAGGGCCTGGGCCTGGCGGGATAGTGTAGTGGCGAAAGTCCTCGCCTTGCACCCACCAGGATCCAGTATAGGTGCCTTTCATGACCTGGCTGTCCCGCTTCCCATCCAGCTCCCTGCTTGTGGCCTGGGAAAGCAGTCGAGCACAACCCAAAGCCTTGGGACCCTGCACCCGTGTGGGAGACCCGGAAGAGGTTCTAGGCTCCTGGCTTCGAACTACCTCAGCTGTAGCCATTGCGGCCACATGAGGAGTAAACCAGCAGATGGAAGATATTTCTGTCTCTCCTTTCTGTGTATCTGCCTTTCCAATTAAAAAAAAAAAAATCTTAAGAAAAGAAATCTAGGATGTGACCTCTAATCCTGTCTGCAGAGCCCCAGCACGCTGAGCGCCTCTGCAGCTTCCCGGCCCCCCGTCCTGGCCGCCCCCCGTCCTGGCCGCCCCCCCTCCTGGCCACACCCTCGTCCTGGCCGCCCCCCCGTCCTGGCCACCCCTTGTCCTGGCGGCCACCCCCCCCATCCTGGCCGCCCGCCCCCCCCCGTCCTGGCCACCCCCTCGTCCTGGCCACCCCCTTGTCCTGGCCGCCCCCCCCATCCTGGCCGCCAACCCCCCCCCCCGTCCTGGCCGCCCCCGTCCTGGCCGCCCCCCTCTCCTGGCCACACCCCCCGTCCTGGCCACCCCCGTCCTGGCCGCCCCCCCCCCCCCCGGTCCTGGCCGCCCCCGTCCTGGCCGCCCCCCTCTCCTGGCCGCACCCCCCGTCCTGGCTGCACCCCCGTCCTGGCCGCCACCCCCCCCCCGTCCTGGCCGCACCCCTCCCCCCGTCCTGGCGCCCCCCCCCCCGTCCTGGCCGCCCCCCCCCGTCCTGGCGCCCCCCCCTCCTGGCCGCACCCCCCGTCCTGGCCGCCCCCCGTCCTGGCGGGCCCCCCCCCCCGTCCTGGCCACACCCCTCCCCTGTCCTGGCCGCCACCCCCCACCCCCCGTCCTGGCCGCACCCCTCCCCCCTCCTGGCGCCCCCCCCCCCCCCCGTCCTGGCCGCACCCCTCCCCCCTCCTGGCGCCCCCCCCCCCCCCGTCCTGGCCGCCCCCCTCATCCTGGCCGCCCTTCATCCTGTGGCGCTCACTTGCCTCTTTCTCTTTCCAGCGACTTAGCATTGAGGAACTGCTTCCTGACTTCTGACCTAAACGTCAAAGTGGGGGACTACGGGATAGGCGTCAGCAGGTACAAGGTAAGCCAGGGCCTGAGCGATCCCTCCCGTATGGCCTTGGGTGTCAGTCACACAGTGCCCGCCCTCCTTGGGATGGCCACCCCGAGGCTTTGCTCCTAGGCGCGAGTGTTATCTGTGTAATGAGCCAATTACACCATGGAGATAGTTCTGTTACCTGGTAAGTAAAGTTTTGGCTCAAATTCAGTAAGCTTTGAATTTCAGTATTTGTGAACTCTTGCCATAAGTAGATCCCCAAAAGGAGGAGGGTGAGCTTTCCGGGGTGGCGATGGGGTGGAGCCATGCAGCGTGAGGGTCCCAGCTCTGGGCTGCCCTGGGGCCAGCGGCTGCCGCTCCTGTACTGTCTGCTCCGCCCTGTAGCCTGATGCTTTCTGATAAAACTGCAAACCTAAGGTCATTGTTGGGGTCCTTAGAGGCTTCAGCACCTCGAGTGCTCCCCGTGCCCCACATACCGTGGAATACTCTGCCACCTCATCTTTGGTTCTACACCACACAGGAGGTTGGCAGGCTTGTGTCAGCTTCCTTCTACAGTGAAGGAAGAAGGCTTTGTGGGTCCTGGGCCTGCACTCTTCTTCCTCAGCCTGCACCCGCCCCTCTGACACCACAGGCCCCGAGGGTTCTGAGACACTGTGCTGGGGACCTGGCCAGAGAAGCTCCCCCCATTCGCCTCTGCCCTGAGTGTTACTTTGGGCACCCGCGTTGGCGTCCCACTGTGTGCCGAGGGTCCCTCTGGGCGCCCGCGTCGGTGTCCACTGTGTGCCGAGGGTCAGGGTGCATGTTATGAGCACGGACAGCCGTGCTCAGACCCGTGTGCTCTGCACCCACACAGGAGGACTACATTGAAACAGACGGCAAGCGAATGCTTCCGCTGCGCTGGACGGCACCCGAACTGGTCACCAGCTTCCAAGACAGGGTCCTGACCGCAGACCCGACCAAGAACAGCAATATCTGGTAGGTGCTGTCTCCACCTCGGGGGCCTGGCCTTGGGGTACTTGGTGAAGAGACAGGTGTTGTCCGGGGTGCAGGAGCACACACGCAGTGGCCACTGGGGTGACACAGGCGGCGTGGGCACCCTGGGGCCGTCCGGCACGGCCTCGGCGACGTGACGAGCTCTCTGCAGCCTGTCCCTTTCGCCTGTTCCCCACGTGAAAGCAGGACCCACATCTGCCCCCTGCGTGCCTCCCCGGGCCTGGCACAGAACACATGTTCATTACACGTTTATGAAATGGAAAACATTTGGTTAATTATCTAATACTGTGATTCATAGAGTTCAGTTTAATGGAAACTCTAAAGATAAACCTAAATATTTGAGTAATGATTTCTGTCACGGCTTGCATAAGTTAGAGCTCTCTGTTCTTACCTCTTGGATTTTTAAAATTCTGTTTTTCACAGTTTCTAACCTTTTTTTTTTTTTTTAAGTTTATTTGTTTTAATTTCAAAGGCAGATTTACAGAGAGAAGGAGACAGAGATTGTCTATTGGTTCAGTCCACCCAAATGACCACAAAAACCAGAGCTAGGCCGGTCTGAAGCCAGGAGCCAGGAGCTTCTTCTGGGTCTCGCGTGTGGGTGCAGGGTCCCAAGGCCTTGGGCCATCTTCCACTGCTGTCCCAGGCCACAGGCAGAGAGCTGGCTGGGAAGCAGGGCCTCTGGGACATGAGCCAGCATCCATATGGGACCCTGGAGCCACAAGCAGGGGTGTAACCTGCTACAGCACCAGCCGCTGATCTTGTTTTTAATTCTGATTTTTCCTTTTAGTTCAGGAGCTGTGTATTCTGTTCCTGTGCTCT
Source organism: Ochotona princeps (assembly GCF_030435755.1). NCBI lineage: Eukaryota > Metazoa > Chordata > Mammalia > Lagomorpha > Ochotonidae > Ochotona > Ochotona princeps. The sequence continues at coordinate 4,144,266 of NC_080855.1, forward strand.
CATTAATCTGACCTGTTTTTGTCCTAACTGTCCGGTCTGAGGAGCCTGGGCACCTGAGGATACTGTAATTGGGGTGACTGCGCCCCCACTCTGCACACAGTGGTCTGTACCCTGTCCCTGGCTCCTGTCAGTCGTGCGCTCGCATCTTTTAAGGTCTCTGACCTTCCGTGTGGGACCCTCTCCTGAGGTATCCTGAGCAGGTCCCGTCAGGGGTCTCACCGCCAGAGCGTCTATGCGTCGGGATGGGCTCTCAGCAGCACACGGGCCAGCCTGCCGCGCTCCCTGCCACCTGACCCCCGCTGCCTCGCAGGCTGCTCCCCACGGCGTCGACTGGCTGCTTCCCGTGATGTGCGTGGGGGTGGATTTGTGGCTTTGTTCCTTGCGTTGATTTGGTGGTGTCTCCGCAGGCCTGTACATCTTGGCCTCTGTTTCCTCTCCCTTTCAAAGAGCTTTCCTTAGGGCCAGCACCGTGGCGGGGTGTGTTAAGCCTCTGCCTGCTGCACCAGCATTCCATGTGAGCACCTGCAGGAGACCAGAAGAAACTCCTGGCTCCTGACTTTGAACCAACCCAGCTCTGGCCTTCGTGCCATTTGAGGAGTGGACCAGCAAATGGAGGATCGCTCTCCTCTCCATAAACTCTGCCTTTCAAATTTAAAACAAAACAAAACAAAAAAAACTTAAAAACAAAAATCAAAACAGGAGCACTCTCATCAGTTATGTTGATTCTTGTTCAGTCTCGGCTGAGCTTTTGTTGCTGTCATTTTCTTGTCGTTTTGTTATTTTCCATGGTACAGCTTTAAATCTCTATGCTTTGTTTTCAGCTTTAGATTTGTTTGATTTTCAAAAAATGTTCAAGACTTTTTATGTCATTAGATTATAATCTGACAGTTCCCATCGTTGAAATCCGTCTCCTGCTCATCCCTGCTGAGCCCTTGTTCCTGGGGGACTTTTCTTTTCTTTTTTTTTTTAAGATTTATTTATTTTTATTGCAAAGTCAGATTTATAAAGAGGAGGAGACACAGAGAAAAAGATCTTCCATTTACTGGTTTACTCCCCAAATGGCCACAACAGTCGGAGCTGAGCCAATCCAGAGCCAGGAGCCAGGAACCTCCTCCAGGTCTCCCACACAGGTACAGGGTCCCAAGGCTTTGGGCCGTCCCCGACTGCTTTCCCAGGCCACAAGCAGGGAGCTGGATGGGAAGCAGAACTACTGGGACATAAACCAGCAGCCATTTGGGATCCCAGTGCATGCAAGGCGAAGACTTCTGCCACTAGGCTACCATGCCAGGCCCCTGGGGGATATTTTTTCTGATGAGAATTCCTGTGGATTCCTACAAAGAGGGCCTGCTGGGCGCTGTCCAGTGGTGCTGGGCCACTCGGGTAGCAGGGCCTGAGGCTGCAGGCCTAGGTGAGGGGGCTGTGTGTAGGGGTTCGGCTCTTTGGGCCCTCCTCCCCAGTACACGCACATGCTCAGGTACACGGTTTCATCTTCACTCCCTGAGGGGACCAGGATTATAGTCCCCCCTTGGGCAGGCCCAGGGTCAGTCCTGTCCAACTGCCTCACCCTGCTCAAGCCTGGCTGGCCCCCGACCCCAAGGCCCAGCTGCGTGCTGCAGCAGGAGCCCTCGGCAGGGTTGGTTTGGGTTCTGTTCCAGCGACTCCCCCATGTGCCTGTGCACTCTGGGATGTCTGTAGCAGATGCCTGCGAACGTCCTCCAATCACAGGGGACAGAGACCTGAGAATTAGACCTCCTTCCCAGAGGCTGTGCTGCACTGGTGTCTGAGCCTGGAGCCTTTGTAGATGGCCATGCTGGGGCCTTCCAGGGGCAGCAGCCGCACGGCCTGGGGCTGGGGAGTGAGAGGGCCCTCACCAGCGTAGGGGACAGGAACAATGACCGCTGGACACTTTTGCACCCAGCAGGAGTTCCTGGATGGTCCCAGGAGGTTGCTAGACGGGACTGCGCTGATGGGCCTGCGGCATCACTGTGGCTTTCCTGTGTTCCTCCATCAGCCTCCCCTGGACTTATTCCCTTGGCCTGCATTTCCCTCTCTCTGAGGGGGCGGGCCTCCATCCCCACCTTGCTGCTCACTCTCCCTTGGCCTGGGGGCAGCACCAGGTACACTGGCTGATTCACTGAGGTTAGCTGAGCGGCTGCACGTCCTGAAGTAGTGTTCATCAGAGTGGCCTGCCCACTGGGCCTGGGGCAGCTCGGTGTTCGGGGCCACAGCTGTCCCCACCAGTCTGGGGTTCCTGGGGCAGATCCCCAGGGGCAGCAGGGACCAACTGGCCTTGGGGCAGCTGGGGTTCGGTCGCTCTGGGGCAGAAGTAGCTGGAAGGAAATGGGGAGATGGCGTGGGGGGGCTCAGCCCCATGGGACCTGAGCGGCAAAGGCCACCAGAACCCTGGGGTGCCCAGGGCTCATGTAGGCGGCGAGTGGGTGGGAGATCTCCAAATGTGCTCAGCTGCTGTGTAGCGTTTACTGTTGTTGCCAGTGAGATTTTTTCCTCTTTTTCTTTTTTTTAAAGATTTATTATTTGAAAGGCAGAATTACAGAGGTTGGCAGAAAGGGGTAAATATTGCCATTGCAATTTGTTTGCTCTCCAAACTGCTACAACAGCCATGGTTGGGCCAGGCAGAAGCCAGGACCTCCAGCCGGGTCTCCCATGCAGGTGGCAAGGGCCCTGGCCCCTGGACCATCTTTCGCTACTTTCTCAGGGACATAAGCAGGGAGCCCAGTTGGAAGCAGAGCAGCTGGGACATGGCTCCATAATGCCAGCCCCTATTTTGTCAGCTTTCTACGATATCCTGCTGGTTTGAGAGTTCAAAGTCAGCAGTGACATCACCACTGCTGTATGAGCATGCGCTTGTCTCTACCCAGTGCAGGTGGTCCCTCACTGGCCAGCACCCCAGTGCACAGCATGGGCTGGTGGCCTCTGTCATTGGCTGCTCACTGTGGTCTTGGTCCCCAGGGCCTCTTGGCAGCCATCCCCTGACACAGGTGAGAAAAGGAGGGTGCTCACTGTCTCCTCTTCTCCACAGGTCCCTCGGCGTGACGCTCTGGGAGCTTTTCGATGGTGCTGCCCAGCCCTACTCCAGCTTGTCCAACCTGGACGTCCTGCAGCAGGTCATCCGTGAGCGGCAAGAGAGACTCCCCAAGCCGCGGCTGGAGCAGCCCCACTCTGACCGCTGGTGCGTGTCTCCCCCGGGGCTGCCTGTCTGTGCGCAGGGCCACTGCGCAGGCAGTCAGTCATCTGTGCGTCACTCCAACACCTGTTTGGGAGATTTAGTAAGGATTTTTTTTTATCTGAAAGGTAGAGTTACAGAGAGAGAGAAGGAGAGACAGAGAGATCACCCATTTCCCAGATGGCTGTGACGGCTGGAGCTGGGCCGATCTGAACTCAGGAGTCTTCCTCGTGGGTGCAGGGTCCTTTGGGCCCTCCCCTGCTGCCTTTCCAAGGCATTAGCAGTTAGCTGGAGTGGAAGTGGAGCTGCCAGGACTCAAAGCACACCCGTGTGGGATGCTGGCACCACAGGTAGAGGCCCAGCCCTCTGCACCGTGGTGTTGGCCCCAAGAGTTACTACTTTAAAAGGCAGAATTAGAGAAGCAGAGATCTGTGTTCTGGCTCACTCCCCAAGTGGCTGCAATGACTGGGCCTGAGGCAGGCCAAAGCCAGGAGCCTAGAACTCCATCTGGACCTCCCATGTGCCTGGCAGAGGTCCGGTCACTTGGGCCATCCCCAGGCGGGTTCACAGGGAGCTGAATGGGGTGGGGGGTGGAATGATTTGGACTTGAGCCGGTATTGGTATACTACACTGGCATTGCAGGTGGTGGCTTAACTGACTGCACCACAGTGCCAGCCCTTGGCATTTATCATTTAAAAAAAAAAAAAATGCTTACAACCAGCAAGAAATTTCGGTCTGAACTAGCTAGACACCAACACCCTGCAGAACTTTTAAGTGAGGCCGCTTATGGTTGTGCTCTGTGAGAAAGCGTGAGGGCACCAATGTGCTACAGGCCAGCGTCCACACACAGGCACTCTGCAGGCCAGTTCAGCATCAGGCCCACCCTATACCCAGCTGATGGGATCTTGGTGACCACATCAGGCCCTGCTCAGCTCCCGTTGCGCCCCCGGGCATCAGCGTGAGTCGGCGGACAGGTGGAACACGCCGTCAGCTGCAGTTGTGGGTGTTGCCCGTGCTCAGAGTGGCCCTCCACACACCCCGCTGCTGCCCAGGCCCCTGCTGTCCGCTCCGTGCCCTCCACAGGAAGCCTGGCACTGCGCTGGGCTGCAGCGTCACCTGAGAGCACGGGGCGGGGAGCGGAGAGCACAACTCCCAACAGAATTAGGGGAGTGGATCTTAAGGTGGAAGGCAGGTGCATTCTGTACTGCGGCAGGGTCTCGTAAGGCTGTTGGTCGATTCAGTGGGTGAGCCCCGGGTCACGCACGCTAGAGCGGGTGCAGAGCAGACAGACTGAGGCCTGAGAAGAGTCCTGAACACACAGGAAATAGCAGGCCCTCCCTTGACTGCACCCCCCCCCCCAGGCTGAAGCCTCAGTGTGCCAGGCGGTAACCCCGGGGTCCCTCATAGCACAAGTGCTTGTTTTCAAATAAGATGCTGCCTCTCCCTGCTGCCCAGGTATGAGGTGCTGCAACTGTGCTGGCTGTCCCCCGACAAGAGGCCGGCGGCCGAGGACGTGCACCGCCTGCTGACTTACCTGCGCATGCAGAGCCAGCGCGACTCAGAGGTGGACTTCGAGCAGCAGTGGAACGCCCTGAAGCCGAACACGCACAGCCGGGACGCGGCCAGCAACGCCGCCTTCCCCATCCTGGACCACTTCGCCCGGGACCGGCTGGGCCGCGAGCTGGAGGAAGTCCTCACCGTGACCGAGACGAGCCAGGGCCTGAGCTTCGAGTACGTGTGGGAGGCCGCCAAGCATGACCACTTCGAGGAGCACAGTCGGGGCCACCCAGACGAGGCCCTGTCCTACACGAGCATCTTCTTCCCCGTCGAAGTGTTCGAGAGCTCGCTGACTGAGCCGGGGTCCAGCAAGCAGGACCACAGCGGCCAGGATGTCCCCCTGCGGGCCCCTGGCGTGGTCCCTGTGTTTGATGCCCACAACCTCTCTGTTGGCAGCGACTATTACATCCAGCTGGAGGAGAAAGGTGGGGACCACCTGGAGCCGGATTATCCGCCTGCCCAGCTCACGACCGAGCTAGAAAACCCGGACAGGACGGGCGCCGAGGCGGCCCCGCTCCCAGCTCTCCGGGGCCTGGAGCTCGAGGAGTCGAGCGTGGATGAGGATTTCTTCCAGGGCAGTGCGGCTCCCGGGGTGCCCAGCCTGGCCGAGGAGCTGCGGGTGGCCGTGGGCCCTGAGAGCCCAGCCCTCGGCCTGTTCAATGAGCTTGACAGACCTGAGGACCGGCCCGGCCACCAGAGAATATTTGACCTCATGGAATTAGACGGAATGCAGGCAAACTCAAGGGCAGTCCCTTTAAGTTCAGGTCCAAAGGAGCCCCAAGAGACAGCAACGATGCGACCTCTGGAGAGACGAGATCCCCCCAGTTTCTTGGACTGCGAGCCGCTCGGCTGGCCGGGAGGTGTCACGCACCAGGACGGCCTCGATCCCCTGAATATGCAGGAGCTGTCAGAAAACTTTGTATTCCTTCAGGAGAAGAACTTGCTGAAGGGCTCGCTGTCAGACAGGGCACGTCCGAGCGATCTCCAGGCGGAGCCGCAGGCAGTGGGTGCCAGCAGGATGCCAGCCGAGACCTCAGGCGGAAGCTCCGTAGACAGCGAGCTGGCGTTGGCGGGCAGTACCTCGGGGGTGCCCTCCGTGAGGCAGAGCCGGGGTCAGGATGCAGGCCACCCGCTGCCCTCTTCCCCTGCGACCTCGCTCCAGGCCGAGGGAGAGCTCCCCGACCTGAAGCCCGGGGAGACCCCGCGCCCCTGTTTGGATGACAGTGTCCTTGGGGAGTGTCCCTGCCTGGATGCAGAGCCCGTGGCCGTCCCGGCAGATGGGAGCCCCACAGGCATGGGCACTGGAGCCGAGGACTCTGCCCACTGCGGCGAGGAGGCCCTGAGGCCAAGCGCAAGCGGTACCGCTGCCCGTGGCGGCGTCCTGGAGCGGAACCTGGGTGAGGCGGGCCCGGGAGAGCCTCCCGCTCGGCACCTGCCGCCACCGCAGGAGACGGCCACTCTGGCGGCCGGCGGCCAGCTCGGTTACACCACGGGAGCAGGCCTGGCGTCCGCCTTGTCCTCCGATTCCACCAGCCAGGACAGCCTCCTGGAGGACAGTGTGGCCACGGCCGTGCTGACCTCAGAGCAGTCCGCCGAGACCCCCGACTCCCTGGACTCAATGGACGTGCACACGGCGCTGCTCGACTCCCTCGGCTCCCACTCGCCGCAGAAACCGCCTGCCCCCGAGAAGCCGGCGGACAGCGGCTACGAAACCGAGAACCTCGAGTCGCCCGAGTGGACGCTGCACCCCGCGCCCGAGGGCACCACCGCCGGCGACGGGGCTCCCGGCACTGCGCCTCCCAACCCGGTCATCGTCATCTCGGACGCGGGCGACGGCCACAGAGGCGCCGAGGCGGCCGCGCACACGTGCTCCCAGGGCTCCTACCGGGACTCGGCGTACTTCTCTGATAACGACTCTGAGCCTGACCGGAAGGCAGAGGAGGCCCCGGGAACCTCCTCCATGCCGACCTCGGTGCTGGCTGAGAGTCAGCCCCCGCCTGAGCCGGTCATCCTGGAGCCGAGACCCTGTGCCCAGGACGGTGGCCTGGAAGCGGGCCCCAGCCAGCCGGACCCTGGTGGCTGCTCCCCCGCCCTGCAGGATTCTGGTGACCTGGAGTGGAGAGCCGTGCCAGAGCCCACCCTGGCCGAGGTGTCTGGCGAGGCGTGTCCTGCTGAGGGCGAGGCAAGCAGCCCCTTGGGGCTGTGGCACTCGGAGCTGAGCAGCAGCGAGGACTTGGAGGCCCCGGAAGATCGGCCCTGCACACTTGCCTCCACTGGAACCAACACGCACGAGCTGCTGGCCTACACGCATTCCGCGGCTGAGAAGCCCTTGTCCTGCCACTCTGAGGGCCCCAAGCTCAAGGAACCGGACATCGAAGGGAAGTACCTTGGGAAGCTGGGCGTGAGCGGGGCGCTCGACCTGGCCGAGGACGGCGTGGACGCCGACGAGGAGGACGAAAACAGCGACGACTCGGACGACGACCTGCGGGCCTTCAACCTGCACAGCCTGAGCTCCGAGTCGGAGGACGAGCTCGAGCATCCCGTGCCTGTGGTCCTGAGCAGTGACGACGGCAGGCACCTGCGCAGCCTGCTCAAGCCCGCGGCCGAGCCCGGGCCGCTGCCCGAGGAGCGGAAGGAGAGGAAGGCCGTCACCTTCTTCGATGACGTCACCGTCTACCTGTTTGATCAGGTATCTCGTAGCGCTGTGTGCTTTGGGGGTGTCTTGTTCCCCAGATGTGCTCTGTAGCCTTTGAATATACAGCTCAGTCGTGGGACCAGGGCCTGGGTGCCACCGCACGGGCAGGCTTGGTAGTGCCTTCACGTTGGCCTCCCTCCCGGAGGGGCTTGGGAGCTGACCCTGGGTGCCCGGCTCTGTGTGGCACCTGCCCTCTTGCTGTGGCCTTGGTGGGTCTCTGCATCGGCCTGTCTCCTTCCCTCACTTTCCTTCCGCTGTTCTGTTTCCCGTGTTCTGCCAGGATGGCGCCCAGCCACCCCCATGGGCACCAGAGCCCGTGGGGAGCGATGGGCGTGTGCATCCTGGTCTCAGCCCCACAGCGGAGCCGGATCCTGCCAGCAACCCAGGCCTGCGGGTCTCCTTATATCCCTCTCACACCTCAGAGTCTCAAAAAAAGTCCTGTTTGCCACCCAGAGTGGGAAAAGGGAGAAGGGCCAAGCCCGGCCCCTGAGCTCTGGGTCTGGTTAACCATGCTGTGTGTGCCTTCAACGACATGCTGCCTGCGTCCCAGGAGTGTGAGGGTCCCCCGGGGGCTAGGAGACCTGCACCCGCATCTCTGGACTGTTCTGGGACCCACTGCGGCTCCAACAGGGCAGGCTGGTGGCTTTGGAGGACCCCTCCTGGATCAGTCTGTCTGTGTGTTTGGGCTAGCCCTGGTTTCTGTGTCAGGGCACGGCTGCCCCTGTAAGTTGGGAAATATTTCCTCCTCATACTGGGAGAAGATTCTGGAAAAGCTGATATGGGTTTGTCAGTCTTCCCCGTGCTGCTTTTGGTTTCAGGGATAATTTTTGGTTGTTTCTCCCCCACCTGTGTGGTTTGGGTTTCCTTTGCGCTCCTGAGCTGAGGCGGGAGGGCTCCCTCGGCTCCCAGCCACGTGATGCTGTCGCTTTGCTCATTCCCGCCACGCCAGTTGTGCGTGGTCTGTCACGCTTCCTTGCCATCCATCCCTGATCCCCTCTGAGTTCCCTGAGAGGTCGTCTTTGCACATGGACCCGTAGCAGGTTAGCTGTTCGCTGGCCAGATGTGACAGGTGTTCCTGCTCCCTGCTTGTCGCTGATTTCTGCTCGGAGGCCCATCAGGGTCAGAGGATGTATTGTATTTGGCTCTGTTCCTCTTCAGTTGGTTAGAGGTTTAAGACAGAGGCTGGGGCCAGGCACAAAGGCTCAGTGGTTAAATTCTCGCCTTGTAAGTGCCAGGATCCCATATGGGTACCGGTCTGTGTCCCCACTGTTCCGCTTCCCAAAGCACTGGAGGATGGCCCAAAGCCTTAGGACCCTGCACCCATGTGGGAGACCCGAAGGAAGATCCTGGCTCCTGGCTTTGGATTGGCGCAGCTCTGGCCGTTGCGGACACTTGGGGAGTGACCCAGCTGATGGATGATCGCTCTGTAATTTCGACTTTTAAGTAAAACAAATCTTTACAAAGTAAAAAATGCAAAGATAAAACAATTACAGGTCCAAGAAAAGTGGCAGGTGTGTATGTGTCTCCCAGTGGGTGGGCTGCCTTTCTGGCCCAGCACGTGTGGCTGGTTGCCGGCTGTGTCTTCCTGCTGGGCAGTCTGCCCGCCCTGTGGCTACCCAGGAAGCGCTGAGGTCTGTCGCCGTCCTCCAGCTCCGAGCCCTGGCAGGGCTTGGACGGAGAGGGTGCTGGTGCCTGCTGGAGGAGTTGGCCCATTTACCAGGCCTGTTGCCTTTGCTCCTCCTCGTCTGATACATGTTCATGGAGCTATTCTGGGTTTCTTTTGATTGGTTCGTGCCTGGTCTGTAGTTGTGGGTTTGTTTTTTTGTTTTGTTTAAGATTTATTTATTGGGCCCAGCAGCGTGGCCTAGTGGCTAAAGTCCTTGCCTTGGACGCGCCGGGATCCCATGTGGGTGCCGGTTCAAATCCCGGCAGCTCCACTTCCCATCCAGCTCCCTGCTTGTGGCCTGTGAAAGCAGTCGAGGACGGCCCAAAGCTTTGGGACCCTGCACCTGCATGGGAAACCTGGAAGAGGCTCCTGGTTCCCGGCTTCGGATCAGCACAGCACCGGCTTTTGCATTCACTTGGGGAGTGAATCACCGGACGGAAGATCTTCCTCTCTGTCTCTCCTCCTCTGTATATCTGACTTTGTAATAGAAATAAATAAATCTTTTAAAAAAAAGATCTATTTATTCTTATTGGAAATTCAGATTTGCAGAGAGAAGGAAACAGAAAGACCTTTTCCATCTGCTGGTTCACTCTCCAAGCGGCCACAATGGCCAGAGCTGAGCCAATCTGAAGCCAGGAGCTTCTTCCAGGACTCCCATATGGGTGCAGGGTCCCAAGGCTTTGGACAGTCCACTGCTGCCCTCCCATGCCACAAGCAGGGAGCTAGGTGGGAAATGGAGCAACCAGTGTGTGAACCAGTATCCGTAAGGGATCCTGGGGTCTGCGTGGGAGGATTAGCCCGTTGAGCCATCGCACTGAGCCCTGTGGCTTGTTCCATTTTGTTTTCTTCTGGCCCTTACACTTCTTCAATGAGTTTCCTGTAGCTAGAATATAGCCAGTTAAGCATTTTTTTCCCTCCCTCCCTCCCTTCCTTCCTTCCTTGATTGATTTGAAAGGCAGATTACGGAATGAAAGAGGAGCAGAGACAAAGGGCAGATCCTCCATCCACTGGCTCACTCCCCAGATGTCGGCAGTGCCTGGGACTGTCGGACGAGGCCAGGAGCTTCTGTTGAGTCTCCCACGTGGGCGCAGGGCCAAGCATTTGGGCCATCCTCCGCTTTTTTCGAGGCTCGCTGGCAGGTTGACTGGTTGACTGCCCAAATGGCCGCTGCAGTTACAGCTGAGCCAGTCTGAAGCCAGGATCTTCCATGTGCTGGTTCACTCCCCAAGTGGCTGCAATGGCCAGAGCTGAGCCAATCTGAAGCCAGGAGCCAGGAGCTCTTCCGGGTCTCCCACGCGGGTGCAGGGTCGCAAGGCTTTGGGCCATCCTCGACTGCTTTCCCAGGCCACAAGCAGGGAGCTGGATGGGAAGTGGAGCAGCAGGGACTTGAACCAGTGCCCACATGGGATCCCGGTGCTTGGAGGTAGAGGATTAGCCTATTCAGCCACTGTGCTGGCCTGAAAACCTGTCTTTTTTTTTTTTTAAGATTTATTTATTTATTTTTATTACAAAGATATATACAGAGAGGAGGAGAAAGACAGAGAGGAAGATCTTCCGTCCATTGATTTACTCCCCAAGTGACTGCAAAGGCTGGTGCTGCGCCGATCCAAAGCCGGGAACCTGGAACCTCTTCCGGGTCTCCCATGCGGGTGCAGGGTCCCAAAGCATTGGGCCGTCCTCGACTACTTTCCCAGGCCACAAGCAGGGAGCTGGATGGGAAGTGGAGCTGCGGGATTAGAACCGGCGCCCATATGGGATCCCGGTGCGTTCAAGGCGAGGACTTTAGTGATTAGGCCACGCCGCCGGGCCCCCGAAAACCTGTCTTAATTTTAATTTATTTATAGTGTTATTATTACTTTTTTTGAAAGTTAACAGAGAGGAGAGACAAAGAGCTCTTTGATCCACTGGTTCACTCCCCCAAATACTCGCACAGTTGAGGGTGGCCAAGGCTGGAACCAGAAGCCTGGAACTCCTTGTTAGTCTCCCCGGCGGATGACTGAGACCCAAGGACGTGCTGTCTGTGCCTCCCGGTGTGTGCATTGGCAGGGTCCAGGGTCAGAAGCGGAACAGCCCAGACTGGAAGCAGGCCCTCCGAGGCGGGCTGCCACAGTCCCGTTCAGGCTCGGCCCAGCCCACTCATGTTCTTCAAGCGTGTGGGGACACGTAGGTGGTGATCGCGCCTGTCCTGACTGAGGTGTTTGCCCCACTTCTCTCCTTTTTCCCAGCTGCCTGACACTAGTTCCTGAAAGGTACTCTTCTCAGAATTGAGAATTCTTGCTGGCAGCATCTTCCCCTCCTCGGTGTTGAGAACGGACGACCCTGCCCTGTGGCCTTGGCGTCTGCTCTGGGGAAGCTGCGGCCACGTCTCCCTGTCAGTCATGCAAAGCGCACGCCTGGTCTCGGGTGCCAGGTGTTGTCTTTGTCCTCTGTGCCCAGCAGGTTGTGTGGTGCTGCTGGGTGCAGCTTTCGCTGCGTGGCCTTGCTGAGCCACTGGCACCAGCTGTGGGGCTGCTGTTTGTCCCCGGCGTCTGACCCCAGGCTGGACCTCGTGGCGGTATCTGCATCCAGATGCACGGCCCGGGGTCCCCCCACCCCCACGCCTGTCTTAGTCCTCAACTTCCCTGTCCCTCGAGCAGTTTTACTTTTTCACCCTCCCTCACCTCTGTCCTTCGGCTGACACTTTGTTTCTTTCCTTTGGGAGTGTGGCGGTGGCGGTGGGTGGGTGCCACCTGCTCCAGGTGGTTCTGTGGCTGGGTGTCCCCTCCCCACATGGCAGGCGAGCCTTCCGGGTTCTCGGAGCCAGGTGGTTTCGGATCATGTACCCTCACGTCACGTTTCGCTCTGGAGGCGCCAACCCTCCCGGCCCGGGCCTGGGCCCAGCTGTGGCTTGCGGTGTCAGTTTTGGTTCCCCTTTCAGAGCCTGGGCTGTACCCTCTGCTGGCTAGGTGCTGCCTCACCCTGGTGGGGTGCTGGGGTCTGCTGGGTGTGGCTGGGGGGTCCAGGAGCTCCTTTTCCCTCCCCCTTGGTGTGCACACTGCCACACACTTCCTGCACAGTGCCTGCGGGCAGCGCTGGCACTGGAAGCTGCTTCCCCAGAGAGGCACCTGCCAGCCTGCAGCCATGTGGGGCTGGGAGCTGCGGCGTGGAGGCCCTGAGAGCGCAAACCTGTCCGTCCTCCCTCTCCGTCACCCCAAGGCCCTTCTGCCCCAGAGCCAGAGGTGGAGGGGTCTCCTGCAGCTCTGCCCGTCTCGTGCCCTCCTGGTTTCAGGCTGGTGGATGGTCAGTGGGGGGCTACCTGCTGCCGTCCCCTGCCTGAGGAGCTGCTTCGTGCATTCTGGCCCAGCTGACCCACGGTCACGCGGGCTGGCTCCCGTGAGCAGGTGTTGGCTGATGTGGATTGTTTCCGTTTGGCTTCTCAGGAAACTCCTACCAAGGAGCTGGGGCCCTGCGTGGGAGAAGCACATGGTCCCGAGCCTGGCAGCCCGTTGCTGTCCACAGGGCCGCCCTACCTGAGCAGGTGCATAAATTCCGAAAGTTCCACTGATGACGAAGGTACTTGAGACCCTGGAAAGTAGGGCTGGGGCCGAGGGGAGTGGCCGTGGAGGGGACCTTGACCCACTGCTTTAAGTAGTGACCCCGGGCAGTGGGCTCTGCTGTCCGAGGGATGAACACTCAGGCCCTTCCTGGCTTACCTGGCTGTGCTGTGTTGGCAGGTGGAGGCTTTGAATGGGATGACGACTTCTCCCCAGACCCGTTCATGGCCAAGACGACAAGCAGTCTTCTGGCCTCGCAGGCCTCCCTGCAGTCCAAGTACTTCTCCCCGCCCCCGCCCGCCCGCAGCCCTGAGCTGAGCTGGCCTCCCCCAGCGCCTTGCTCCAGGTTCTCCATCTCACCCGCCAACATCGCCAGCTTCTCGCTCACACACCTCACAGACTCGGACATGGAGCAAGGAGGTGAGGGGGCCCTGGGTGTGCTGGGGGGTGCGCGGGGCCTCTGCCCACTGCCCCTGCTTAGCCTCTGCAAAGCCGACATGTGCCGTCTGCCCCATGCTGGAGCCGGGAGTCTGGGGTTCTGGTTCCTTTGGCCCAGGAGGCACCCCGGGTGGGTGGCATCTCCTCCTCCCGGCCTGCAGTACGCACACCTCTTGCATGTCTCTGCTTCCCCAGGTCCCGCTGGTAGCGTTCCTGACTTGGGCTTTGGAGTCGCGCCCAGGCCCTTCCCTGAGCCATGTTGACTTTGCCATTAAGTCTTGGTCTCTGTGACCCCAGAGGCTGCTGGGAGCAGCGGGGTAGGGGCACATTTGAAGTGGCAGTGTCTGAACAGGTGGGGGTTCCCCCACCCACCCACCCCGCGGATAGATTGGAAGATAAGTGTTAATAGGCGCATTCTTTGACGTGAAGTTTGCAGATCAAATAATGAGCACAAAACCTAAAGAGCTTTTATCAGTGTTTGCAGCTGCCTCACATGTGCGGCCTGGCCGCACCCACGACCTGCACTGGGTGTAGCACAGGTGTGTGTCAGGGCTGTGTTCCCGCTGGCTGCCAGGGCTGCATGGGAGCCGAGCAGATGTGCACAGGGAGGGGGTGGGGCCCCAGCCTGTTCCCACATCTGCAGTGCCAACAGGATAGCAGCCAGCCCTGCTGGTAGCAGCCCCGCGTGTGCTCAGACACTCACCCCGTCGTGTTACGGCCTCTATCCCAAACAGGAAGCAGCGAAGACGGAGAGAAAGATTAGGCAGCTGTGGTCAACTCCGGGTCTGTGGCCTGCGTGACCTGCCGAGTGACGTCCGCCGGCGTTTGCTGACATGAGATGTGGGGCAGAAGCAGGAGGCGCACACGGAGGTGGCCCTGAGCCCTGTCCAGTTCGGGGCCTTCAGAGAGCCCGGCTGGGGCAGATCCCGGGTCCCCGGCAGCTTGATGCGCTGCCACGCCGGGGTCCCGCTGAGGCTGGGCACATAGGCCACGCGTCTGTTCTCCAAGGGAGCCCTTGCCCGCCCGGGAACCTCAGCACAGGTGCCACAGAGGACACTTGAGGGGAACAGTCACGAGTGAGCCATATTTATTTTCAAGAGATCACTAATTGCTTTCTGTAATTGCACTGTGGATAAATGTCCTATGAGTTCCCAATACTGTACAGAATCTTAAATTATTCAAGGACAACAAGGCAGGTCTAGCTGGTGCCTCCCACTTGTTTGACTTCTTTTCTCTGTTTCATGGTTTGTTTGCCCTGCACGGTACTTGTAAAGCTTCGGTCTGCTGAGTGCTAGGCCATCTTCCAGGTGGCTGGACTGACTGCACATGGTACTCACTGGCCACAGTGACCCTGGGCGGGACTGGCTTCCATGCTATCGTTAATGAATTCAGAAATGCCACTCTGATGTGTTGTTGAGGCAGACACATCTCTGTCTTGTGGCCTGGGACCTCGGCTGGCCCTTCTCCCTGCCTCACCCCTGCACTCAGCTCTGGCTGCAATGCCCAGGTCCCCAGCCCTTCCCCGAGGGCCAGCAGACAGCAAGACCACCACAAGGAGGAAGCAGCGACGAGCAACTCCAGCATCCAGGGCGGCTCCGTTCTCTTTATTCATGACACATCCTGTATCTGACCTTGAGAAAACATCTTCCGGCTGGACTTTCTGCCCCAGCCCCTGCATGTCACAGGCTGGTGTGACCACTGTGTAACCCAGCAAACACATCGCATCGACCGAGACGGCGTTGGAGTCTGAGCGGCCACACACGTGAGCCCGGGGATCCTGGGCTCGGTGCCATGCCCTCCCCCTGCTTGGAGCAGGCCCGGTGTGTCCCGGGCTCCCTTCTCGCCACCGAGTTCTGTGCTCAACTGAGGAAGTGGCCAGCGACCAGCGTGGCCACACGTGGGCCCCTCTACACACCGGAGCTGCCCCGGGAGTCACAGGAACTTGAGCATCGGACCGGGTTTACGCTGCAACTTCTGACCTGTGTCTGTTCGGGCTCGTCGAGTGCTGCTCTGAAGCAATAACCCCCAGGTGGGAGACTTGAGAGCGGAGGAGTCCCCGACCCACCCCATGTCCCATCCCACGTGACCAGGCGTCCCGGGTTCTGCTGAGCACGCTGCCTGCTGTGCTCGCGGGGCACCACGGGCCGGTATTGCCAAATCCACCCTCTGGCAGCGGAGGCCTTGGGAAGGTTCCCGAGCGTCCTCACCCACCTGCCTGCCAGAGCCGCGAGGTCAGCCCAGGACACGGGGTGGCTACTTGGGGACCAAAGTTTGTCCCCCTGCACTGCAGAGCTCTTCACAGTGTCATTCCCACTTCATTTCAAGCCTGTACGGCTCTCATAATTAATTGCCAAAACATTTTATACATTGAGTTGGGGAGGGGGGTTAGATCTTACTGTGGTCCTGCATGGACTTTTATTTGTAATGAACCACGGGAGTTCACACGTTCTTCTGAGATCGCAAGCAATACACATGAGATTTAACCAAGTCGTCATTTCCTAGTCTGCCCTGTCTTGGACGGCCAGCATGTGGCCTTGTGACCCGATTCAGTGTTGCAGCCCCTTACCCAGCCAGGGGGAGCCACGCGAGACAGCTGGCCGCCCCTTCCGACCGCCCGGACCCTGTTAGTGCTTGTCACATGGTGGATCCCAACCCCGTCACCCAGGGCCCCTGCCCCCCCATCTGCGATCTCCAGCGGCCCAGGCAACAGCCAGGGAGGAGAGACCCTCCAGAGGGCTAGCCCCGAGCCCACCCCAGCGGAGACTGCGGAGTCTCCCACTGCTGTGGACTGTTCTGGATGGACAGGCCCGAGGGGTCCCGGAGAGGTGCCTCTGCCCCGGTGGGGGCGTTGGTGGGGGTGAGGGCCCCACGCACGGGGAGCCTTAAAGCTACAACAGGCGTGCCCAGCTGCTTTCTCGCACAAGTCCTCAGGGCGCATGACCACCGCTGGGCCACCCCCGGGCCGGAGCCGATGCAGCCAGCCCTGGCATCCACGGGGCACTGGGACCCGGGTGTGTGAACCCCCCCACAGCCCCAGGCCCCAGCCCCGACCCTGTCATGGCAATAGAACAGTTACTGACCTTCAGTTTAAATTGTGTACATTTTTAAAATTGTAAGATTTTTACTGTATATTGATGCATAGTGTGATTCGATAAATTGCTTGTAATTTAAAAACTATTTAATATTCAAAATAAATATAGTTATATATTTATAAACTCTGTATGCTGTGTTCCTTTGACCTGGGGCCCTGGCCCCGACAGACCCTCATGGCCCCCCTGACCCCAGAGATGCTGAGCAGTGCAGGCAGGTGGAGCCCCTGGACAGGTGCGCTGTGGGGTCCATTCGGGGTTGCCTAACACAGAAGGCAGTAGGTCCTTGTGTGGCCCAGCTTGAGCTCCAAGCCAAGGGAGGAGCCAAGACCCTCTGGAGGGCTATCCCCAAGCCCAGCCCTCACCTTCCTGGTCTCTCTGAGACCTGAACCGAGGCCCTTGTAGGTGGGTCCTGGCACCTGCCCAGGGAGGTGGCTCTTCCAGCTCCCCCACCCCGCCCTGCAGCCCAAGCAACTGTGCAACGGGCTCCGGGAATCCCCAAGCAAGGTGCTACTTCTGGCGTCTTAGAGTGCATCCCTGTACAAGGGAGGGGGTGGGCCCAAATATAAGGTGGCGGCAGAGCCTGCTAGCCCTATCTGTCGGGGTTCTGCTGCACTTAGTCTGAAAACCCCATAGCACCCAGCCCTCCCCCGCCAGCTGCGGAACAGCCTGCACGCGGGCATCCTGTCCTGCGGGCCCACCAGCCTGGCTGCGGTGGAGGAAGGCAGGCGGCAGCCGGGGGCGGTCCTGGAGCCGGGTGGGAGGAGGGTGCGGGACACCACGGAAGGTTCCCCTGGCCAGGGCCGCTGCCACCCGGTCCTGCCACCAGCCCGCAGGTGCCGCCGCCCCGCAGGCCGGCCCCGCCCAGCTCATTTGCATGCGTGCAGCCCCGCCCGGGGCTGCTAAAGCGACGTGTCCTTGTCCCCCGTGGGCAGCCTCGGAGCGTGCAGCCGCGGTTCCTCAGGTAACATGGGAGAACTGGGGGCCGGGAGCCCAGCAAGGCTGCAGGGAGGGGGCGCCTAGGGAAGAGGGAAGGGTCTGGAATTCTATCCGTGGGAGGCCATCCACGTGGTGGGATTGGGGCCCGGGGCTGACCGTGGTTACCCCTGACCTGCCACCACGATCCTGGGCCAGTGCTGTCCCTGCAGGTGTCATGTCCAGCGGAGCCGGATGGCAAGTCCTGTCCCTGGGGCACAGGGGAGGCTGCCCAGAGCTGGGGTGGCCTGGGCAGTGTCAGAGCTGGCTCGTCCTGTCCCTGGGGCACAGGGGAGGCTGCCCAGAGCTGGGGTGGCCTGGGCAGTGTCAGAGCTGGCTCAGGCTCAGGGGGCAGTGAGGGGCAGGGCACAAGGCCCTAGGTTCCAGGGGGCTTCCCCTCCCCACCCTGGGAAGGGGATACAAGGACAGGGGGAGGGCTGGAGGTGGTCCATGTGAGGACCAGCCTGTGCACCAGCGGCTGTGTGTTCAGGAAAGTTCCTGGAGTCTCTGTGCATCCTCTGGGAGGCCAAGGGGACAGAGGGCAGCAGAGCCGATGACCACAGAGGGCTCCCCCACCCGTGCTGTGCATTTCAGTTCTGAGTGCCACCACTTCCTGGGACTACACCATTCAGAGCCATGAAGACCAAGAGCCGGCCTCCCCGGCGCCAGGCCCGGGACACGGAGACCCCCTCTGCGGAGCGGATGTCCGACGCGCCCCAGGAGGGCACAGGGCCGGAGCTGACTAAGGGGCTCCGGAGCAGGGTCCCCCGGGGGACTGCGGGGGCACGGGCTGAGGGCGGAGGACGCCGCAGGCCAGGCCCCAGCGGCAGTGGCCGGCGGGAGAGCAGCATCCAGCGGCGCCTGGAAAGCAATGAGCGCGAGCGGCAGCGCATGCACAAGCTGAACAACGCCTTCCAGGCGCTGCGCGAGGCCATCCCGCACGTGCGGGCCGGCAAGAAGCTCTCCAAGATCGAGACGCTCACGCTGGCCAAGAACTACATCAAGTCGCTCACCGCCACCATCCTGACCATGTCCAGCAGCCGCATCCCAGGCCTCGAGGGGCCGGGCCCTGCGCCAGGCCCCCGGCTCTACCAACATTACCAGCAGCAGCAGCAGCAGCAGCAACAGCAGCAAGCGGCCAGCGGCCAGCCCGGTGCTCCAGAGGCCCAGCCGCAGGGTCACCTGCACAGGTACTCCACGCAGATCCACAGCTTTCGGGAGGGCACCTAGACTGGTGACTGGCTGGCTGGCTGGCCAGCCGGTCCTCCCCAGCCCTGTCCTCTGTCCTCCCGTCCTACCAGCCCCACACTACTGCCCCTTCCTTCCCCCATTGTGCCTGAAGGGCTTGCACCTGCAGCCGTCTTCCCGGACCAGCGAGGGCAGAGTGAGGCCGGACCTGCGGGTTCTGGGAGGGGCCCTTGGTGGACTAGGCCTCAGCTTTGCAGACTGAATTCTCTCGGCTGCCACCCCTCCCTGGCAGGGACCGATTCCAGGAAGCAGCTTGCTGGTGCCCAGAGGCCCAAGAGCCCCCGCCTGGTGGAGGGGCTGCCTTCCCACCTGCACCACACACAGCACGTGGTAAACAGGACTGAAGCCCCCTAAGCAAAGCCCCAAGTCCTCGGTAGGGTGTGTGTGCAGCAGCTGCAGAGCCTCGTCAGAAGATGGGCATAGGGGACAGCGCCCCCGAGGCTGGGCGGGAGGCTAGATGTCCCCATGCTGCCCACGTGAGCTTGTCAGGGCCAGGAATGCCCCAGACACTCTAGCACACCCTCCCACCCGTGGTTCCCACCAGGGTTGGGTTGTTCTAGGACTGGCAGCGGGCCTCAGCATGTTCTTGGGTGATAGTTTGGATTGGGGGAAGGCATGGAAGGGCCCTGCAAGGCAAGGCCTGGGGGTGCCTGCGGCTTCCCTCCCCCAACCCCGGGCATCCTGGCAGGCCCTGCTGCCCTGGCTCCGGCTTCCTGCTGTCGGGGCGTTCCTGTTCCACTGGCTCTGTCAGCCCCGGCCCCGCTGTCTGTCAGCTCTACTGGCATCTCCCCTCCTCATCCCTCTGCTTGGAGCTGTGCCAGAGGTCCTTGGGGCAGGACCCAGCAGGCCTGGGGAGCAGGGAGGCCAGTCCAGGGTTTTGGGGTGGGGGTAGTGGTGGCACTGACAGGCTTGGGGTGAGCCCTGGCCACACACGCAGGGCAGCTGCAGCGCACTCCTGAGGGTGGAGACCCCAGGCCTTTATTGGGGTGAGCCAGGACTTCTGTGGGCATCAGCAGACAGTGGAAGCCCCCAGGGACTGGGGGACATCCAGGCCTGAAACGGAGCTTATCAGATCCTGCCTGGTGACAGCCAGAGTGTCTCCGTCCTGCTTCAGGGGGAACTGGGCAAGCTGGCCAGGCCTGTGGCTGGCTCTCTCTTCATCCTGGTCCTGGACCCGGGCCCAGGCTAGACTGTCCCCCGCCCTCTGCTGGCCTGCAGCTCCTGCCTGCCCAGGACACCCGTGGGCCAAGGGGGGGGTCCCATGTGAGTTCCGGGCGAACTCCCTCTAAGCAGAGAAACCAGTACTGCAGCTTTTATGTCTTGGAGAATCCAACTGGAACTGGCGGCCTGCCCTCACTGTAATTGCAGGGAAAATGGTTCTTCAATTACCCCAATTTGCATTTTATTATTTGTTTCTAACGGCGCTTCCAAAAGTAAGGGTGACATTCATGCCACATTGTCACAGACTAGAAGATCCCGTCTCTGCGTTGGCCGCTATGCACAGGGGTACTGTGCATGGTCACCAGAACATACCAATAATAATAATAATAAAACCCTACAATGCCATTGGCACTCTGGTGTAATTTTTTATTAACTAAAGTAGCCGAGGAACCCGGACCGACCCCACCACCCTAGAGAGAAGGCCGGAGAAGGCCCGGCAGTGCGGGTCTCCACGGTGGCCAGAACAGCACAGTGCCCCAAGAACACTTCACATCGAAATGTAAACAGCGTGCCCCCACATGGCGGGCCCCGCCCACAAGTGACCGAGGCCTGGGCGCCCGCCACACGGGGCCCCACCTCCAGCCGCCCAGGGCACCTCTGAAGCCCTGTTTCCTTCTAGTCTGACCTACGCCGCACAGCAAAACGCAGGCTAGGTCAGCACAGAGCTGGCCGCTGTGCTTCGGCCGGCCAAACGGCCAGGACCCAGCGCGTGCTTGCAGAAAACCATTGGGGCACCCTGGGAAACCGCAGCCGACAAACTGGGCACCTGGAGCCGGCACCGCTGTCCCACGAGGCCAACAGGTGCCCTCCACGCTGTCCTGTGCGCCTGCCCAGAGGGGCTCAGGGTGCTGCGTCCACCCAGCTGCTGCCCAAGCCTCTGCGGGTCCTTGGGTGCAGTTCGTCCTCACAGTTCCGCCCCACTACATGACGGCACACACGGGACGCCCCCCTCCACGTCCGGCCAGACACGCGCCTGGGGGAAGGGGCTCCGGGCCCCACGCGCGGCAGCCCCAGCTGGTGATCCTGCAGCTCCCAGGCCCGGACGCCCACACTGCAGAGGCGGAAGCGGCTTGGCCCAGGGCCCCAGCCCCGCCCAGAACGTGCAGGACACATGCGGACGCGTGCTTGCGCGCACAGGCTCACGTGGCCCCGGGTCTCCGAAGCGGCCAACCCTCCTGCCTGGGCGACCCCCACCACGGGGCGCACTCCCACGCAGGCCAGCCTTCCAGGTGAGCGGGGTCGGCTTCAGCAGCACACGGGGCCTGGGGCTTCCAGCGTGGCCCTGGGCTCCTGCTCTCGGCACGCGCCCCGGGCCGCCCTGGTGGCGTTGGCCCGGACAGAGATGTGGTCCCAGCCTCCCTGGGTGGGTTGGGGTGGGCAGGATGAGAGTCAGGTCATGCGGGCCGGGTGGTGCCGTGGCTTGGGCACCTCCCTCCCCGGGCTGCCGCCCGCGCTGCCTGCTTACCCCGATGCCGTAGTCCCAGCCCTGGCCCTTGGGCGCGTGGGGCTGGACGCCTGTGCGGTGGCACACGGTCCCGCGGCTCAGGCTGTGGCTGCCCTGAACCTTGTCTGCGATGACCCAGACCTGGAACATGGACCCGCTGAAGCCCCGGGCACCGCAGCGGGCAGGAAATGGGTGGGCAGTGGGGAGCTCGGAGGAGGAGTCCCGAGGAGCCCCTAGCACCCCGGACGGAAACCTCTCGCACCAGACCTGGTCCAGGGGCCCCACGGACACTCTGCGCACGTTGTTGGACACGTGCTCCCAGCTGGAGCCCTGCGGGTAGCTGGGCGTAATCCCCACGCGGTACCACAGGTTCCCTGGGGAGAGAAGCTGGGCTCAGAGTGGAGACTAGGGACCCAGCGGGCTCGGGGAGGCAGGGGGAGGCCTGGCCTGAAGCACGCCTGCTTCCCACGCTCCTGGCTTCTCCACACCAGGCTTCTCCACCCTCCCCACCACTTCTCCACCCCCTGGGCTTCTCCACACACAACCCCTTTTTTCTTCCCCCCACCCCGGGGCTTCTCCATCCCCTCGGCTTCTCCACATCCCCCCACCCCACACCAGGCTTCTCCACACCCCCCAGGCTTCTCCACACCCCTGACCCTCTCTGGCCTGCAGCCACCTCAGCCCTTTCCTGGTCCTGGCCTTTCCAGGGCCTCATAATCACTCCATTGTGCTGGGCAGGCTGCACCCTCGTCCTGCTCCAAGGCACAGACTGAGCACAAAGCAGAGGACTGGGTTGGGAACAGTTTCCTTGACGCAGGTCTGGATGCTGCCGCCCGCCCATCACTGCGTCTGTGGCAGCAGGGCTGCAGGGGGGCTGTCCAGGACCCTGCCCAAGGCAACACAGGCACCTGGCTAACCTGGCGAGGAGATGCCACCAGGGCCTGGGGCAGTGCTGCTCCACGCCCAGCTCCTGCGGGCCAGGCCTGGCCACAGCTCCCAGGTCCCGCCTCCATAGGCACTGACATGGGCTGGTCTTGCTGGTGCTCCACGGCCAGCCCAGGGCAAGCACGGGCTCACACGCTTTGGGGGCCCCAGCTCTAGTGACCTGCCCTCCGACCCCTTGGGCACCCCAGGGGCACCCTGCCCTCTACCCGGGGGAAAGCAGCACAGAGCCAACTTGCCATTCTCATCCAGGGCATACACCGACGTCTGCCCCACGGACACCTGCGCCAGCCTCTGCTTCAGGGGGGGCGGGATGTGGTACCAGCAGTCGCCTGCCATGGAGGAGTGACTCAGCGCACTGCCCCCAGGCCCGTGGCAGGCGTAGCCGGCCCCATGACCTGCCCCCTGTGAGCACGTGCTGAGGCTTCCCGCAGAAACAGGAGCACGTGGGGCCCCGCTGGGATGCGGCCACACTGCTGCTGGCCTCTGCGGGGACAGCACTCACCTGCTGGCTTTGAGGGGGACACGGAGCCCCGGTAGAAGGCAGAACCGTCTCTGGCCACAGCCCACACCTGGTAGCAGGCCCCAATGGAGATGGAGGTGAAGGGCTGGTCGGTGCCCACATGCAGCCAGGAGGAGCCCTGTGGAGGGGCAAGGAGGAGGGTGCTGTGGGGTGGCTGGGACAGTGGGGGCCTGGGGCCTATGGGTGCGATGCCCTGCTGGGTGGTGGCAGGGGGCACAGGCTGCGTGGACCCAGCCTTGCCTGCAGCCCTGAGGGCTGGGGACGGGTGGAGCTGGGGGGAGGGGTTGCTCACCGCAGGGTTGAGCTCAGACACACCAAGGCGGCACAGCACGTCACCCTTGTCGCTGACCGCCCAGAGGGCGATGCTGTGGCTGCGCTGGGCGGCGGGTGGGCTCTCGGGGATGATGGACACGTCCCCCAGGGCGATGGGGGCCACCTCCAGCCAGGGCCCGCTAGTCACCAGCTTGCACTTCCTGTTTAGAAGCACAGCCCTGAGGGGGACCGCGGGGAGCCACCTGGAGCCTGGGATGTGGGCTGTGGGTGTGTGCACGCGCCAGGCCCTGCCCATGTGGCTCCGAGACCAGGCGTGGCTGCGTGTGGAGGGCAGCCTCCTCCAGTGCCCAGCCCCCAGCTGGGCCTCGCTCCTGCTTCCCAGGGGTGGGGGACGAGCCAGTGACATTTCTCTTATTTGTTCTTGAAAACAAACTCTACAGAACCCCGAGTGAGCGGGCAGGCGGGCAGCCTGCGGGCATTTCCTGGGCTGACATTTGCTCTGACTCTGCTCCCCACCCCACCGCTCCCTTCCCCGCCTTCCAGTGGAACTGGGGTCAGAGGCCAGCTCCCTCCCCCACGCCATGAGCCCCCTCCCCGCTGCCGGCTCACCTGGCCCAGCACCTTCTCCTGACAAAGTCCTTCATTGTTTTATATCCGTGGTAGGAGCTGCAAGAGGAAGAGGAGGAGAAAATGTGCCTGACCACCTCATGGAGGTTTCTGGAAAACGCTAGCTGGAGGCGAGATCAGCAGGGTGTGCAGCCCCGCCGGTGGGCAGCCAGGGCCTCCCTTGGTGACGGCCCTGGGCTGGGGACCTCCGTGGGGGTTAGGGAGTAGTAAGGGGGCCTCACTGGAGTCCTGTAGGAGAATAGTTCACTTTGAGGGCTGGGGGTGTGGACAGAGAGGACCTACCTCCCCGGCCCTGGATGCCGGTCCCAGGCCTGTATGTGACATCTCCTCACAGGTCGTGTCTAACACTTGCGAAGGGGCCCCTATGGTCAGGCCCCGGCACTGCTGCCCACAGTACTGGTCACCACCTGCCCTAGCACTTGGCCCTGGGAGTTGCGCCGCCCTTTCACACTTAGGGCAGGCACCACCCACTCACCACAGGGTCCTGCCCCCAACCCTCCAGCCCTCCCAGCTTGGCGCTGCAGGGGTGAAGGGCCAGGGCAGAGAGAGACTCACGCAGGGAAGTCGCTGGCGTACTGCCACCCCTCTTGGTCAGTGCCACCTGGGACGCTGAAGTCCACGGACCAGTCGGAGACCTGGGGAGGAGGGGGCTGTGAGGGCCAAGGCTGGCAGAGAGGTGGGCCAGGGAGGACAGGGCTGGGGACTCACCCAGGTCCAGTGCGGGGACGGAGGCTTGGTGGTGGCCTTGGTGCACTCATGCAGCCCAGTGGCATCACTCCACATGTAGCGGTCAGTGGGCAGACCCCTGGGCAGGAGAGTGGGCAGGGGTGATTGCAGAGGACTGGGAACAGGGGCCAGTGGTCTCCATATATGCTTGCCTCCCCCACCCCCCTTCCCCAGGTGTCCGCCAGCAGCTGCGACCCAGCCTGGCAGCCTCCTGTCATGGGCTCCCAGGTTGTTGACGCCCTGAGCCCCAGCCTGCAGGGTCAGTGGACCCTCTCTGGAAGTGGGGTCTGGAAGTGGAATGAGATGGAACTGATCATGGTGGGCGCTGAGCCAACAGGTGGGCATCCTTGTCAAGGGGCAGCCGTAGACGCTGATGGTGTAGGACCCTGGGCTTGACAGCCACAGAGGCCGGAGACAGAGCCCTGCCCCACCTGCTGACACCCCCCCCCCAAACAGATGGTGTGTGGTGGGGGGGCAACAGGACACTAGCGTGGCAGGGAGTGGCGGGGGCCGGGTTAGGGCTGAGGTCCTAGAGCCCAGAGCTATAAGCCCAGGAATGCCACCTTGCCCTGTGCTTCCAGGCATGGTGGGGGATGCCTGCTTGGGCGGGTTTGAGATTATGTGAGTGGAGGTGGGGAGGGACTGGCCCCTGGGGAGATGTGGTCCGTGTGTTCGAATCCCCTTGGAGAGGAACCAGCCCTGTGCGTGACTGAGGTAAACAGAGAGACACAAATATTTACACACTTAGAGATCCTGCCAGCTGCTCCTTCTGACAGCCATAGCTCAGAGGCAGTCGGGACCTGTGAGGCTGAGCGGGCTGGGCCTACGGGCAGGGGCACCCAGAACACCCACTGGACCCCACCCTTGGCTGGCGAGGTGTTTCAGTGTTTGGAAAAGGCAAGGGAGGAAATGAACTTCATTGCTTCCCGTCAGGGTAACTTTCACCAAGTTCACGGGTAGGGAGATGGACAGGGCGGAGTGTTTTGGTGAGAAGACATTTTGGAATCCATGCCTGGAGGTTTCTTCTCCAAGTTCAAGAAGCAAAAAGTGCACAGTATCAGAAAAGTTTGCACGGGTTGCAAAATCTGCTCGCACCAAAATGAAGTGAATGTTTAAATTCTCTTTATCCATGAGAGCTTAAAGGTTACCCTTGCATAGTCTTGTTTACAAAAAAAGAAAAAAGAAATGTAAGACTTTGTGCCACTTATAACAAAAAATATGAAATACCTTCTAATAGAAAGTATCTGGATCCTATGTGGAAAATTGCAACATGTTGTTAACAAACTGTCTTGGTGTTTAAGATGTCCTTAGTACCCTGAAAGCTCCCCCAGGGAGAAGGCAGGTAGATGGCTTGGTTCCTGCCACTGTCCTCCTGGGAGCCAGCTGCAGGCCCAAGGCCACCCCCCAGCAAGGGCCGTGGCGCGTGTGGAAGACTGTGCCGGGCTGTGGCTGGAACTGAACTACAAGTAGTTCCAAGAACACAAAGACCTGGCTGAGAAGCTGGGAGGATCTGGAATTCCTGGAGGGGGACAGGGACCATGCAGGCCATAGTTCAGGGATGGCCTGGGGCAGGGTGAGTGGCAGGAGCCAACCTGGGCAGGGACGTCTGATAGCACAGAGGTGGCAGGGTGCAGCCTGGCCTGACTGTGCAGAGCCCCAAGAAGCCCAGCAGCAAACGCTGACACCTTGGCAAGGCCGCAAGTGCCGGCTTCCTGACTCCTCCCAAGGGGACAGATGCCAGGAGGCTGTCCAGAAGGGACAGGGACAGTGAGAAGCTTGTCCGGGGCAGAGTTCGAGGCAAGGTGAGTGACCCAGTATCACCCTGGGAGGAGGGCCCCGCTGTGGTCTGGGAGGCCCTGCTTAGCTCGGCCCTTCAGGAGCCCCTTGGCAGTGGACGCGTAGAACTGGTGTCCAAGCGACAGACAGTAGTGATGGCTGGGGACAGAGGTGTACCCCTGGGTCCCGCCGACCTCATGTTCCCACAGATGGAACGGTGGGAGGTCACAAAGGCACATTCAGACACAAGCCCTTGCAACTCAGTGCTGTGCACCCAGTGCTCCGGTAGCAGGCAACCACATGAACAGGCGTAGGGCAGCTCACGGGCCGTGACCTGTGGACCATGGGCCCCGTGGTCGTGGGTGGTCTGCCCGGCCTGAAGGGGTAGGAAGATGAAAAGACAGCTGATGACGCTCTGTGATGTGGAGCAGCCGTCTCCACTGGCCACAGCCTGGCTATGACATGCCTGTTCAGACCCCAGACCCTGAAGCTGAAGGTGGCCAGACTGGGGCGGCGGTGGGACCCTCTGGGAGTGATGATCCTGGACCGGCTCCCGGGACTGAATCCCATGGCTTCAAGGGCAGATGTAGACCTGGACACAGCATCCCTGGAGCTGTGCCATGCTCACACTGCTGCTGCCACCTGAGGCAGGCTGGGTGGGGGCTGCCAGACCCTGGACTTGAACCTCCAAAAACAGCTCTTTTCTGTATGTGAAACTGGCTGCCTCCTGGCAGCCAGATCCTCTCTCCCCAGGCCCAGGCGGGTGCTGCCTGCCCTGTCCCATGGCAGGTGCGACAATCCTGCAATCCTGCACCGTCAGGAAGGCCTATAAAGAGCTTGCGTAGTGAAGACAGGCTGTGTGTTCTGGCGTCACGGTTAACAGCCCGTGTCCCACATCTGGGGATCTGGGTTTGGGTTCAAGTCCAGGTTCTGGTTCCCAATTCCAGCTTCCTGCAGCAGTGATGGCCCAAGCACTTGGCTCGCTGCCACCCACATGGAACGACCTGGATGGAGCTCAGAGCTCCTGGCCCCAAACCTGCCCAGCCCTGGCCACTCAGGGCGTTTGGGGAGTGAACCAGTGGTTGGAAGCTTGCTTGCTCTCTGCCAGTCAAATCATGACAGCTCACCACTCGGGGTGAAAAAGGAAGCCAGTGAAGGGGCTGTGTGTGCTGCCTGCCCCCACTGCAGGATTGGGAGTCAGAGCTGGTGGTGGGCAGGAGGGGCAGGGAAGGAGGGGCTCGCGAGGCTTGGCTGTGTTCCAGCTCCTGACCTCACCGCAGTGGCCCTGGTGTGTGACTTGTGCTACGCGCTAGTGGTTGTGTGCTGCGTGTGTGCCACCTCTTAGCGGAATGGTCCCGCACAGCCCTCCGGCCCACATGGCCACCTGCTACGGTCAGGACTGTGGCTCCCTCACCTGCTGGTGTAGCCCGTGACGGGGTTCCAGCGCTGGTTTTCGTAGATGCAAACAGTCTTCACGTCAGACTGTGTGTAGATGTTACTGGTGCTGCTGGCCAGGCCTGGGCGGGGGGCAGAGGGGTTAGAGGAGGCCCCTGGGCCTGCGTGTGCTTCGGGGTGGGCCAGGTGCCCCCATGTGGCCCTGAGGGCAGCCAGCGCCTGGCTGGCTTGGGCTTCCCTCCTCAGTGGCCGTGAATCATCCGGGGTACACTGCTGCCCCATGCCGCCCCTGACCGTGCCCCGCTAACGGTGTAGCCTCAAACGACTTGGGGAGCCCAGCACCTCTTCTCTTGTGAGGCGGAGGTCAGGCGAGGGGATGCCCGGGCCCTACCTTGGAAGTAGCCGCCACCATAGCCACCCGTGTACACCCAGGCTGTGTGGTCATAGCCGATGCCCCACACGACACCCTGGCTGTTGGCCTCCACCAACCGCAGGTGGCCTCCCATCTGCCGCCAGAACCTGTGTAGGGTGAGGGGGGATTGCTGCCTGGCCTCAGCCCCTCCCTCCGCCGTGGCATCGGACATATCCCTGGGACCCTGGGTAGTACTCCCTCTGGCGTGGACAGAGGCAGGACAGGGCCAGGAGTTGCTGGGTGCCTGCACTCTGCACCCTGGCCAGCCAGTGATGGCGTGCCGGGAGTTTGTCTCGGCTGACTCGCCCCCTACATGGGCAGCAGGTGCGGGGTGGAAGCTGCACAGCAGCCTGGCTGGCCTCCTGGGGCACAGGGGGTGCCAGACACACCCCTGGCCTCCCGACAGTCTCAGGCCCTGGTGTCCCCTGCCCAGCTTCCCCTGGGGACTCACACACCACTTCCTTGAATGACCTCATTCCTTCTGTGGCTCTAAGTGCCCCTGACCACCCACCACGGTGGTTCCATCTCCCTCAGCTCGGCCTGTTCCTGCCCTCCTGGTCACCATGACCTGTACCCCAGCAGGTCCCAAGGCCTGGGTTCCCCCTCACCCCCTGGTAGTGCCTCACTGTCTCCTCTCTGCCTCCAGGACCCCTCAGGGCAGCGGCTCTGCCAGGAGCCCCGTGCTGGCCCAGGGCTTGAGGAGGAGTGCTGCCCGCCCCAAGCCCAGCCTCCTGCAGGCCTGGGAAGGAGTTAGTTGGTCAGCAAGCAGCCAGGTCCTGGGCAAGCTCTGGGTACTCCTGGGGCCAGGTGGGGGGTCAGGTCCGGGCCCAGGCCCTGCCCGGCACACCCCCACTCACATCTGGTCGCAAGGCAGCGGGCGCTCGCCAACCTCCAGGTCTGGGCTGGGCTCACTCACGAAGATGTCCCCTTTGCAGGTGACAGACCAGATGGCCTGCGGGGACGGGCGGCCGTGGACCTTGCGGCTCTCGCAGCAGGACAAGCTGAGCAGGGCGAGCTGGTGGCCGTGGGCACAGATGGGCCAGTTACTGCTGGGTGAGCCAAGGCCAGGTGGCCCCTGGAGCCCACCCCGGGTGCCCACTCACCCAGTCATTCATGTCCTGTTCGGTGGCGGCTGCCAGGCGCACGGGCCACCTCTGCCGTGTCCTCTCGGGGGTGTACAGGGCGAAGGAGTGCTTGACCTCGTTGAATACTGGCACCAGCACTGTCACCTCATTGAGGAACACGTGCAGGTACTGTGCAGGGTGTGGGTGCATGTGTGTGAGCGTGGGATGGGCACCCAGCGCCCAGGCCACTGTGCGCCCCCACCCCGGCTGTCCTCTGGTCTCCCGGGGACCAGCAAGGCCAGGGCTGGCTGCCTGGTCCCTGCCATCTGCCCGACATCCCTTCGGAGAAGTCAGATCTGAGTGGCTGCTAGGCAGAGGCCATGGCTCGGGTCCAGGCTCCCATGTGCCCAGCACTGGTGGGGACTGAGAGACAGAGACGCTGGTGCTGGGCTGGCCCTGCTTCCCCTGCCCTCCCCCCGGGCAGTGCCCTCCCCCGGTCATGCTGGCACCTTCTTCTCCTCGTGCATCATGTAGTAGATGAAGAGGATGCTGTCCCGGGCCCCGTCGTGCCCTGTGAACTGCTCCAGTGCCACACGTACGTCCACCCACTTGTGGGGCTTCCAGTCGCACCACCATTGCAGCGTGCCCGTCTTCACCCACACCGACTGTGGCACACAGGTGCCCCCTGCACTCAGACCCCAGCCCCGGTACGCCCCACCTCCCACAACTGGGAGGCCCCCCAAACCGGGGGTCTGCTAAGCGTCTCTCACCTCCTCCCAGACAGCTGCAGGGGCGGGTGTGGTTAGCTTATGTTCTGGGAGGAGACATTGGGGGCTGCTGGGAGTCTGCCTCATGGTCCTGGGGACCTTGCCAGCACCCAGGCCTCTTTGGGGACTCCCCCTCCCAACACACTGGTGTCACACCTTCTATAGGAAGGCATTAAGATGTAGTTCCGTGCGGTGGTTGGGCAATGGGCATTCCCCCCCCCGTGCACCTGCAGCCCAGGCACAGGGACCCCCACGGCCCTACGAGGGCACACACCTGCTCCACGGCCTGTTCATAGTGCCGGAAGTTCTCCAGCTCCCGCTTGGTCCTCTCGCTGAGCTGCTGGAAGATCTGCTTCCTCCAGGCGGCTGTCTGTGCCGGCGTGATGGACAGGGACAGTGTTTGCACCGAGGGCGACAGGCCTGCGGGCAGCCGAAGCCTCAGGGCCGGGACTCGCTGGCTGGCTTCTCCCCCCCTGCCCACACACCCTAAGTCAGCCCTGCTTCCTGGGTCTCTGCCCACCCCTGACTTTGGGCCCCGGGCCTCACCCTTCTCCGCTGTGTCCCTCGCCCAAGGCCTCTTACCCGACTGTGCAGAGAACCACTTGAGCACGGAGCCCGCCTCCACTGCGCAGCCACCCCCGGACACCCAGGCCCACAGCGGGTGGTCGGCCGCACTGCCAGGCTCCTCCAGGCCGCCCAGCAGCCCTAGGGACGAGAGGCCACTGGCCTGTGGGAGGCCAGCAGCTGGGCCACTGGGCCCTGCTGGGGACTCCTTCAGGTCGATGTTGGTCCAGGGCAGCTCCGCCGGGCCAGGCTGCCTGTCCAGCCCCGCCTTCCCGCTGCCGGGGGCCTGGAGGGCATTGTGCACAGCACCCTCTGCCATCCCACCGGGCCCTGAGCCTGTGGCCGTGCTGCCCCTGCCGCCACTGGAGGTGTCCCAGGGTTCCGTGGGGAGAGGGTGCTCGGGCCTGGGCCTCTCGACCTCTGAGGAGGCATCGCTGTCACTGGGTGCAGACTCGCCACTGCCACCCCTCACCTCGTCGCCGAAGAAGCAGCCAGCACTGGGGACGAAACAAGGTGGCTGTCATGCCCCTGGTGTGGGGGGAGCTATATGGGCACTGGAACCACCGTGTCACCGCGTATGGCGGCCTGGGTGGACGCCTGGCCTGGGCTCTTTGGGGTGTGGATGTGGAGCTGGCCCTGCTGAAGGCCTGGAGGCACCGCGGCTGTCGCTCCTGTTCACGGTGGCCGTGGCCGAGGCCCTGGCCTCAGGAACCTTGCAGATGTTTGTAAGTTCCAGCCACCCTGGGCTGTGCGGGCGTCGTAGTAACTGACCACGTGGGACCTGTGTTGTGCAGTGCTAAACTGAGTTTTCAGACTTGGTCCTAGACCCTCAGAGCATGCGTGGCTTGGGAAGGCTCCTCTCCACTCCGGGGTGGTCTGCTCTGTCCTGGGAGGGTCAGTCCTGGTTACAAGAGCGTCTGTTTCCCTTAGTTCCCCCACGCTGCCCTTTCTGGCTTACGTCCGTGTTGCTGCTGGTAGGTCATGGGCAAGTCCCTGGTACCAGCAGCTGTGGGAGTTCAGCCCTGAGCTGCTAGCTGGGGTTGGGAACCTGGAGCTTAGGTGTGTAAGTGCCAGCCTGGTGGAACCAATAGTCACCACTCGTGGGCAGCAGAGATGGTCTCTGGGGGGGCGTCTCCCAAGCCTGGTCCCCAGGTTACTACAGCAGCTCCACCTGGGACCCTGTGAGAGACGCCAGATCTCAGTGGGAAACTCGGGTGGGGGTTCTTTGAAACACCTGCTATGCATGAGTACCTGCTGCCTGGGCCTGCCTCCCTTCAGATGGGAGAGGGCTAGGGGTGAGCAAATCCCCCCCATGGCAGCCTTCTCCCTTGACTTTGAGGCTTCAGAACCAAACGGCCAGCTCCCGTCAGCAGGCCCTGACCCTGTCTTGGCCCTCCGGCCCCTTCCATGCTGACAGCTCTGATAGTCACGGTCACGTAGGAGCTGAGGGACCCGTGGGCTCTCGCACACAGGTGGCATTGGGGTGGGGGGGCCTGTTTCCCCTGCCGTGGACAGGCCCAGCGCCCCAAGCCTGCTCTGCTGGCTCCCCGCTCACCTGAGGAGGCTAGATGAGCTGCCCGAGTAGGACCGGTCACACTCGCGGCTGGCAACAATGGCCTTCCATGTCTTGCCACTGAGCTCGCTGGGGGTGACGCCCTGGCGGAAGTGCATGGCTCGGTCCTCACAGCTGATGCCCCAGACCTGTGGCAGAGGGGGACCTTCTGTTGGGAGGGGCGTGGAGTGCAGGTCAGAAGCAGGGGGCCGGCCCCAGCTCCCCAGTCCCCTCGCTGGGTGGGCCTGGCAGACGCTGAGCTGAGCAGTGAGGGCTGTCCTTGTCCCAGTGTTCTGTGGGGCCTGCCTGGCGCCGGGCGGGCAGAGGGGGGTGGAGTCGTGCTGCCAGCCACGGGGCAGCTTGAGCCCCGGAAGTGCACAGGCACACCTGGTCGTTGAGCCCCACGTTGACCATGGTCATCTCGCCGACCATCTCGATCCAGCTGGTACCGCATGGGTTGTGGGAGTTGACACCTCTTCGGAACCACACCTGGGGGCAGGGGGCACCAAGAGAGGCGCGGTGCTATGGTTTGTTTTTAGGGATCTGGGAAGAATAAATGAGGGTCCATGGCCCATGCCTGAGGTGGAGATCCCCAGAGTGGCCAGTGGGTGAGAAGGGCCCATGTTTCCAGGGGGGACCTGCGTGTACCCCTGGACGTGACTCTGATGATGCAAATGACAGGTACTGGGGGAGCCTGAGAGTCCTATGGAGGAGCCTCTGGTGGCTGGATGCGTGATATGTGGGTTCAGGGTGTACACGAGGAGGTGGGTGTGGGGCGAGGGAAGGTGTTGCAGCTCCACAGCTGGACGTCCTGAACGCTACCAACAACCCACGCAGCAGCACGGCTGACTGGGGGTTGGGGGTGAGGGCAGGAAGTCGCCCTTGGGTGTTCAGTGGCACCCCATTCCTCCCCTCCCTGGGTCTTACCTTCTGGTCCTTGGTGACTGCCCAGACTACACTGACTCCCGCAGAGACGTGCAGGATCCCACTGTCAGGCCCGGGGGGCTCGATGGTGGTCCAGGAACTCCCTAGGAGCCGCCAGAGAAGCCCCCCCGGCAGCCTCTGTTAGCAGCCCCCGCCCCCAGCGCTGGAGCGCATATGCCCCCTCCCTGGGCTAGCACTGGATGGGGGTGGTGGGAGGCCCACCTTTGGGGTTGTTCCTACTGATGCCTTCTCGGACCAGGGCCGGCCCCTCCCACAGGGTGGCCCACAGGAGGTCATGAGGCCCGCAGCTGATCTGGGCCACCTCCCCCGGCGTGTCCACCAGGGTCCATTTGGAGCCCTCAGGGTTGGCATGGTTGACGTCCTCTCTGTACCACACCTGGGAGGTGAGAGCAGGGTGTGGCATTAGTGTGTCCAGCTGGGGCACAGGTGAGCCTGGGGTCTCTGCTTGGGCCAGTGTACCCCATAACACCATCCAGGGTATGCCTCCTTCCCAGCCTCCTCTGCTGCTGGTTAGACGACTCCACCCAAACCCCAACGAATAAAAATACAAACCCTGCAGCTAGGTGGTCCTGGGATAGACCACCCCATTCACGAAAGACCCCCCCAAACACCTCTCACTCATTCCAACCCCAGGCTCTGGGCTGCTCCCAGCCAGTGTGGGCGTCTGGCGCCCTCTAGTGGTGATGGTCTCGCAGGTTGTGGTCTCTAGGGGAAGCCCCAGGCTTCCCCCCTTTGCTCCTTAGCCTTAGTTCAGATTGAGGGGCCCCGCCACCCTGTTGGTGAAGCCATGTGGCTCATTCCACCTGAGGAGGCTGCCGGATCACCAGTCCTCTGGTTGGAGGGGACCAGGGCTGGGAAGGTGCCCTCCTGCCCCCAGGTGGTATGGAGTTGGGGTAGAGGGCTGCCCTGCAGCGCCCGGTGCTCAGGCTCCCTGTGGGGGTGCCTCCCTCCGTCCCTGCCTGCTCCTTCCCCTCCTCCCTTGGATTTGGCTCGATGAAGCAGTTGACCAGTGCAAGGGCCTGACCCTGTCAGCAAGGGCTTCCCACAAGGTCTGCTGTAAGCAGTACACGGGCGGCCGCAGACGTGTGGTCAGACATGGAGCAGTTGCTACATGCGTAGGTCTGTCACACAAGGTCCACCTGTGCTGCCTTTGGCCCTCTGTTCACACGCGCCCCCAGGAAAGGGTCCCCTCTTTCTACACATTCACACACCGACCACCCGTTCAGCCACCACTCACCCATCCACCCACGTATCATCCCATCCAACACCCACCGATATATCAACCCATCCACTCTGCCCATATATCATCCCACCCACCACCAACTCCTCCACCCACATATCCATCCAGTCACCTAGCATCCCACCCACCACCAACTCCTCTACCCACATGCCCCATCTACCAGCCACATCGCTGTCTGCCCAGCCACATGTACGAGAGTGTGAGAAGCACCACAGGGGATTGGTGGGGAGCTCAGACTCTCTGAGGAGCCCAGGACGGGTACCTACTGGCACCCTGGGACTGGAAAGAGGACAGGCGGGTCCAGGTGCAGGTCCAGGGGTCCGAGCCATGAACCCCAGGACCACTGGACAGGAGCCAAAGGAGGGGGACTGTGGGGAGTCCAGGCGATGAGCGGCAGCCTGGCTCCTCCTGTCCCTGCCCGCTGCTGCCTGAGGCGTGTCTGCCCTTACCTTTCCCTGCAAGGACACAGCCCACACAGACAGGCGGCCCACGGGCTCCTCGGTAATCTCCCACCCGCCCACAGAGAGGTCATTGAAGGGGTCAGGCAGTTGCTTGGGGTCGTCCTTTGAGGGGATCTGAAACAAGGGGACAAATAGGGGCGGCACTTAGTCTGATGGGCACCTGGCCCACGCCTAACTTTCTGGGGCAGCGTGGGCTCTGGGCCATTGTTCTGAGTGGCGGTTGCAGGTGGGGCAGGGGACAGGCCGTGGCTGCTGGGAGACCCTCCAGCACCCGTGTCCTCCCACCAGGACTACACAGCTGCCCCCACTGCGAGCCACACTTGGCCATGGCGACCTTGGCCCAGGCATCCCGGGACTTGTATCGCCGGTATCGGATCCACTTGCGCCGCCGCACGCATGAATTCCATTTCTTGTCTCTCGTGTAAGTGGCAGGGAAGTCGATGGCATAGGTCCACCCCTGGGGTGTCAAGATGGGAACTTCGTAAGGGCCCTTGGATGGGGGACGGACCTGAGGGGCTGGGGAAGGCGGGCAGAAGAGAAGGCTGAAGCTGCGGAGCAGGGTGCTGGGGGGAGGGTGAGACGGCACAGCCCACCCCCCCCCAGCACAGGTCAGACACGGGAGTGGGGGGTGGGTGCCGGGGAAGGCAGCACAGTGGGGGGCATGGTGGGTCCCACGTTCACCTACCCCCTTTTCGGTGGGTTCCCCGCCAAAATTCTCGTCCACGTACCAGTCTGACTCCCACTCCCAGTGCGGGGAGGGCAGCGCCACCCCGTCCAGCGGCCGGGGCTGGAGCCCACTCACATCGCTCCACTGCCAGCGGTCACTCGGCAGGAGCTTCTCGCAGAAACCGCCCATGGGGTTCCAGCGCTGGCAGGGAGAGGGGCAGCCTTAGGGGGCAGGCACTGGGGATGCTCCATCTCACTCCATCACAAGCCACAGGGACCTGGTAGGGCCCCCAAGGGCGCATCCTCCATCCTGGGTTACTGGAAACTGCCTGTAGTCCCCTCCCTTGTGTGGCCCAGGCCAGACACATTTTCTTGGGGGACTCCAATCCTGAAGACTCCTGGCTGTGCAGGCAGTGAGGGTGGGAATGGGCAGGGAGGCTGGGGTCCCAGGGTGGCAGCCAGAGCATGCGTGCACGCGTGTGGCCACCTGGTTCTCGTAGGCCTCTTCGCGGTGGCGGATGGGGACATCGCTGGCGCACACGAACACATAGACCTGGTTGTCACAGGCGATCCCCCAGCAGCACTGTGAGGTGGCGCTGACCCGCTTGAATTCCAGCTGCACGTCCCTGCATGGCTCCCAGTACTGGCCGGCCGTGGACAGCGTGTGCACCCTGCCGAACAGGTCTACTGCCCACAGTAGCGAGGTGGGCATGGTGGCGGCGAGCTGCTGGTGGGAGGGCGAGGGTCAGCTGGCTGGCTTCCAGCCTTCCTGCAGGGGGCCTGGGCAGCCAGGGATCACCGCTCAGGCCAGGGGCCAGGCAGGCAGCCTGTCCGGAGGCCTGGGCTGAGCTGTTTGGCTCCTGCATGCCCAGAGCCTGTGGGCACTGCAGGCTTGGCGGTGGCTGTAAACAGCACCCAGGCAGAGTCCCAGATCTGGAAATAGGAGTGCTTGCCGGGACAGGCTGCATGTCTGGGAACAGAGCGTGTCTCACCAGCAGGCAGCAAGAAGAGACTGTGGGCTGAGGAGGGGGTGGCTAGGTCCGGGCAGATGGGAGGGGAGGCTGCAAGGCATCTGTGCCCCTCGAGCAACCCCGTGGATGGCTCACAGCACCTGCTTGGGGGGCATCTGAAGCTAGCACCCGTCGCCCAACACCTCCAGCTACCCAGCTTTCCTGTCTGCTCAGGCCACGGGGTCCCTTTATCTTGCTGGTGACCAAGAGCGGCCACAGCTGCCCAGATCTCTAAGGCCGATAGCTGTGTACAAGCCTCCCTTTTGAGTGGCACTGAGAGTCAGCTCTCTCCCTGTCTTGATTTCCTGTTCTGTGAAGTGCAGGCTGAGAGTGGTCAGCGCCCAGCAAGGACTCCGTGTCATCCTGGCTTCTGACTACTTTCACTTGCTATCACAAGCTGCCAATGAGCTCTCATTTTAAAACTATTTTTTATTGGGCCTGGCAGTGTGGCCTAGTGGCTAAAGTCCTCGCCTTTAATGTGCCGGGATCCCATATGGGTGCCAGTTCAGGTCCCAGCTGCTCCACTTCCCATCCAGCTCCCTGCTTGTGGCCTGGGAAAGCAGTCGAGGACAGCCCAAAGCCTTGGGACCCTGCACCCGCGTGGGAGACCCGGAAATAAGTTCCTGGTTCCCGGCTTTGGATCGGCGCAGCACCGGCCGTTGCGGTCACTTGGGGAGTGAATCATCGGACAGAAGATCTTGCTCTCTGTCTCTCCTCCTCTGTATATCTGCCTTTCCAATAAAAATAAATAAATCTTTTAAAAAAAAAACAAAAAAACCTATTTTTATTTATATGTATATTTGCATATATTTAAATTATGTGTGTGTGTATATATATATATATATATATATTTACTTGAAAGGCAGAGAGAGATTCCAGCTGTTGGTTCAGTCCCCACATAGCCACGATAGCCATGGTGAAGCCAAGCTGGGGCGAGCAGCCCAGAATGCGTGCGGGGTCTCCCCCGTGGTGGCCACCCCAAGAACCTGAGTCATTACTGGCCATCTCCCTGGGCACTCGCAAGCAGGAAACTGGAGCGCTAGTGAGAATCCAGCGACTGGAGCGTGGACGTTACATCCAGGGTCCCGGTGACAGCCCAGCGCAAGACAGAGCAAGCCCCTTTCCAGTTGGCGGGAGTTCACACAGCTCTTACAATCCTCACAGGGGCCTGTGGCTAACAAGCTGAGCCTCCTGCAAGTGCTGGCTCCCAGCTACTCCATTCCCCACACAGCTCCCTGCTTGTGGCCTGGGAAAGCAGTGGAGGACGGCCCAAGTGCGGGGCGTCCCTGCACCTGTGCGGGCGCCTCGGAAGAAGCTGCTCCAGACTCGAGCTAGCCCAGCTCCCGCGGTTGTGGCCATTTGGGGAGTGAACCAACAGAAAGAAGATCTCTTCAGTCTCTCTCTCTCTCCATCCCTTCCTCTCTTTCTTACTGCATCTCTGGCTTTCAAGTAAAATAAATAAAAATCTTAAAAAGAATCCCCATCAGCTGCCTCCAACAGCAGTGGAAGAAGTGAGATCACGGTTCAGGGAAGGAGATGTGAAGAAACATGCGGGCGTGTCTGCGGCGGGGGGATTCTCTGCGAATTTCCCCAAGGTGGCGGAATGCTTTAAAAGCATCATGAACTGCCGGCTGGGAAGGGAAGGTATCTTACAGACCGCTCCCAGCTCTGTGTCCCAGTCTGCAGGTCGGGCTCAGTGAACAGAAACTGCCTGATAATTAATACACTTTGCCTTTCCGGGAAAATGACTCAGCAGTAATTTCCTCACAGCCCTGATGGAACTTTCTGGGTCTTCCGTGGAAGAATGCTGGGGGTTGCAGGCGAGAGCGTGGGGTGGAGCTTGGGTCGATAAGTTCCTTTCAAAACAGAACAGGCTCAAGGGCTGGCACAGTGGCTCAACTGGCTGATCCTCCCTCCGCAAGCTCCAGGATCTCATATGGGTGCCAGTTCATGTCCTGGCAGCTCCACTTCCCATCCAGCTCCCTGCTTGTGGCCTGGGAAAGCAGTCGAGGACGCCCCAGAGCCCTGGGACCTGGGGTGCACCCCCCTGAAACTCCCGGAGGAAGCTCTTGGCTTCAGATCGCCTCAGCTGACCATGATCATGAGGCTAGCGGTCCCTAGGATGTGGCCAAAGGGGCCCGACCTCTACGGCGAGGGTGAAGGCAGGCAACTTGTGACTCCCCAAGACCGCGACATCAGCCAGGTGGCCTGGCTCTGTGTTCATCTCACCGGGAGGCCAGCTCACCCTCACACCTTTTTTGCATCGGTTTATTCACAGACCACAAGGGTCCCCAGGGACAGAGGGGGCAGGCGTAATTCCAGAAGAGACCTCAAAACCAGACGGGACCTCAAAACCAGATGCTACAGGAGAGCAGAGGCTGTTGGCTGAGCGTAGAGACCACTGCAAAGTCAAGCAGAGCATGGGGGAAGGAGGAGGCCGTGGAGCGTCACCCCCAGAATCAGGTGCCACCCTCAGCCCTAGCAAACAGGAGATGCTGTAAGTCAGCCTGGCTCGAGTCTGGGGGGCGCCAGGCACTTAGTCAACAGACGGACCCCCACCCCCGCACAGCCACTGCCCCAGCATAGGTCCAGCGTCACGGCCCTGACCATCTGTCTGCGCTAATCCCACGGGAGACGGTTGGCCTGGCCCCTGGTTACTGGAGTGCTTGTCAATCCCTCCTGCATGAAGCCTGGGATGGGTGTCATCTAGACCCCGGCTACACACACACACACACGGCTTTCTGGGGTCGGGGGGCGCGGGTGGGCAGCACCCTTAGGCGCGCAGGTGACAGCACACCTGATGGTCACACACGCACACACACGGTTGGGTGGCCAGCAACCTTAGGTGTGCGAGCGACAGCACACCTGCCGGTCACGCACACGGTTCTGGGGCCGGGGGGCGCGGGTGGGCAGCAGCCTGGACACACACACACGGTTGGGTGGGCAGCACCCTTGGGTGTGCAGGCGACAGCGCGCCTGCCGGTCCCTGCTCTCCCTCCGAGCGAGCGAGCGTTGGGGCGAAATCGGGAATGAGGGAAAGCAGCGGAGCGGCCGCCGGCTCCCGGCCCATCCTTCCCTGGCGGCCCTGGCGGCCCTGGCGCCGGCGGGACCGGCCCTTCCCCGGGGGGCGCGCGGGAACTCACCGGGGCCCGGAGGGGCGGAGGCTGCGGGGCTGCGGGTCCAGCGCGCCCGGCCCTCCCCGGCCGCAGGGAGGGGCGGGCCGGAAGCGGCCGTGGGGCCAGCGCTCAGTGGCCAGCCTGGCCGTGACGCGGCGCCCGGGGACACGCGATTGGCTGTCGAGCGGCGCCCAGCTTCGGTCTGGGGGGCCTCGCAGGGAGGTCAGGCGCCCGCCTACTTCCGGGGTCGCGTCGGGGACCCGCGTGGCCACCGGGGGCTGGACGGGCCAGCGCCGGAGGAAGCGGCGGGCGGCCCCGCTGTCCCCTGGACGCCCCGGCGGGAGGGGGCCTGGGTGCACCGGCTGCTTGGCCCGCCGGGGAGCCCCTGGCCTGCGCTGGGCTGCGGTGCCGCAGGGAGAGGCTGGCGGATCCGCTGTCCTCCGTTATCACAAGCCCGGTGGTTGGATGACTCACCGGGTGAGAGGGTTGGCTGTGTCTCACCTGGGTGAAAAGAGGCCAGGTGGGGGTGGAGGATGAAGCGGGTGTGGGGTGGGGCTTGTAGCCTTGCATCGTGGATGCCTGCGTCCCACGTGGGAGAGAATGCTTGGGTCCCATCGGTTGTTCCAGCTCCTGCTAAGGCAGACCTGGGAAACAGCAGGCCCTGGCTCCGGTGTGAGGGTCCCTGCCGTTCACCTGGGAAATGTGGATTTTAACTCCTGGCTCCTGAGCTTGGTCCGGCCATTGTAGGGCACTTTGGGAAGTGAATCAGTGGATGAGACCTGTTTCTGCCTGTTAAACATTGAAAAGAGAGAGAGAGAGGACCCAGCACAGCAGCCTAGTGGCTAAAGTCGTCGCTTTGCATGCGTTGGAAAGGTAGACATGCAGAGAGGAGAGATGGAGAGAAAGATCTTCTGTCCACTGATTCACTCCAAGTGGCCACAACAGCAAGAGCTGAGCAGATCCGGAGCCAGGAGCCAGGAGCTTCCTCCAGGTCTCCCATGTGAGTTCAGGGTCCCAAGGCCTTGGGCTGTCCTCAACTGCTTTCCCAGGCCACAAGCAGGGAGCTGGATGGGAAGTGGAGCAGCCGGGACCTGAACTGGCACCCATATGGGATCCTGGACTTTAGCCACTAGGCTCCTTTGCCAGGCCCAAATAAAAAGAAATCTTAGAAAATATGTATCTTTAGAAAAAAGATAAGAGAGGAGGGGTTATGCCCCACTGTGACCCTAGGGGTTGGCTCTGTGGGCAGAGCCTCGGTGCTCAGGGTAGGCATGAGTGGCCGCTGGGTGGCATTTGCTCCGTCTGCGATACTTGGTCTAATAAAGGTCTTGGGGACCCCCATGCAGCACTTCTGTGCCATGACCAAGTTCAGGGCCTCAGGTACCCATGTGCCCCATGCTGGATCTCCCTGGTTTTCAGCTTTTCCAAAGCTGGTTCTCTTGTATACACACTTTCTTTGAAGATGTATTTATTTATTTGAAAGGCACAGTGACAGAGAGGGAGAGACAGAGATCTCCCATTTGGTTCAGTCCCCAAATGGCTGTTTTGCGGGTGGCAGGGGCCCACGCATTGGAGCTGTGCTCTGGCGCTGTCACCCAGGCAGGGGACTGGAGCAGAGGTGGAGCAGTGGGGACTCTCTTATTAACATGAGGACCTCCGTGTGCTGGGGCGTGGCAGGCACTGTAGCCATCTGCATGACTGCCCACAGTTTGGTGAACATTCCAGAAACACTTCAGAGTCACCACTGTCTCCTTCCAGGGCAATTCCCATGAGCCCCTGCGCTCTAGTCAGGGACTGAACCACTGCTGTGGGCTCCTTGTCCACTCCCAACTGCCCTGGACAGCCCCGAGTAGCTCTCCCTTGTCCCCTGCCCTGGCGCACCCTCTTCCCCTGTCCCCTGTCGCTCCAAGTCCAAGAGCAGAGGTGAGCTGTCACTGAGCCCGAAGGAAGGCGAGCCAGCTCAGACCCCAGGCGGACCTTCACATGCTGGCCAAGAGCTGTTCCTTCTCTCTCTCTTCCTCTCCTCTCCTCTCTCTTTCTCTCTCTTTCTTCCCCCTCCCTGCCTACACACTTTGACAGCTTGAAGCAAGTGACTTCTGAGTTCTGGTGGAATTTCTAGACTTGGGATTGCTGGATACGCAAACATTCCCTCTGTAGAACATGTACTAGCCCCCCGTAACCGGCAGGGTCTGTCCTTGTCTGTCCCCTCACTCTCCTTTACCCCCCACTTGCAGCACCAAGGCCACCATAGGATGAAGCGACCCCATCCCAGCCCTGTGCTTGCCGCCCAACAGGAGTGGAGCCTGCAATCCACACTCCACCCCCAGCCCCGGGATGGATGGATGATACACCTGCCATCCCTGCCCTGTCCTGCCTCCCCAGCCTCGCCCAGCCTCGCCCAGCCTCGCCCAGCCTCGCCCAGCCTCCCCAGGCCTGTGAGGCCCTGAAGACCTGGGTCAGCAGCCAGTGGGCACACACTCCTACAGTGTCCCATAAGGCTGCCTCCTGATTACAGTACCCCGAAAACCAGTTATCCGCAGTGACCAGAACTGAAGTTAGCAAAGAAACTTGACTGAAGAAGAAAAAGTGTAAGGCCGTTTATACAGACCGCCCTGGGAGCCACAGGACATGCTGAGCTGGCAGGACGAGAGGACGAGGGACAGAGGCTGGGACATAGCTGTCCATGCACTGGCCCGTGTCAGCGTGATGGAACATGCCTCTGCGAGGACACGGCCCGAGGAGCTTGAGATAAGGGGAGATTGATGCCAAGCACACACCTCCCACGGCTCTGCAGGCCACGCTACACGCTGCCCGGGGCTCTCCGCAGGCCACCGACAGGGAGCAGACCCTTGGGACGTGCAGAACCGACGGCGAATAGGATCCAGATGGCCAGTGACAGGTCACAGCTGCACGGGAGCTGGGAAAGGAGCAGGAGGAAACTTCGCAGCTTCCCTGAGTGCGCCAGCTCAGCAGTGAGCAGGAGAAGCGGGGTTAGACCCTCCACGAGGGGCCTGCCAGGCCAGCCGACAGGGAGGCCGCATCGGTGTTGGGTCACTTGGGACAGTGGAAGGCAGGAGGGCCTCGTGGCCTGGGTCTGTGTATCTCCAGGGTGACAGGCGGCTAAGTGTGTTGCCATCACGTGACCAATGGTATGGGTGACACGTGACCAGATGCATGTAACTTGGGCAGAACCTGAGTGGCCAACTCCAGACCCTACAAAGGGAGGGTTAAGATGCCTCCCATCTCGGGGGTGGCATGAGTGCCCGCTTTGCTTCTGCTTCGAGCTCCCTGCTGCTAGTGCACACCTAGGAGGGAGCAGGTATCTTGCCACCCACATGGGATATAATTCTTTTTTTTTTAAATTATTTATTATTTTACTTCATTAATTACATTGTATTATGTGACACAGTTTCATAGGTACTTGGGTTCTCCCCACCCCTCCCCAAACCCTCCCACCATGGTGGATTCCTCCACCTTGTTGCATAACCACAGCTCAAGTTCAGTTGAGATTCCCCCATTGCAAGCATACACCAAACATAGAGTCCAGCATCTTATTGTCCAGTCAAGTTCAGCGTCTTCTTAGGTATACCCTCTCTGGTCTGAAGACAGAGCCAGCAGAGCATCATCCCAGTCAATTGAAAGCTCCAACATACCATCAGCAAAAATTTACATCATTATGGAATTAATTGACATAGTAATGAGTAACCAATATGTTAAAGATAAATGCGAGTTCCCACCCACCTTCTGTGACCACCTCACCTATACTTCAATTTTAGTTTATACACAACATATAACATTCAAAACATAACATGTTATACATAACATCATATCATCTTAAATTAAGGCAAACATGTGGTATTTAACCTTTTGGGATTGGCTCATTTCCCTTAGCATTATGGTTTCCAGTTTGGCCCATTTGGCCACAAAGAACTGCATTTTGTTTTTTTTAATAGCTGAGTAGTATTCCATGGAGTAGGTGAACCATAGCTTTCTTATCCAATCCTCTGTTGATGGGCATTTTGGTTGCTTCCATGTTTTTGCAATTACTGATTGTGCTGCTATGAGCATAGGAGTGCATGTTGGTTTCTCATAAAACAAGTGTTCTGGATATATTCCTAGGAGTGCTATTGCTGGATCATACGGTATGTTGAATTTGAGTTGTTTGAATATTCTCCATACTGATTTCCATAGAGGCTGTACCAGCCTGCAGCCCCACCAGCAGTGGAGTAGGGTTCCCTTTTCCCCGCAACCTCGCCAACAAGTGTTGTTGGTGCTTTTATTCATGTGGGCCAGTCTTCCTGGCGTTAGGTGGTACCTCATTGATGTTTTAATTTGGATTTCCCTTATTGCCAGGGAACTTGAGCATTTTTTCATATGTTTATTTGCCATTTGGGTTTGTTCCTTTGTGAAGTGTTTTCCCATTTCCCGTGCCCATTTCTTGAGTGGCTTGTTTGTTTTGACATTTTGGTTGTTTTGTAGCTCTTTGTATATTCTGGAGATCAGCCCTCTATCACCTATGTCGTGTGCGAAGATCTTCTCCCATTCTGTGGGTTGCCTTTTTACTTTGTTGATTGTTTCTCTAGCTGTACAGAAGCTTCTTAGTTTGATGGGATATAATTCTAACCTACTGGTTTAAAAAGCTATACAGGAGCGCCCGGTAGCGTGGCCTAGCGGCTAAAGTCCTCGCCTTGAACGCCCTGGGATCCCATATGGGCGCCGGTTCTAATCCCGGCGACTCCACTTCCCATCCAGCTCCCTGCTTGTGGCCTGGGAAAGCAGTCGAGGACGGCCCAAAGCTTTGGGACCCTGCAACCATGTGGGAGACCTGGAAGAGGTTCCAGGTACCCGGCTTTGGATCGGCACACACCGGCCGTTGCGGCTCACTTGGGGAGTGAATCATCGGATGGAAGATCTTCCTCTCTGTTTCTTCTCCTCTCTGTATATCTGACTTTGTAATAAAATAAATAAATCTTTAAAAAAAAAAAAGCTATACAGGAGAGAATGTCTGTACTCTCCTATGTCAAGTCCCCAAACAGGCAAGAACTGCATAAGACTTGCAGGTGTGTGTTCCTTGGCCAAAGTATAAAGCAGAGACGGTGACGACTGTCGCGTAGTCCTAACAGCCAGGAAGTGCCTGCCCTGGGGACCCGGGTGGGGGTGTCTTGCTGAGACCTAGTTCTGGGCCCGCTCGCCAGTTCAGTTGGCGTCCAGTAACCCACAGCGCCTGCGCCATATGCACTTCTCTCTCTGTCCAA
The DNA here is from genome assembly GCF_030435755.1 of Ochotona princeps. Classification (NCBI taxonomy): domain Eukaryota; kingdom Metazoa; phylum Chordata; class Mammalia; order Lagomorpha; family Ochotonidae; genus Ochotona; species Ochotona princeps. The sequence goes on from NC_080855.1 coordinate 4,188,630, forward strand.
GGATACAGCATAAAAAGAAGCCATCGTAGTTTTACATGAACCCAGTAACTAAACCAGCAACACGCCACATGTGATCTTTTCCTGTTGGGTTACTATTCACGTGACTTGTTCAAAAGAAGCCTCCAGGGCCCGGCGGCATGGCCTAACGGCTAAAGTCCTGGCCTTGAAAGCCCCGGGATCCCATATGGGCGCCGGTTCTAATCCCGGCGGCTCCACTTCCCATCCAGCTCCCTGCTTGTGGCCTGGGAATGCAGTTGAGGATGGCCCAATGCATTGGGACCCTGCACCCGCGTGGGAGACCCGGAAGAGGTTCCAGGTTCCTGGCTTAGGATCGGCACGCACCGGCCCGTTGCGGCTCATTTGGGGAGTGAATCATTGGACGTAAGATCTTCCTCTCTGTCTCTCCTCCTCTGTGTATATCTGGCTGTAATAAAATGAATAAATCTTTAAAAAAAAAAAAAAAAAAGAAGCCTCCATCCCATGCCTGAAAGCTGAGAGCGGGAGAAGGGAGGCAGGGGAGGGGTCCTGCTCGCCACGAATGCCTGGGCACAGCCCAATCCCCCACCCCAGACACAGACCCCAGGAACCGCCTTGCCCCAGTGGGTACCAGTTAGGGCTGCACTCCCCATCCCATGGTCCCCAGCGGGGTCTCTCTCTACCAGGCGGCCGATTGTCGAGAATGCAGCTTTGGTTACCCTGGCTGGCCCTTGGGCCACCTCGAACCTGCCGCTGCTACAGGCTGCTTGCCCGACTGCCGAGCCCCAACCCCACACACACCTCTGAATGATCACTATGATGCATGTCCAGCGATGCGGGCGGGGCAGGGGGCACACCCGGAGTGCTGGGGTCCTGCAGCCGGCAGCGTGGAGGACAAAGGGACGCCAGGGTCAGGTGACTCACAGAAGTGAGCTTGAGAAACATGTTCTACACAATGATGAGCACAAAGGGGTGGCTTCAGTTTCTGTCCAGGGTGCCAGATGGAAGGATGAAGGGCAAAAAATCCCAGGATGCCCTAACTGTGATGACAGAGGCAGGGGGGTTAGTTGACAAAGATCGAGCGTCCATTGACTCCAGCTGTTGGCCGATCACCACATCCTGCTCACAGCCCCAAGGCAGAGCCCCTCCTCAGGGGCTGGCCTCCCACCCCATGCCACCTCTCTCCACCCTCTGCCACTCTGCCCCATGCAGCTATGGGAGGCCCAAGGCAACCAATGTGTGCTTTGCTCTTCGGAGCTTTCCTCTCGAGTGTCTCCCTGGCCCTGGGCCCAGCAGATGTCTTCCCAGCTGTGGGAAGTTGCAGGGACCGTGTCCTGGCCGGTGTCCATGATGGCTCCACACACACTCATGTTTCAGGGAGCGAGTCGCGGCCTTGTGAGATCAGGAAGCATCTATTCTGTTGTCATTTTCAAGACAGCGAGCTGGAGTGGACTGACACTTCTGGGGGGAGCATCTCTTGGGGCTAAAGAAGTGGTACCCCACGCTCAGGCAGATGCAGGAGCTGTCATTACCCGCAGGGACCTCACCTGCAGAGAGGGCTGGTCATCTGCCTGCACTGCCAGAGCCAGACGGAGGCCCAGGGTCACGGGGTCAGCAGGAGGCTGGGAAGCCAAGGGCAGAGAGGTAAGACCACAGCTTGAGGCCTGCCCAGCCGCAGCTGAGTGTGGAGGTGGTCCTGGGACCATTGGCACTAACCCTGTGTCCACTACTGCCACTTGGTTCTGGCCCCTGGAGCCTGGATATGGCTGTTACAGGTGGGACAAGTTCCAAAATGTTTGTCTTGGGCCCAGCGTGATGGCTCAGCAGTTAAAAAACTCACCTCACAAGTGCCAGGATCCCATATGGGCACTGGTTCGGGTCCCAGCAGCTCCACTTCCCACACAGCCCCCTGCCTGTGGCCTGGGAAAGCAGTCAAGGATGGCCCAAAGCCTTGGGATCCTATACCCCCATGGGAGACCCAGATGAAGCTCCTGGCTCCTGGCTTCAGATTGGATCAGCTTGGGGAGTGAACCAGCAGACAGAAGATCTTTCTCTCTGTCTCTCTTTCTCTCTGTAAATCTTTCCAATAAAAAAACAAATCTTAAAAAAAAAATGTTTTGTGAGCCCAGGATGGACAGATGCCGGTCTCCTGGGCCCTTGCACTCTCTACCCATCATCCCTGCAACACAGACCAAAGACGTGGTGTAGACCCCTCAGAAACTTGAGCCTATGACTTCAGCCAGTTCTTGGACACCAACCAGGTGTCCTGCAGTTCCATCTGCTTGTGACGTGCTGACCTGGAGCAGGGATCTGGTCCCATAAGTAAAGAGCTCCGTTCGTTAAGACTCCCCCACGTGGAACGCCAGCAGCATGAGCCGGCCTCCCGTGCTCTGAGCAACTGGACAGAAGCAGGGCTTTTCCACAAGCCCACCCTTGCTTGCAGGAGTTTGCTGGAATAGCTCAGAAGGCAAGGAAGTGCCTCTGTTTACCAGTGTGCTGCAAGGGCTGCGTCTCAGTCTCTCTGCAGCTGGAACGGAGTGCTCAGTGTGGATGAAGGAAGGAGCTCTCCACGGCTCGCGGTTCTGGGAGTCCCAGAGCCTGGAATTCGCTGGTGAGGCTCCACCACCTCTAGTGCCACCCGCGGTGGTCCAGAGCCTCGGGGGGGGGGGCTTACACCTCACCCTCAAGGGGAGCACTTGGTGCAGTGCTGGAAATGCCACGGGGGGGGGCGGCACTGGCATTCCATGCCGGAGGCTCCACTCCCAGTTCTAGCTTCCTGCTAGGAGCCCATGGGAGGCCTCAAGGTGAGACTGACTCTGGAGCCGCAGGTGCAGCTCTGATGGCGTGCACAGTGTGATGGCGTTCATGGACCAGCTCACTGAGTGCACCTGGGAATTCTGCGGATGAAGGGAGAGTGGACCACGGGCCACCTGGACGGCCACAGGCAGTTGCCTGCCACTTTCTGTTCAGGGCCAGGGGTTCTAGAAACTCCAGACTGGCCTGCACATCAGGATATTGTCACCTGTAGGGGAGATACAGGGCCCTGTGAGTCCTGGGCTCTGGGGACCCAGGGGCCCAGCTGCATCCTCCAACCCCACACAGTGTGACCACAGCGTGACTGCATCTCGGAAAATCAGGGCAAAGCTGCTTTCAGTTGAGTGCAGGGAACCAGGGTCCAGGGCTCTGGAGGGGGACCCGTCTCAGTTCCTGTTTCTTGGGACTCTCCAGTCCCCTGGGGCCTAAGGACAGGGACAGTGCTGCTGTTACTACTGACTGACCAGGAGTTTTCAGGGCTGGAAACTCCTGTAGGTGTTGTTTGTAAAGGAAATTCCTGGGGCCGCCATCGGCATAGCGGAAAAAGCAGCGAAAGGTGGATGGGGTGTTGGAGCCCCTGCCTGCCACCCGCGGGGACACCGAGATGGAGCGCCGGCTGTGGCAGCCACCCGGGGAGGCGTCCAGAGACTGGAAACCCCTTCTCTGTACTTCTGACTTGCTAAGTAAATTTCTATGGTCCCAGATATAGCAGCGGAGATTTCTGCATCAGAGGAGGGTCTGGCCCAGCTAGACTCTGTAAGAATTCCCTCTTGGGCCCGGCATGATAGCATAGCAGTTAAAGTCCTTGCCTTGAATGCGCTGGGATCCCATATGGGCACCGGTTCTAATCCCGGCAGCCCCGCTTCCCTTCCAGCTCCCTGCCTGTGGCCTGGGAAAGCAGCCGAGGACGGCCCAGTGCTTTGGGACCCTGCACCCGCGTGGGAGACAAGGAAGAGCTCGGGGATCCTGGCTTCAGATTGGCTCAGCTCCAGTCATTGCGACTGCTTGGGTAGTGAATCATCAAACGGAGGATCTTCCTCTCTGTCTCTCATCCTCTCTGTGTATTTCACCTGCCAATAAAAATAAACAAAATCTAGGGCCCGGCGGCGTGGCCTAGCAGCTAAAGTCCTCGACTTTAACACGCTGGAATCCCATATGGGCGCCGGTTCTAATCCCGGCGGCTCCATGTCCCATCCAGCTCCCTGCTTGTGGCCTGGGAAAGCAGTCGAGGATGGCCCAGAGTTGTGGGACCCTGCATCCGTGTGGGAGACCCGGAAGAGGTTCCTGGTTCCCGGCTTTGGATCAGCGCAGCATCAGCCGTTGCGCTCACTTGGGGAGTGAACCATCGGATGGAAGATCTTCCTCTCTGTCTCTCCTCCTCTCTGTATACCTGCCTTTCCAATAAAAATAAACAAATCTTTAAAAATAAATAAATCAAATCTTAAAAAAAATTCCATCTTGCAGGTGCACCATCGTTGCATAGCAACAGTCAGAGTAGCAGCATATTAACCATGTTAAACCTCCAACGTACACCAGCAGGCCTAGCAGTGTCTGCCACTCGGAACTTCCAGTCCCCACACCAGGAGCCAAGCCACTGCTGCTTAAGGCTTAGCACAGGGTCAGGCACAGCGCGGATCTGGTGTGCGTGTCTTGAAGAGACAGGGAAACATCCCCAGAGCTCTTGGGAGCTGTTCCCACGTCACCCCGCATGACTGCGGGCTCACGTTCCTCACCCTCACCTGTGGGGTGGCCTAGAGAGCCTCCCAGCATTTGCAAGCACATCTTACCAGGGCAGAGCAGCTGACCAGGTCGGCAGTACTGTCAGTCTCACCAGCAGGAATCTAAGAATACAGGCAAGGAAAACCGCTCTGCTCTTGTCTGGGACCATGGGAGGAAGCTGACTGGGTCAGGCGGCTTTTCGGCTCATGCTCGCAGGTTGGGAGGCTCTATATATACATATGTATGTCATATATATACATATGTATGTGATATATATATGTATATATAAAATTTTTATTGGAAAGCCAGACATAAAAAGAGAGAAGGAGAGACAGAGAAGATTTTCTGTCTGCTAATTCACTCCCCAAGTGACCACAATGGCAGGAGCTGCACTGATCCAAAGCCAGGAGCCCAGAGCCTCCCCTGGGTCTCCCACATGGCAGCAGGGTCCCAAGGCCCTGGGACCTCCCCAGCTACCCTCCCCAGCTACAAGCAGGGAGCTGGATGGGAAGTGGGGCCACCAGGATTAGAACCAGTGCCCATATGGGATCCCAGTGTGTGTAAGGCGAGGATTTTAGCTGTTAGGCTACCGTGCTGGGCCCCACGTTGGGAGGCTTTTGTTATTTTTTTATATATAAAGATTTATTTTATTTTTATTACAAAGTCAGATATACTGAGAAGAGGAGAGATAGAGAGGAAGTGGAGCGGCCGGGATTAGAACCAGCGGCCATATGGGATCAAGGCGAGGACCTTAGCCACTAGGCCACGCTGCCGAGCCCAGGAGGCTTTTACAAGTATCCACGTAGGCATGGCATGGTCACTTCACATGGCAGCTGCCGCGCAGGGCAGAGGGACGGAGCTGAGGGACAGCGGGGAGCAGTTCTGTTCCCAGGGGCACGGCAGCTCTCTGGCCACTGGTAGCTGCCAGGTTTTAGTCATGCTATGGCTTATGCAGATTCTAGCATGCTAGCTGTGCGACCCCCAGGCACTGTGTGTGGGTCAGCAGTTGTGTTTGGGAGGCTCGCTTCTGGCACAGCGTTTGGGATGCTGACCATCTGATAACCAGGCGTGAGAACCCTGTCTTCCATGCCCCTTGGGTCACCTGTTGGGGTTTAGCATTGAGCTCAGTGACTCCATGTTGACCTTTGTGGCTTTCACATCCCTCCCTTGTGACCCAGACCACCGCTCATGAGCCGTGCTACAGCCAGGCCTGTGTGTGCCCTGTGGCCTGGCTTGGTACATCCTAGTTGTTGGTCTGATCGGTCACACCTTGAAAAGGAAATCACTGATGACCAGAGGAGGCCGGTGCCATGGCGTAGCGGGCCAAGCCTCTGCCTGTGGCACTGGCATCTCATATGGGTGCAGGTTCAAGTCTTGGCAGCTCCAGTTCCCATCCAGCTCTCTGCTGATGTGCCTGGGAAAGCAGCAGAGGGTAGTCTAAGTACTTGGGTCCCTGCACCCATGTAGGAGACCTGGAGGAGGCCTTGGACCAGCTCAGCTCTGGTCATTGCAGCCTCCTGGGGAGTGAACCAGCAAATGGAAGATCTTTCTCTCAAGTAAAATTTAAAAAATAATTCTGAAAAAGAGAGAGAAAGGAAAGAGAAAAAAGGAGAGTTTGAATTCAAGCCTGGGCACTGGGACGCAGCCTGCACATGTCCTAAGTGTTGTCTGAAGCCCCACACTGTGGCCACTCTCTGGGACCCAGATTTTGCAGGGCTCCCAACCTGTTTGCCTCTTCTCCCGCTGAGTCTGCCCCTCCTGAATCACCAGCCTGCTCCGAGGGGATGCTCGCACTTCCCAGACCACCATGACATGGCTGCCAGGAGAAGTTGCCCAGGTCTCCCTGTGCCATTCACCGCCATGCCCCTGCACAGGTTTGCACAGCCGGCACGGCCGGCGTGGTTCACCTCCTGTGCAGGTGCTGTGTGCATGGTCCCCGGGCAGCACCTGGTGCTCGTGCAGGGCCCCTGGAGTGCAGCTGTACACGGAATCAGTGCCCAGCGCTGCCCTGTCTCAGGGAAAACCCATGAAGCAGGTGTAGTTCTCACCGCATTTCCCAGCAGGGGAAGCTCAAGTCTCAGATGGGGGCTCAGTCATAGAAGGAGCTTAGCAGGGCAAGGAGATCTGAACTCACACAGCCCTAGAGCCTGTGTGGCTTGGAGAACTGTGACGGGGGCCGGCGTGGGGGTTCCACAGGTTCAGCTGCTGCCCATGGTGTCGGCATCCCATGGGGCACTGGGTCAGGTCTCGACTGCTCCACACCCCATCCAGCTCCCTGCTGCTGCGCCTGGAAAAGCAGCAGCAGATGGCCGAGTGTGTTGGCCCCTGCACCCACTGGGAGACCCAGATGAAACTCCTGACTCCTGGCTTTGACCTGGCCAGCACTGGCCAAAATAAATGATTATTTATTTATTTATTTATTTATTATTTTTTGAAAAGCAGCAGCAAGCTTTGGCAGTCTCCACCACCGCTGACTGCCTGGGAGTGGGGATATGCAGGGAACAGGAAGCAGAGGGCCCGGGAAATGGGGTACCGGGTGATTGCTGTACTGCTGGGGTTTCCAGGAGCAAGGGCAGGCTGGCTGGTGTGTGGGTGCTTTTGTCAGGGGTAGCAGAAGGATCGCCTGGCACAGGGCACCTTCCCATTGGGGCCCTGGCAGGGGACTGATCCTAGCCGCTAGATGGGTCACCCACAGGCGAGGCCACCAGCGCTGCCTCTCCTGCCCCTCAGCATGAACACAGGGTGAAGCCTAGGAACTGAGATGCGGCAGGTGGCTCCCTGTCTGTCCCCCCAAGTACAGGGTCCCCCTGGCAGTGGTGCTAAACGGGTGTACCCCCGTAACAGGCTGAGGGCTGGTGTAAGGGGTGCCAGGCAGGGCCCCTCTCCTGGCAACCTGAGAACCCTGGCAGTTGGGTGGGATTGTGAGGCCAGATTCTGTCCCAGCCTGGCCCCTCCTTCTGCAGCCCTCCCCGCAATGGCTGCTGCCCGCCAGCCTTCTCGCATGTCCCTTCATACCAGCCACTGGCTGTCTTCTGCTGGCGTGTAAGGAGGCTTTCCCTGGCACACCCCAGACCACCACTGCCACCATTCCTAGGCATCGCTGTGAAGCTGGTCATGTCTTCCACAGTACAGGAAGCAGGTGAGTGCACACCGCATACCCCACAGGACACAGCCAGGGAGGCTGCAGAGGGAGGTGCCCTTGCCAGGGTGCAGGGCAGCCAGGGTGGGATGGGGAGGAGAGGAGGACCCCTCCCCAAAGTCACTACTCCATTCTGGCCAACAAGAGTGTTGGGGCCCAGGTGTTGGTGACTGGGGGAGGACCAGATGCCTGTAGGCCCTGGGATGGTGCCACAGAAGTCCCCTGAAGGCAATACCTTCCCCATCCCAGCTGTGCAGGCAGAGTGGCCATCGCCAGCCCAGCGCCCTGACAGCTGGCCCCAAGGCCACATCTTGTCCGAGTTCTGGGTGTCACTGTTGTCATCTGATGGGGCAGGGGCGGCATGGCCCCATTCCCCTCTCACAGAGCAGCCATTCATTGAGCCTGCCTCTACCCTGCAGCTGTAAGCAGGAGGACCGGTGTCATGGTGGGCTTAGCTCTGAGTGAAGAAGGGACCCCCTGGTTGCCCACCTGGGAGTCAAGCCAATGGGTCTTTTTTTTTTTTTTTAACTTTTTACAGTTTACTTAGTTAAAAGTCAGAGCTACACAGAAAGGCAAGGACAGAGATCTTCCACCTACTGGTTCATTCCCCAGATTCCTGCAACAGCTCCCCCTCACGCGAGCTATTTGGAGTACCCTTGGACACGTCTTGTGGTCAGATTCACATTGCAACTTGGCAACACAGACATTTTTTGCATGTTGAATAGAATCACATGCTTAGTTGGTAAACTCGCTAGATAGGCTCGCCTCACAGCACGGTGGACCTTCCTCAGGCTTCCCAGAAAGTTTGGGGAAAGTGCTCATCTCAGATAAAGTTAGCCAACAGCTGGACTTGGGCTGCTGACATTAGATTTCTTCCTTTTCTTTTGGTCACAATCCCAATCATGTGAGATACCAGCTCTTTCCCCCGGGCCAAGAGATGCATGTGACAGACTGCTGAGCAGTCCTTGGAGGTGTGCAAGGGCATCCCTGGGGACACTGGCACAGGAATTGGCCCCATTCCCTGCTGGGCGTCCCTGGGGACATCACTCGCAGGAATGAAAGGTGAGATTCCATTTCCTGACTCTTCCCAGAAAGGCCCACACTAACACATTTTTGCAAATGCCCATGTGATAAATATACTAGGGGGTCTTCAAAAAAGTTGATGGAGAAATGTGCTGTATGAGAAAATCATGCATGGATGAAAGAATATTTTGGCATCCCCATTCCTATCCCATAATTCCATTTCTTTTTCTTTTTAAGATTTATTTTTTTTATTGGAAAGTCAGATTTACAGAGAGGAGGAGAGACAGAGAGGAAAGATTTTCCATTTGCTGGTTCACTCCCCAAGTGGCCACAATGGCCAGACCTGAGCAGATCCGAAGCCAGGAGCCAGGATCCTCTTCCAGGTCTCCCATGCAAGTACAGGGTCCCAAGGCTCTGGGCCGTCCTAGACTGCAGGGAGCTGGATGGGAGGTGGGGCAGCTGGCATTAGAACTGGCACCCATATGGGATCCCGGCGTGTGCAAGGTGAGGGTGTTGTGCCGGATTTTGAAATCCCCAGGAAATCATCGAGTCTGAAGTCGGTGCTAACACATAAAGGCGATTTATTCAGGTTAACCTAGGTCTCCCAGCCACCCTTCCCAGTAGGGCTGGGGGAAGGGGCAGCTGAGGCTGCAGCAGGAAGAGCAGGGCAGAACAAAGAGGCGAGGTTGAACAGCACAGGGTTCTTACACATTTCAGGTCAATTCCATGTAATTATACAGTCATGATTGGTCGGTTTAACTGTTCACTTTCAAAAAGAGCAAGTTGGCAGGCTTCTATTGGTGGGTTTGAAGCAAGCAACTTTCAAAAAATAGAAATTGATGAGTTATAGGGCAGTGGGTCTTAACAAGCACCAGGGGCCTCCTTCCTGAGGAGTGGTCTGCCTCTGTGACCTGCCAGGTGCCCTGCCGGGGGTCGCGTAGCCTGTGAATCTGGAGTTCAACAGCCCCCAGCCAAGCAAGGAAGGCAGAAATCCCAAAAGCAGAAAACACCTAGGTTCTTCAAGGGCTTTAGCCACTAGGATACTGCGTCAGGCCCCTGTAATTCCATTCCTTGTCAACTGTTTGAAATACCCTCATAAGTAGGTAAAGATAAATTTCGGAGGCCTGGTGCAGCTGCTTAGCTGGTCAAGCCACTGCCTACAACACCTGACTCTCCCATGGGTGCCGCTTCCAGTCCCAGCTGCCCCAGTTCCGAACCAGCTCCCTGCTACTGCGTCTGGAAAGGCAGCAGGGGACGGCCCAAGTCTTGGAACCCTGCACCCACCCACATAGGAGACCCAGGAAGCTCCTGGTTCCTGGCCCAGCCATGGTCAATGCGGCCATTTGTGGAGAGAACCAGCAGATGGAAGACCCCTCTGTCTCTCCTTTTTCTGTAACATTGCCTTCAAAATAAATAAATCTTTTTTAAAAATGTAATTTCAGCACTTCGCAAATACGCACAGAAAGTGTGGGGGTGGTCTCTGGAGATGCTCCAGGGGAGCTCACTGTGCCTAGAATTCCTTCTCCAGTGCCCGGGGCTGTGAGCAGCTGCTCTCCCGGGGTGGGACAGCCCCAGCCGTGAGCTAGAGGGAGACACACCAGTGCAGTGCACTGGGCCTGGTGGGTGGTTCTGAGGTGGCCAGGGGCCGGCATTGCCCACAGAGATGTATGGTGCACAAAAAAGAACCCAGGGGTGACAGAGTGGGGAGGGCGGTAAGCAAGGCAGGAAGATTTCTGAGAGCATGCTCTGCCATTCAGCCTGGGCACAGGCCACCTGACTGCCAAGCGGGGCAGGGTCCTGGGAGAGACTGGGGCTCCCTCTCTCTCTTCCCTCTCCTCCCCTCTTCTCTCCCTCTTTCCCTCCCTCTCTTCCTTTCCTTTTTAACTTATTTTTATCAGAAAGGCAGATAAAATTTATAGAGAGAAGGAGAAACACAGAGGTCTTCCATCTGCTGTTTTTTTTTTTTTTTTTAAGATTTATTGCAAAGTCAGCTTTACAGAAAGGGGAGAGACAGAAAGGAAGATCTGATGAGTCGCTCCCCAAGTAGCCACAATGGCTCACAACGGAGCTGAGTGGATTCAAAGCCAGGAGCCTGGAGCTTCATCTGGGTCTCCCACACGGATGCGGGAATCCAAGGCTTTGGGCCGTCCTTGACTGCTTTCCCAGGCCACAAGGAGGGAGCTGGATGGGAAGTGGAGCGACCGGGACACAAAGCAGAACCAGTGTCATATGGGATGCTGATGACTGCAGGTGGGATTAGCCAGTTGAACTATGGCGCCAGCCCCAAACTGGGGCTCTCATGTAAGGAGTGGGGTTCAGTTCTCCCCTCCTCCCTCCCCTTCGTTTCCTGGATAAAGGGCTCGCCTTCTGAAATGGGCAGGCTTCCTCCCAAGGTCAAGCAGGAGGGATTCCCCGCAGGATGTCTTCCTGCAGGGGAGGGGGTGGACACCAACCTGTAGTGTTGGGTATGGGTGGGGTTTCGCAGTGCGGAACACCTGCCTCTGAGCCTGACCTGCTCCCTTCTGCAGACTCACTCAGCTGTGGGAGCAACCCAGTCAGCGGGGAAGGGGGACCCCGTTTCCCTACCCACCCCCAAGTCCTCCACCTGCCTGACCAGGGGCTGGCCCCAGTGCACACAGCCCAGCCCCTGTCCACAGCACTCCAGCAGCTGTTATTTCCCCCAACCTCAACCCCCTGCAGCTGCTCATCAACAACACGCTCTCAACCACAGAGCCCCTTCTTTACCGGGCCCACCAGACACACCCACTGGGATGTCTCAGTCCTCACCCCCCTCCCATAGCCCCTGCCCCTAACACCTGTTTGTCCTGGATGCATCCAGGCTGGCCAGCCAGATGTGGTCGTGGCTGAAGCAGGGGCTTCCAGACCATCTTTGTGCGGGAGGGTCTCCCACAGTGGCTTATAGGCGTCACCCTGGGACAGGGGCCGCTCAAGTCCACAGTGCCCAGCTGGACCTCTGGGTTCTTTCCCTCTGCAGGGTGGGGAGAGGAACTGAACTGCCTGCCAGCTCTCCCATCTGCCCATTCTTATCTCTGCTCTCAGCTGGTCCCCACCTTCCCTGGGCCCCGCCCACCCACTACCTCCTGTCTACCCTTCCTCCAGCAAGGCCAGGTGGAGGGGGCACCCAGCACAGCGGCCAGCCTGCTTAGGGGCAGCTGCTGTGCCCGCTGGCCCCACAGGGCCCTAACCTGAGAGGCCAGCAGCCAGGCCCTGACCTGGTCCTGCTGCTGGCTGCCAGTATACTTGGTGGCTCCTTGCCTGATAGCTTCTATATTTGTGTATGTGTGTGTATCTCACTGACCCCTATGTCATTTTTTAAAATAGCTTATTTATTTGAAAGAATTAGACAGACAGAGAACCGTCCATCTTTGGTTTGCTCCCCAAGGGTCAGGCATAGGCTGGGAACCAGGGGCTCCATCCGGGTCTCTCCCCTGGGCCCCAAGCACCTGGGCCATCTTCCGCTGCTGTGGGATGTTGGCGTGGCAGGCAGCAGCTCTCTCCCCCCACGGACACTCTGTTATCTCCACCCTGCTTCCCCAGGCTTGTGTGGGAAACCTGGACTAGGACCAGGTCCCATCTTGCCCTATAAACAAGGGGTGGGGGGCAGGAACATGGCAAGAACTTTCCGGGAGACTCCCCGAGTCACATCCAGGGAGCGTGGGATTTGCAAGAGAGCCATAAAGGGGCACTGTGGCAGGAGTGCAGGATTTGGGGACCGGGGCTGAGGACCTGGCATGGTTTCAGTCACCCAGGCCATGCTGGTGTGATGATGCAGTGGCTAAATCCTCACCTTGCAAGCACTAGGATCTCATATGGGCACAGGCTCATGTTCCAGCTGCTCTACTTCCCATCCAGCTTCCTGCTTGTGGCCTGGGAATGCAGTCGAGGACGGCCCAAAGCCTAGGGACCCTGCACCCACATGGGAGACCCAGGGAACGTTCCTGGCTCCGGATTGGCTCAGCTCTGGCCACTGAAGCCATCTGAGAAGTGAACCAGGTTGGAAGATCCATCAAGGCCAGGGGAATTTGATAGGAGGGGGTGGGGGGCAGGCTGCCTTCTGCCGGTCTGTGAGGGAGGGCGGTGGAGGTCCACAGAGGTCCTGCTTCACCTGCTGCTGAACCCAGGGCTCCGCCTTCCCTCTGCCAAGCTCTCGGCCGCTCTGCGAGGGAAGAGGGAGGAGAGACGGGTGAGAACGGCTTGGGGCAGCTTCTCCTGCGGCGCAGGCTAAGCTGGGAAAGCAGGGTGCCCGGGCAGGAACTGTGGGCATTGAGGGCAGGATCCAAAGGTGGGGTGCATGGAGAGGCAGCCCCAGGGGCGCCACGCCCCTCCACCCCCTCCTGCGGCCTTTTCAGTTTGACCCAAAGTGCAGCTGGACACCGCCCAGGTCAGGGTGCAACGCTCGGGGCCCTTCTCTGCGCTGGGGGTTGGGGGTAGACCAAGGGTGCACCGCAGGTGTCCCCAAGAGGCAGGTCTGCGCCCTCAAGCGAAGTGCAGGCCACCTGCAACCACACCCTCTGCAAACCACCTAATTCACAAAACAGGAAACGGAGGGGAAGGGCGCTTCCCCACCCCCAGCAACCAGACCGCCTGGGCCGGACTCGAGCGTCCCCCTCCCCCAATCCCGGACCCCAGGAGGGCAGGGGTCCCCGTGTTCGGAGCTGGGAGAGTGCCGGGGATGCTGGTTGGAAGGACCGCGCTGGTGCCTAGGTGGTCCCGGGGGGGGGGGGGGATGACGAGCCCTGAAGGTCACGTTTCAGGAGACTGTTGCTGGGGGGTCAGAAGACCGCCAAGAGGGTGGTCCACGGCCGGTTGCCGTCCCTTTAAGACGGCCGTCCGGCCCCGCCCTCGCCGCCAACCACCCACGTGATCCCGACTGGCCGGCGGGGCGGGGGCGGGGCGCGGCGCCACGGCCCGTGGCGCGCGCCCGCCCCGCCCCGCCGGCGTCGCGCCTCCTGGGGGCCCCGAGCGCCCGGGCCGCCGTCCCCTCCGCCTCCCAGCCGGCGTCGCACCTCCCAGGGGTCCCCCGTGCGCCCGGGCCGCGGCCCCCGTCCCCTCCGCGTCCCAGCCGGCGTCGCGCCTCCCGGGGACCCCCGTGCGCCCGGGCCGCCGCCCCCGTCCCCTCCGCCTCCCAGCCGGCGTCGCGCCTCCCGGGGACCCCCGTGCGCCCGGGTCGCCGTCCCTGTGCCCGTCCCCGCCGGGCGAGCCACCGGCCGGGCGGGCGCGGGGCCGGACCGCCATGGACCACAAGCCCCTGCTGCAGGACCGGCCGCCGCCTTACAACCTGGAGAGCGGCCAGGGCGACTACGCGTGCGGCCCGCACGGCTACGGCACCATCCCCACCGCGCCCCCGCCGCCGCCTTACCCCTACCTCGTCACAGGTGGGCCCGGCCGCGGGGCGCGGAGGGAGCGAGGAGTGGAGGGCCGGTCCTGTGGCCAGAGTGGCCGGGGCCTTGTTCTGAGTGAACTTTGTATCTTCGAGACGCACTCAGGGTCGGGGGTCGCGGCCTCCAACGGGCCTTCTGACGCGCTGTCCCCCTCCGTCCGCCCGCAGGGTTACCCACGCAGCATCCCAGGGTCTACAACATCCACAGCCGGGGCGTCACCCGCTACCCCGCCAATTCCATCGTGGTCGTCGGAGGCTGCCCGGTGTGCAGGTGAGTGCGCGCCGCCTTGGGACGCGCCGAGGCCACGGGGTCCCCTCGGGGCTGGGGCTTGGAGTGGGTTCCCCTCCCCGGGCGGGGGCCGAGGGGGTGCGCCCTGGGCAGGCCTCCCGGCGGAGGACCAGGTGTGTCTCGTTTGTGCAAGTTGGTTGTTGAGGCTGGTGTGAGGTTTGTGTCGGGCCGGGAGTGGGGGAAAAGGGTACCTAGAGACCCCCTCCACCCCTCTCCGACGCCCGCAACCCAGTGGCCAGTGTGTCTGCAGAGGCGGAGGTCAGCTGGTTCAGGCGTTCCTCTGTTCGGGGTCCTGTTGGGGGAGTGTGTGGCAACTTGCAGAAACTTAGTGAGTGCTGGGTGCAGCTGCCCGGCAGGAGGAGTCAGGTTGCAGTGGGACTTGGCACCAGGGGGTGCCCCGTGTTTGAGATGGGCCTGTTGGAGTGGGGGTGGGGGAGGAAGTGGAGACCAGTGGCGAAACCCTTGCTTGGCCCTCATTACCTAAGTGGCCACTGTAAGGCCCCGAATGGGGCAAGTTTATCTCAGGAGTGTGGGGGCAGCCAGATGGGAGGGGGCATTGCCAGGGCAGGGGAGTGAAGTGTGTGGTGCTGGGGTTCCAGAGTGCCCACGGGGTCGGGTGGGATGCAAACTGCAGCACCTGTTCAGCAGCCAAGGAGCACAGGCAGGATAGGAAGCTGGGGGTTCGAGGCCTGGTGAGGGTGTTGGGGGAGGCTGCAGCCTGCCCTGCTGGGCAGAGGTCTCTCTGGGAACTTGGAGGAGCTAGTGGGTAATGGAGACTTGTGTTAGCATCTGTGACTGCTCTTGGCACCCACAGCTCTGTTCGTCCCAGCTAGAAGACTCCAGGGCCCATCCCTAGCAGGGGAGCCCCCACTGATCTTTGGGGTGTAAGGAGGGCTGTGGGGCAGGATCAGGTCTGCCTGGGAGTTCACTGCTGCCCCTTTCGCCTGTGCCCCCCGGGGCCCTGGCTACCAGATGAGCTAGTGCCAGGCTTTCCCACACCTAGGCGGGCTGTGGTGGGTGTCTGATGAGGCCTATGGTGGGGGCTCTTGCCAGCCCAAGCACGTGAACTTGGAGGGTGGAGCAGGTGGCTGCAGGAGGCCGGAAGTGGCCTGCTCTCCCAGGGCCCTGGAGCTCCAGGGGTCAGGGTCAGGGTCCAGGTCCAGGTCCAGGTCCAGGTCTGGAGCTGCTTCTCTGATCAGTGCTTTGTGTGAGGGTGTAGGTTGTGAGCTTTCAGAGACCCAGGCAAGCTCCCTAGGCCTTTGGCATAGGGACAGGGTTGGTGCTCCCTGCCTGGGGAGCAGGGTCCTCCGTCTAAGCCTGTTGTGGTGGCCTCCAGCCCTGCCCTGTGCACTCCTCTGGTGCCTCTCCAGCAGAGGGGTGGGTGCCACCCTGGGCTGAGTTGTTGTGGCAGGCCGGGAGAGGCTGGGGGTGGGTGTGTGTGATCCAGAGCAGCCACAGTCTGGCATGTTTGCCCTGGGGGAGACCAGTTGCTTGTCATGTGACCACACTTCCTCCCTCTCCATATCTAGCGCGCCTGGCTTTGTCTCTCTGCCCTCCCCAATGGCCTGGCAGGAATTTGCCCAAGTCACACGCCTGCAGTAACCTCTGAGCGAGGCCCATGCTGTCTCCTGTCCTTTTGCCATCCTGGCTGAGCCTCCTGCTCCAGTGGCCCAGCTTGGCTGTCCCCTTTGAGCCCAGCAGGTGAGCTGGGTGCTCTGCTCCCTGCAGCACTGTCCTGCCCTGCCCAAAGGCCTGCTGGGGCTCGGTTCGGTGGTCACCCTATAGCCAGCCCTCATCCTCTCTGGGTGTTCTATGGGGAGGTGACCATGATGCATGAGGGGGATAGGGAAGTGGGGGGCTTGGCACCCGGGAGAAAGATAAGGCCAAGGCCACCTGAGGCCCAGGGGCAGCACTGAGTGAGCAGTGTGGACACTGCTTGTATCCTTGGAAGCCATTGTGGGGAGCAGCTGGGTGTCAGGGCTTGGTGTCTGCAGGGGGCCCCACAATGAGGGGCTGTGTCAGAGCCTTGGGGAGCTGAGGGATGGAGGAGGGATGTCTCCTCCCACCTGTGACCTGGGGGGGAGCCTTGGGGGAGGAGAGCCAGCAGTGGCTGGATGGGGCTGAACGGGCCTTGCCTGTCCCTCAGATAGTCTAGCCCGAGGCAGGGGCAGCAGGGACAGGTTGGGGGACAGATTAGCCACCAGGATACTGCCCTGGGCTGTGGGTGGGCAAGTCTGAACTCAGGCTTGACCCCTTCCACCCCCTAGTGGCAGAGTTGGCACTTCAGGGGCTTGGATGGTGGGACAGGTGAGGTTTGGGGACATGAGGGGTGGCCTGAGGCTCTGCCTGCCTGGCTCTCGGAGGCTGGGGTGGTAAGAGTGCCTGGTGGCCAGTCCACTTCTAGAGATGGGTGTAGGGCTGCCACAGCTCCAGGTCCCGGCCCCTGCTCTGCAGCAGCTGCTGCTAACTGCACAGTCATAGGCGTTTTCAGAATTAGTTCCCTAATTTCCCTAGCTCCCATGGCTTCCCTGACAATTCCCTGCCCCCTACCCCGTGAACACTGCACAAGAGTGGGCACAGGGCATGCTGGGCTGGCACTCTGAGCCAGCTGAGGCATGTGTGGATTTTGGGGGTCTGTTGGAGGGGAGGTTGTGCTGCTCAGTTCAGAAGAGGGGGGGGTCTTTCCTGCTGTAGCCCGCTCCTGCAGCTGGAGGGCCCTGCTCGGCCACGGAGGGTGTGTCTCCGGCGAGGCACGTGTGCTCTCGGCCCAGTAGCTCTCGTGCTGGGGTGCTCTGGGGAACCAGCACCATGTGGGCAGGGCTTCTCCAGCCTGGGTGCTTGGTGCCAGAACAGCCTCCAGGCCACCCGACTTGCCCCGCCTTCACTGGCATACTGGGCCCCACTCCTAGCTCTGCCTCCTCACTGCCTTGAGCAGCCTGGGAAGGCGGTCAGCCAGCCTGTGCCCTCCAGGTCCCTGGGAGCTCTCCACTTTTTCGTGGGATATTCCTTATGCCTGATGCACACCCTGCTGTTTCCTGGGATTTCGCTGATGGGCCTTTCATGATTTGGTTTAGGGCCCCCAGCCTCTGGAATCCTCAGCCCAGCACATCCCGATCCTCCGAGGGGGACAGTTGGTGGCGCAGGGCGGCCTAAGTTGCTTAAGATTCATTTGAGGGAGAGAGACCTTTTATTTGCTAGTTCAGTCTCCAAATGCCCTCCAGAACCAGGGCTGGGCCAGGCCAAAAATTCCAGAACCTGGACCTCTAGCTAGGTCTTCCGTGCGTGCAGGGCCCAAGGACTAGGGTCATCCTCTGCTGCTTTCCCAGGCCATAGCAGGGAGTGGAGCAGTCAGAATACAAACCAATGTCCATAGGGGATGCTGGCATCACAGGCGGTAGTTTAACCTGCTGTCCCCTGGCCTCCCTGACCATGGTGGGTGTGCCAAGGGCCCGGCTCAGCTGAGCTGTGTCCTGAGCAGGATGGCTGTGGAGTCCTGCTCGCGCGGTGCTCTGCGGGACGGCTGCCTAAGGCTCCATGCAGCTATGCAGCCCGGTGCTGGGAACACCAGGTGAAACCAAGCTCGCCAGGGCTTCCAAGAAGGGACCGTCTCCCCAAGCTAACCAGACAGTGTTCTCTGTATCTGAAAGGTGAGAAAGGCTTCCAGGTGCTGCTCACTCCCAGGTGCTGGCAGGACTTGCAGCCAGACGAGGCTGAAGCCAGGTGCCAGTGACAAACCCATCCCAGCAGCATGGTCACCGCGGCTCCACGCCCGTGCCCTACTCATTTTGCTTCTCTGTGGCTCTTACCAGAGGCAAGCTCCTAGATGAGTTTAGTGCTCCCCTCAGGTGGGTGCGAGGTCAGGCTCTCGCACACCTTGGTCCCCTGACATGGAGGAAGAGGCCTGAGTCCCACTGCTCAGGGCAGCTCTCTGGAGCTCCGATCCCTGGTGTGCCCGGGTGCTGGCAGGCGCAGTCCTCCTGCTGTGGCATTGGCAGTCTGGGGTGCCCTCTGTGTCCTGGTTTTCCACAGCCCACCTATGCTGGGCTGTGACCTGCTGCCTCTGCATGCACCTGCGTGGGTGCTTCCAGTCCACTTCACCTGGTGTGGCCTGCTAGCTATATTGAGGACAGTGCCTGGAGACCGGAGGCTGGCTGAGCAGCACAGGGGCACCTGGGCAATGGGGGTGGCGGGTCCTTCCCTGGGCAGGGACAAGCAGGAGCTGTCACTGTTGGCCAGAGAGGCTCCTTGGATCCGTGTCTCCTGTCTCCCCCTCCCAGGTGTGTGTGCTGTGACATTTGGGGGTGGAGGGGAGGTGCTGGGAAGTCAGGAGTAGCCTTGGGGCGGGGTAGGGGAAGAGGGGAGCTGTGCTGTTATAGCTTGGGTTTTAGTCTCAGCTCTGGGTCCAGACCTTGGCAGATGG
Source organism: Ochotona princeps (assembly GCF_030435755.1). Taxonomy (NCBI): domain Eukaryota; kingdom Metazoa; phylum Chordata; class Mammalia; order Lagomorpha; family Ochotonidae; genus Ochotona; species Ochotona princeps. The sequence goes on from NC_080855.1 coordinate 4,207,411, forward strand.
AGCTAGCCAGAGCCTGTGGGGCTGAATTGGCCATGGGGTTCCTGCTGTCCCACTCAGGGCCTCGGCCCGACCTGTGTGTACTGGCAGAGTACAGTGGAGGTCCCGGCGTCTTACCAGGATGCACACTTTGTGAGCAGGTGTGATTTTTGAGGTGGCAGATAGATGAAATCCCACCCCAAACTGTCACTTCTGGGGGTGTCCCCTAGTGGAAAAAGCCGTGACTCGTTTTTGGTCTTGTTTCCAGGGATGTCATGGAGGAACAGGGTTCAGGGGTGAAAGCGCAGCCCCAGTTGTTGGGAAGCCAGCATCTGTTCTGGGGACTGGGGTGACTCTGGTCGCCCCGGGTAGGGGGCAGGTGCTGATGGGGTGCCCTCTCTCCGCAGGGTCGGGGTGCTGGAGGACTGCTTTACCTTCCTGGGCATCTTCTTGGCCATCATCCTGTTCCCCTTCGGGTTCATCTGCTGCTTTGCCTTGAAGAAGCGGAGATGCCCCAACTGTGGCGCCACCTTCGGCTAGAGGGCACGCCCCGGCTTCCTGGCCGGCTCTTTCCTAATGTAAATGTGTACAGTCGCTCATTGATGGATGAAGCTTCGGGACTGTTGGGTCGGGCGAGGTGGGCTGGGGGAGGCACACGTGAGCCCGGGGCCCTGCTCCCAAGGCCCCGAGAGCTTCTATTTTTTGCAGTCTTCAGTTTGAGAGAGGTGAGAAATACCCTTTTAAATAAACAAGATTCGTACCATTACTTACCTGGTTCTGTGGTCTGCTTTGCACACTCCCTGCCTGCTGCTCATACCAAGCCTCCCTCCAACACCCCAACCAGAGACCGGGAGGCAGCCCACACGGGGTGCTTCTTTCAAACTCCAGTTTATTGAAGCTTAGTGTCATATCTTGACATTCACAAAGGACCCACCCTAGTGTCATGAGTGTGGGGCTGGCCTGGTGAGTGACCACCATGGTTCCGGGCTGGGACTCGGTTAATCCCAGGGACCTGCACAAAGCTGAGACCCTGTTCTCCGTGAACCTGCTTCCCAAACCGTGGGCTGGGGCATGAGCCTCAGTGTAGCTGGGTGGTCCTGGGATTGTTAGCGCAGTCCCCCATGAGTGCCTCCTGGTCTGTTCTCCCAGGGACGAGTCGGGACCCCGCCGCAGGAAGCCTCAACGGTCACACCCACCCCCTGGATGCAGGGCATGCCTGTTTAAGAGGGGCCCAGCCACTGGCTTGGGACTGCTGCCTCAGACTGGCCATAGTGTCTAGGCAGAAATATGGCCCCCCGACTCTGAACCACCGCCCAGGTCACACTGGCTCTTTAAGCTGTTTGTGGGTCAGTGCCTGGGTCAGATTTACAGGAACATGCGCTCTCAGTTTGAGTAAACTGGTCAGCACGCCATGGGCAGAGCCCTGGGCTGCTCGTGTCCCATGGGCTGGCCTTCAGTGGGTCCAGTCCCCCTCAGAACCCCTCTGCAGGGCTCAGGCGAGCGGCCTGCACACCACTGCCGGGGGAGCGCAGGGAACGTCCAGTCTTGGGCGGCTCTACATTTATTCAATCAAAAGTTTAAATTTTAAGTTAAAAAATTATTAGTTTATATAATATTTTCATAATTTAAAATATGGTTTGCATGCAAAGATGCAAACTTGGAGAATATTTTCTTTAGCTAAACATAACACTACTCAGCAGTCTCATGCTGTACAAGATAGCCCTGTGGTCTTGGCCAGTCACCAAGCCCACACTACCCCTTCCTCCAGCTGCTAACTACACAAGAAAGTAAGTACTGGAGCCAAGTTTACTGTTTGGTTTTTGAGACTAGGAAGAAAAATCAATGATTGAGCTGATCACTAATCTTATTTATCGTAAGGACAGAAATGTGTGACCCCAGCTATGTCAGATTGACACATGTCGATTTGCGAATCAGGCACCCTCTGGCGAAGTGGCCTGCGGCCGACCCTTCACAGCACTCAGACGTCAGGACTCGGCCCAGGAACCAGGACAGCCCCTGCTGTCTTCTCACCGGATGATGGGGGCCGAGCGGTCGTTTGTCACTGTTGGTCGCAGCTTCACGGTGGCAAAGGGGTTTTCTCCACTGCGGGGAGAGGAAACTGCACAGGGACTGGCCCAGGACGGGACTTCAGAGCCCAGGGCCCACACTGGGAGGCCGCTGCTCGGCCCCGGGCTGTCCATACTGCAATCCCCTCTCCCCGTCCCGTGTCCTGTTCCAGGCCAGAAGGAGCCCAGCTGTCCCCGTCTACAGCTGACGGTGGTGACTCAGGTGGCCAGAGTCTCCTGAGGAGCTGGGGGTGCTACACGTACCTGAGGAAAGGCGGCTTTGTGGTCCCATTGGCAGCATTCTGTGGGAGAGAGGAAGTGGGTGAAGCCATGAACTTGGGATATTTCACAGAAGACCCATGGGGAAGAACATGTGAGGCCCAAGGACAGCTTAACAGGGCCCCACCAAGCTCCCTGGCAGGTGTGGGGTGTGCCCGGGGAACCTGGCTGTGGATCGTGAGGGTGCTCCTGGGAGTGTGGCAGCAGAATCTGCACACAGCCACACCTAGAAGTAGAGTGCCTGGGTGGGGGGAGCGTGGACCACTGCTTAGAGCTGAGCCAGCAGGGCTGCTGGGGGTTTGTGGAATCCTGAATAGTGACCAAAACAGTGACTAACTTCCCGTGCTGCCAACTGTCGAGCACGGAAGCTGGAGACCTCACAAGTGAGGCAAAGAGCCACCTGCACCCAGGACCCAGGGTGGTCCAAGTCCCCAGCCAGGTGGGGGTCTTTCCTCTTGGATTCATCACCCACTTTGTGCCATGCAAATGGCTGTCCAGCAGGGGGCAGCGTGACACCTGACTGCACACAAGGGCCCCGGTGGTCCTCTAGGACTCCAAAGGATGGGTGGTGTGTGACCTCATACCTGCTCCTCCCACCCTCAGGAGCTGGTGCCAGTTCAGTGTCCACCACTGCAGAGGCCACGGCTGCTGTGCTATTAGCGCACGTTAGTGGGGTGCTGATTTCGTCCCACAGGGCATGCTGAGCTACCTCAGCAGGCTTTGGGCTAAGCCATGTTTCTGACAGTATGCCGTGATGGAGGTCAGGTTGCTGCTTACGGAGAGTGTACCCTAAGATGCTGACTGTGGTTGGAGTGCAGGCCCCCAGCATGGCCAGCTTGCTGCTGCTGCCCTCACCGAATAGCACCTTGTTCCAGCAGAGCCAGCAGGAGAGGTTAGTGCTCGGGACAGTACCCACAGGCAGGACCGACTGAAGCCTGAGTCCAGCTCAGTGGCACTGGGTGAGCTGGTTCCTGCTGTGGGGAGGACGACCACTACATGACCACCACAGTTCTGCAGTGTCGGGGATGCCCGGGGCCCAGCAGTGCTTCCCTGGCAAAACATGCAGGGAGAAACCAAGCCCCCTGGAACTAACAGCCCACATACCCACCAAGAGGAGAGCCAACTGGCCTCTGACCAAATGCCAGACAGCACCCAGCAGGGCTGGCCTGGACATAAGCCTGCAACATGAGCATCCCATATGGAAACTGGTTTGAGTTCCAGCTGTTCCACTTCCTGTCTGGCTCCTTGCTCATGCCTGGGAAAGCAGCAGAATGTGCCCCAAGTCCTTGGGCCCACACACCTACATAGGAGATTCAGAAAAAGCTCCTGGCTTCTGACTTTGCAAATGACCACAATGGCCAGGGCTGAGTAGACCAGCACACAGAAATTTGTATTTTTCCTTCTCTGTAATTCTGCCTTTCAGATTAAAAAAAATTTTTTTTAAATAAAGAAACTTCCAGGCTTTCCCCTAAAATTTGTTAAAACGCTTCTGTTGGGCCCGGCGCAGTGGCCTAGCGGCTAAAATCTTCGTCTTGAACGTACCAGGATCCCATATGGGCACTGGTTCTAATCCCGGCAGCTCCACTTCCCATCCAGCTCCCTGCTTGTGGCCTGGGAAAGCAGTTTGGGACCCTGCACCTGCGTGGGAGACCCAGAAGAAGTTCTGGCTCCTGGCTTTGGATCAGCGCAGTACCAGCCATTGCAGTCACTTCGGGAATGAATCATTGGATGGATCTTCCTCTCTGTCTCTCCTCCTCTCTGTATATCTGACTTTGCAATAAAAATAAATCTTGGGAAAAAAAAAAAAACTCTTCTGTTCTTCCCATCCCTGTCCTCACAGAGGGGGTACTGGGGCCTGGCATCGTGACCAGGGCAACCATGACCCCGGCCATGGAGGAACAGAGCCTAAGGAGGCACATCTATAGTTTGTCTTTCCGAGAGAACCCCAAAACCCAAAGTGCCTCCACGGACACCTGCTGAGCACTGCTCCCAGCTGGTGGGGGTCAGCTCAGACTACCAAGCACACCATGGCTGATGGGTCTCTCAGCTCCCTGCCTTTATTCTCAGTCTGGGAACCTGAGGCCCACACAGCAAAAAGCCAAAACCAGGGTGCCCCTGTGATGCCAAGCAGGTGCTGCTGGGCCGCCCCAGGAACTCACAGCCACAGCACACTTGTGCTCTGTCCCAGTGGCCACACCCTGAGGTGTGGGAGGGTCTTCCCCTTGGACGTGCTGTTCCCCCAAATGGAGGCTTAGTGTGCTCCTGCTAGATGCAGAAGGAGGTGACGTGGCACTGACAGCAGCTACACCCGGCACTGTAGGAGGTGTGTAGCACTGTGGAGTGCTTGGCTGGCCCTCACAACGCTCTCTCCTGCCCGAGCCATCACACCACTTCCCCAGCAGCGGTCAGAACATCGTCGCCGATGACAAAGTCATGGGCTGGGTGCGCAACAGCATCCCTGGGTGACAGGGCTTTCGGGATGGCACTGGTCTAGTTCCTAGGTGGAATGTTGTGCTACTCTGTAAGATGACAACCAGGCAGCTGTGTGCAGCCACTGGGCAGAAAATGAGCAAACAGTGACTCCTAAGTTTCACTGTCTTCTTCCTTGGCTGCCCGTGTGCTCTGGCAGCTGTGCGGCACAGCTGGATCCGGTATGCTTCTGCCTGTCCTCTGGTTTCCAGATGCATTGTTCATCTGTCCTGCTCCTGATATGGAGTGTTTCCTGCTTCAGGCTGCCAAGGCCAGGAGGCCTGTTCCTACAGCTCCCGGTTGGCACTGGCGACCAAGGCAGCTGGGCAGACACTGGGAACACCTGTAGGCCCCTAGCCTACCTTTGCACAGAATCATCCAGAAAGATCACTTCAGAAAACATAAGTTCGGTCGGTGAGTGACACAAATGGGACGTCAGCCAGCTGCCAGCTGTGCACCCATGATGCCTTCACTGGCCTCCTTGCAATGATGGCCACAAAGCTGGGGTGCCCTGTGACAGGGCTCCCAGGTGGGCAGGCCAGGCCTGCAGGCGCCACTGGCTCTCAGAAGGGCTTGGAGGCCGAAGGGCAGGAGGTGAACACACGGACCTGTGGACCCATGACTGTCTCACAGGAAGTAAGCAGCGTTAACAGGAGTTACCCTGGGAGTGAAGTTGGGATTTGTCTTTCTAAAATATGTTTTAATCTTGTCCAACTCCTCCAACACTCTCTGGGCTGTTTGTACAGCAGGAAGTTCCTTTCAGTGGGGTGTCATGGGGACTCTAGTTGCCACACGCTCTCACATGAAATCAGTAACTAAGGCTGCTGGCTTGTGACAGACCCAGGGGCAGTCAGGGACATCAGCCTGTGGGCAGGCAGGCGCAAGGGGGCGCCAGTGTGCTGCTCTGCCTGGAGGCAGCCAGGGGACTGGACTGAGCGAGAGCTCCTCCCAGAGGGGGCCGAGCCACGGTGGAAGGCAACAAGGCAACAGTGGTTACCTCCTCCCCTCTTGGGTCAGGCCCAGGAGGAAGCTGCTGGAAGCAGGTGGGGCTTGTATGCAACCTGCAGGGCAGCTGCGGTGTTGGCTGTGCGTCATGATTGAGCTGAGAGGTGTGCCAGTAAGGCCAGGCCACGTCTAAACTAGCACATGTGTTGTGAGGGATCGAACTGGGCTCTCCGAAAAGGGAGTTCCCTGCAGGAGGCTTGGCCCTCGTGGCAGAAAGAAGCGCTTTGTCACTTCTCAAGTTAGCGTTTTCACTTGTAATTTCCATACTCATGATGACTTCTAGCAAGACTCCCTTTTGGAGCTGATGCTGGGGCTAAACAGGTTAGTCCTCTACCTGTAAGTGCCCGCACCTCACATGGGTGCTGGTTCATGTCTCAGCTGCTCTACTTCCAATCTAGCTCTCTGCTTATGGCTTGGGAAAACTGCAGAGGCTAGCCCAAGTCTTTGGGCCCCTGCACCCGTGTGGGAGACATGGAAAAAGCTCCTGGCTCCTGGCTGCAGATCGGCTCAGCTCCGCCATTACAGTCATTTGGGAAGTGAACCAGTGGATGAAGTCTCTCTATTTTTCAAATAAAAATACATAATAAACCAAAAAAATAAAAAGGATTCCATTTTGAGGCCACTTAACACTCTGAATTAGGCAATGGCGTTCAGCCATCAGCAAAGCTGCCATCATCAGACACAACTGGATGTGTGTACCTCAGACACCCGCGAAGCACCCACCAACACAACAGGCAGGCGAACCACAGAGCACCCTCTGGTCAGGGCTACACTCAGTCAGTTACAGGGAACACAGGAGAGGGGGTAGGCACAGACCCCCACTTGGCTCCTTGTGGGTCGGGGTAAGCACAGGAGGACTGGAAGGCCTGGCCCCAGGAGAATCCACAACACTTACCATACAGGGTGGGGGTAGGTCCAGAGCCATACCACTCATGGCAGAGTTTTGGTTGGGACCATGACAAGTGACTCCTTGTCACTTGTATGACTCCTGCTGTGAGGCAGTCATGGTAGTACTGCGGTGAGGCTGGGAGACACACCTTCTCTATGGGTCCCCTCAGATGGGAGGACGTGGGGCCCAGAGTAAGGCACAGGAGATATCCAACAATACAGAAACCACCTTGGACTTGGGTCGCCACTGAACATACCCGGTGCACGCACATGCTAACTCCAGGATATGCCGGCCTTAAGAGGCACTTGAATGTTCTCAAACTGCCTGAAGGTCACTTCCAAGTCCGACTTGGCAGTTAGTTTGGGAGTTCCCAGCCCTAAGGCCACCAGCACTCGCTGGCTTGGTCCTTCCCAGCTGCTCTGACCCTACAGTTACTGCCATGCGCAGAGTGGAAAAGCTTTACAGTCTGGTTATGGTAGTAATCCAGGCCAATACAAGTGGGATGCAATGTGTCACTCAGTACTCCTGTGAGAGGACCTCCATGCCAGCATGTCCTGTTGTCAGCATGCCACCATGGGCATGGGGCATGGGGGCTGGGGACCCATTTCTACAACCCCAGGTGTTCTGCTGCCCAGACAGGGAGCGCACAAGGCGGCCCCAAGTTCACCATTCTCTCCTTTCTTGCCAGGAGGATTGGGATTAAAGGTCACACACAGCTGGTTTACACCACATCCCGGCACAAAGTAAACAACGAGGACAAACCAGGCTATCACTTTTAACCCAAGTTTCTCATCAGAAAACATGAAAATGGGATGAAGGAGCAGGGAGGGTGGTGAGGTAACAGCACTGCTGTAGCCAGGGCCCAAGGCTGTGAGACCAACAACCTTATAAATCCAGCAACCCACATTGCGGGGCGCACATGGCTCCTGACAAGACAAAGCAGGACGGAGGAGCACTGGAGTGGAGGCCAAAGGTCGTGGGAGAGCCACCTCAGGAGAAAATGACACATTGCCATCCTGCCCACACCCACACCGCCGAGGGGGGACACGGTGGCCATACTCACGGGAGATGTGGTTTCCGGTCTGGGCCCAGGAGCTTTGAAGGTGGAGGCGCCCTTGGCTGTATCCCCTGTTCGGGCAGCAGAGGTCCCCGTGGACAGACACTCAAGGTAATCGGGCGGGGGGATGGCGACGTCGCTCTTCTCACAGAGGTTCACGGTGCTGACGCTTCTCACGGGCGCCAAGCTCCAACCCAAAATGACACAACCCAGGTTAGGTGAGGGCCGAGGAGGAGGGGTCGGCACCCTCCCCCCAGGTCACGGTGTGACAGCGATGCCTCTGCGGGCTCATCACTGTGAACTCAGAAGATGAAAGAAAAGCAGAGAAAATCTAGTCTAATCAAGATCTGACTTTTGATTAATTTACTTAAGTTATCAGCAAGAAAATGAAGACTAGAACAAAACCTAAGCAAGCCCCGCACACTTGAGATTAAAACACGAACAACAAAAAAACCTGACAAACTTGAAAAAACCTTGATTTCAACATCCTAAGAGATGACACTTTTGATGTCTTCTACATCTGCTACAAACGAGGTGTGCAGGTGACACAGAGGGGCATGGAGGGATAAGGGGGGCATGGGAGCGCTGTGTGTGGAGCTGAGGGTCTGCCTTCTGAGTGGTCCACGGAACACAGAGGTTCCACATGAACGTCCCTCGAGAGCTACCAGATACACCTGGGCTCAGCTCAGTTCCTGTACCGTGGTCTCCTCACTTTTAAAGTGGGGCCCCCTCCCAGAGCGGCTGTGGAAGTCACATGAGCTCATCAACATGAAGTACCCTGGAGCCAGTGTTTCTGTAATCTGAGATTAGATACCAACAGGTGCTGGCTGAAGGCCATTGGTGTGGGTGTGGCTGAGGCTGTGGGGCAGGCACTGGTCAGGCCCTGGGGGGAGTGCCACCGTGTAGGAAGTAGGCAGAGAATAAGCTTGCAGAGTGCCTAACAAAGAGGTAGCTTGGTAAGGCCCAATGGAGGAAGACAGCATAGGTCAAGTGAGAGAACCCTCCAGAATGTTCAACAGAATCAGGCCTGTCAAAGTAAGAAGATGGCAAACGTGTGTGCCCTGACTTCGCGCCAGCAGGTGGTAAGGATGAGGGAGGGAGGCCAACAGAGGGCAGCAGCTGGCGCACAGAAATCATTGCAGAAACCGACACATCCCTGAGGTCCTGCAAGATTGAGCCTTCTCTGTGGGGTTTGCTGTGGATCCACATTACAGTTCTGATGGGCCCAAAGCCCCGAAACACATTCACTACCTTGGTGTGGGCGGAGCCACGGTTTCCTGTGCTTTGTCTTCCAGCAACCTGGTGTAGGACGATGGGAACCAACCCCTCCTGCAGGTGCAGAACAAGCAAACAAGCCTTCTTAGCAGGACTCACAGGAAGCGGACGAGCAGTTAAGCAGGCTGGGGAGGACGGCCCACTGGGCCACAGAGCCCAGGTGTGGACGGGATGGAACCAAGGCTTTCAGATACTCCATGTAACACACACACTGTGTCCTCCACATATGTGCAGATCATAGTAATTATATTTCGGTTTTCTCCATTTTTAAAAATTTGCCTGAATAATCCGCGATGAGAACAAAACGTAGTTACAGGAAGGTGTGTGCACTTGCTCAGGGTTGAAACAAGGATGGCATTTAAACAATTTGTGTGTTAAATTCTAACAGAAGTATATCCAATATGTAGATTATCTTGAGAAAACAAAACCCATACTTAAAAGAAAAATTAAACTTTCAGAGGTGATTTTGTGTGAGCAAATAATAAATCTACTCATGCAAAAAATTTATATATGTGCAAACTGCCCGAAACAACCTGAGATCACGTAACTCCAGTTGACAAGGGCACAGCTGTGGTCGATGGATGACCCTGGCTGACAGGCCTTGGACCCGCCATGGCGCCCCCGGCCCGAGGGCTGTGCCACACAGGGTTCCCGTGGAGACTTACACTCGGGTGGTGTCGTGCTCGCCGTACAGCCAGCCGTCCTTCTCTTCGGTGACGAGCAACGTGATGACGTCTCCCTGGGCGAAGCTCAGTAAGGTCTTGTTGGCACCCGCGGTGTGTGGGAAAATGGTCTTCACCTTCTGCTTCTGCATCAGGTTCAACCCGGTTGCCATGGACACCGACCGCTGCAAACTGTTGTCTTCTGAGGCATCTGAGAAAGGGAGTGAGCCAGGAAGGGCCATCAACAGGCAGGGCAGAGCTAGGGGTGGGAGGGCTCTGACCAGTTCCTCACAGCCTCAGGTCCCCGCACTCCCTGGCTCACAGTTACTGTCCCAGGGACAAGAGTTGGAAGGGAGAGTGTCCCCCCATATTTATATATATATAACTTTTTGTGCCTTCAATTTTTGCCAAGCCAGTATATTTAAACAATGTGAGATCTTTTATCTTGCAAATTTTGAACAACGATGGCACAAACTTGCTGTCCCTTTAGCATGCTCCCTGGTGCTGCTGGATCACCAGCAAGTTTCAGCTGCTACTACCAGGCAGCAGAATCGCTGGAATAAATGGCTGCAGTTACAGCTTAGTTTCATATATTTAATTTTTTTTATTTTCACAACTTATTTGAAAGGCCTTTAAAGAGACAGATTGAAAGAACAGGGAGAGGGCCCGGCAGCGTGGCCTAGCGGCTAAAGTCCTCGCCTTGAACGTGCTGGGATCCCATATGGGCGCCGGTTCTAATCCCGGCAGCTCCACTTCCCATCCAGCTCCCTGCTTGTGGCCTGGGAAAGCAGTCGAGGACGGCCCAAAGCCTTGGGATCCTGCACCCATGTGGGAGACCCGGAAGAGGTTCCTGGTTCCCGGCTTTGGATCGGCGCGCACCGGCCCGTTGCGGCTCACTTGGGGAGTGAATTATCGGACGGAAGATCTTCCTCTCTGTCTCTCCTCCTCCTCTCTGTATATCCGGCTTTCCAATAATAATAAATCTTTAAAAAAAAAAAAAGAACAGAGAGAAATTTGCCATCCTCTTGGTCACTCCCCACATATCCACAACAGCTAGGGCTGGGCTAGCTGAAGCCAGGAGTTGGAAGCCCAACACAGGTCTCCCATGTGGACGGCAGCCTCCTGGTGACCTGGGTTACACCTGCTGCTTCCTGGCTGTTAGTGGGAAGCTGGAATGCAGAGCTGGGACTGGAATCCCGCTCCTCCCATATGGGATCCGACGTCTGAAACAGCAGCTGGATGGCTGCCCCAGCTTCACCTGACTGAGCACTCCCTCCAAAGGCCAGGGCCGGGCCTGGACTGTCCCCCTTCCTACTGCACAGCCCCATGACCGCTGCTGCATATGGAATGGGGGCCCAGGACACGCAGCCCAAGCCTGGGAGGCCCTGGGTGCCAGGCTCTGTGGGAGGGAAGAGTCCTGAGTGGTTGAAAAGCAGCAGCAGAGTTGAGGTGAGTCATGAGAAATCCTGTTTCCAGAAACCACGGGTGCTTACAGCACAGAGCCTCCTGACAAGACCGTAACCGCAACTGTGTGACCCTTTCTGGTTTACTATATTGATAAAGAAATTTCATGATGGCTGCTACGGAACAGGGAACACAGTGTGTCTTCTGAAGCACACCTCCTCCCATTGGCCTTCAAGCCACGCCACCTCCAGTGTGTCTGTCTGGCCAGATGTCGAGCCTGTGGGGATCTGGAGGCGCCAAGGCCTGCTCCTCTCCAAAGCACGAGACACTTCCCCAAACACTAACAGCTTCTCTTCTGTGGGAGACTCAAGCTGAGACCTTACCTGTGGAGTTACTGGTCCTCTCGGAGCTCGGCGCAACTGTGGCTGGGTTATTGAACATGTCGATCAAAGGACTGGTGTATGCCCTGGCTGATGGAGCCGGCGGCATCTTCGCTGACTGTTTAGAAAGTGTGTCGTAGTCTTTCCCAACCTGTGAACCGTTCAGTGTTGGGGTTAGTGTTACCAAAGCACCATGGCACGGTTGTCCGCAGGTCCCCAGGGTTGTTTTCACCACAAACTTTAAACTTCACCTTCTTCTCCTAGTTCTTTTGCTTGCAGGACATTGCATTTTTTCTTTTAAAGTCTTACTTAAAAGGTATATACGCAGAAAGAGAGTGAGAGAACCCTCTATCCACTGGTTCACTCCCCAATTGCCTACAAGAGTACAACAGCCAGGTGTGCCAGCTGAAGCCGAGCCTAGAATTCTGTCCAGGCTCTCACGATGGCGGCAGGGTCCGAGCACTGGGGTCATCACCTGCTGCCTCCCAGGGTCCACATTAGCAGAAAGCTGGAATCAGGAATGAAGGGTGAGCTCAAACCCAAGCACACCTAAATGGGGTATGGGCATCCCAAGCAGAGTCCTGACCAGTCACTGGGCCAAATGCCCACTTTCTTCTTCCCTTTTTTTTTTTTTTAACTTGGGCACAGGGGTTTAAGCACTCGGGCAGAGAGCTGGATCAGAAGTAGAGCAGCATCACAGGTACAGGATTAACAGGCTATGCCACGGTGCAGGCCCCAAGCGTCCACCCTTAGATTGTGAACAGGTAGGAGATTAATGTGCGCAAATGTCCACAGGTGTTTCAGAAGAGCAACAAAGTTCTGATTTGGAGAGTGGCAGATGATAACGGCTGAACCCATCACCTGAAACCCCTTGGTGACTTATTTTTCTCTGGAGTGCCTTACAGTGTGATGAATGGTGGCCAACTTAAAGCAGTTCTCACTCTCTATTTATCCACAAAGGTCATACAATTTTGAAAGAGACAAATACACAGACAGAGACAAGCATATATAGAACAAGCCAGCAAGCAAGCTTTCATGCGCTGGGTCTCGAAAAACGCTTGCAACAGCCAGGACTGGGCTGGGCCTGAAGCAGGGAGTCAGGCCTCCGCACCCTAGTGGTAGAACTTGAGCCAACACTGCAGCCTCCCAAGGTCTACGTTAGCAGGAAGCTGGAGTCAGGAGCCAGTGATGGGAGTCAAACTCAGGTACCGTGACATGGGACACAGGTGACTGAATAGCACATTAACCCCCCTGAACCAGATGTCTGCCCTGTCTCAGACTTTTTCCTATCTCTTGTGCTTACAGAGCTTATAAAACTAGAATCACTAAAAGCAACAATAAAATTTCCAAAACAAAGACAGTAACACTAAACACCCAGTACTGCACAGCAAATCCCCGGTCTGCAGGAAAGGGGCTGAAGGTAAGCCGGGAGGGAGGACTCAGGGTTTCCAGCAGAGGTGGCCAAGTCACGTCAACAAACACACAGGTAAAGCAGGAGAGAGAAAGCTCCTTACCATGTTGCTCCTCTCAATCATGGGTGAAGGCTGAGGGGTCCCGGACACTGGGGTAGAGATGGGGGTCTTTATTTCTTCTATCATGTTCATGATTTTCTCTGGCACTTTGGTGGCATCCCCACAGGTTTCCTGCCACCGGGGCAGTTTGGAATTAAGTAACTCAGCAGACTGTAAATCCAAAAGAAACCAGCATAAAGACAAAAGTACACTGTTGGAAAGCCTGACACGCATTGCCTCTGGTATCATTACTAACGATACTCCTGGGCCAGCACCGGGAGACTGGGAGCAACACGTGCATTAGAGAGAGATGCAACGCCGAGGGCAACAGGGATGCCCAGCTGTCCTCAGTATACACACAGAGCTTCTGACCCAAGGGGGAACTGTAAAAGATGAACAAGTCCAAATACTAAAGGGAGGGGCTGAGTCATCTGTCATCAATCCCTACTGTTTTCTCGTTGGCCCCAGAAACACGAATCATTGCATTCTTCCTATTTTTTTTTTTTTGGTAAAATTTATTTATTTTCATCAGAAAGGCAGATTTCCAAAGAGGAGAGAAAAATCCTCCATCTACTGGTCCACTTCTCAAATGGCCACAATGGCCAGAGTTGAGCTGATCTGAAGCCAGGAGCCTCGTCTGGGTATCCCAAGTGGGTGCAGGATCCCAAGACCTTGGACCACGTTCTACTTTCCTAGGACTCAAGCAGGGAGCTGGAAGCGAAGTGGAGCCACTGGGACCTGAACTGGTGCCCATATGAGATCCTAGCTGCATGCAAGGTAAGGACTTTAACCACTGAGCTATTGTGCTGGGCCCATTCCTCCTACTTCTAAAAGCAGCACCTCCAAGGTAGGTGACATGCCCGGGGGCCAGCATTAGGCAAGTGGACCAGATTCTGCACAGGACAGAGGGATGACAGGCAGGTATGGTACGTGCTGCCAAGGGCGCCCCTGCCACATACTGACCACAGAGGATTCAGAGCAGCACAGTGAGGAGGCAGGCGGGCACAGGTGAGGCCCTGGAGGCCAAGGCTGCTCTCCCACAAACCTGGCTCAGCTATGCCACCAAACTCCTGGATGCCCTGCTACAACCCAGAACCCCTTCTCTTGTGCAATTGGGTTACAAAATGGAAGTTGGGTGTTGGGAGCCTGGCCTGAAATGTCTGCATGGCACTCTTACGGCTCTCACCCAGCCTATTTAAGAATGGCTGAAATGTTGGGCCCGGCGGCATGGCCGAGCGGCTAAAGTCCTCACCTTGAAAGCCCCGGGATCCCATATGGGCGCCGGTTCTAATCCCGGCAGCTCCACTTCCCATCCAGCTCCCTGCTTGTGGCCTGGGAAAGCAGTTGAGGACGGCCCAATGCATTGGGACACTGCACCCGCGTGGGAGACCCGGAAGAGGTTCCAGGTTCCCAGCTTCGGATCGGCGCGCATCGGCCCGTTGCGGCTCACTTGGGGAGTGAATCATCGGACGGCAGATCTTCCTCTCTGTCTCTCCTCCTCTGTGTATATCTGGCTGTAATAAAATGAATAAATCTTTAAAAAAAAAAAAAAGGCTGAAATGTCTGCATGGCACTCTTACAGTTCTCACCCAGCCTATTTAAGAATGGCAGGTGGTGTGGGTGTGAATCCTGCACGTCTGCCCAGGCATCACCCTGGCACACTGGGGCACCGTACTGCTACACCATGGTCCACCAGCTTGGGCCTCTTCACTCAAGAACCACAGAAAGAACTGGGGTGCTTTAGCTGGTGTAACTTAAGATACAAATGCGGCTTTCTGACAGTTGATGCGACTTCCAGAACACAAAAAAGCAGATCTGGACTCTAGCACTTTGTAAAACATGATGGGGACCCAAGGTTAAGTCTAAGACTTCACCAACAGCCAGAGTGTCCCACGATGTGGGGACACTGCCACAGGAAGAGAACTGTGTGGCCATCCTGGGCCCCTAGCCATGACACTGGGCAGCAGGCTGTCCTCTATGGAAGCTGCGGGTTCAGAGCTCCCCTGACGTTGCAGGTACTCTTACGGATGTACTGTCAATAAGAGCGAGCATATAATACAAATGAAGATCTCAAGCATGTAGATTTGACAGTCAAAACAAAAACATTCTGGAACATGTTAACATGCACATGCATAAGCCCAGCCATCTTCCCTGAAACGTCACTTCTGCCCACATGCGTGGAAAGTTTCTTGCACCAGGGAGCACCTTGGTCGTCACTAGCTTTGGTAGCTTACACAGGCCCAACGTGACCCATCACTTGAGATAATCAAGAAGAAAGGAAATTTAACACATATTGTATGGCAGTTCCTGGGGATCTAACATCACAGCTTTGTGGGCTGGCAGGAGGAGGGCAGCCAAGCCAGCTGCTGAGTTGGGGCAGCAGGGATGAACTGTAGAGGAGCAATGCTCACAGCGACCCTGCGTCCTGGTGGGGGACCTCGGGGCCTGTAGCGGCACTGCCATTGGTCTCACCCCCTGGCCACAGGGGGACGTGGCAAACTGCTCAGGTGGGAAGAACCAGGTGCTCTGGGATCACCTAGTGCTGAGAATGCAGCCGTCTGTGAAAGTGCTGACTCACAGGTGAGCACGAAGAAAGAACCGTTTCTCATGATTCTAAGAGGTATTTTAAATTTGGCTGCAACTAAGTAAGTGTAACAAGCAGACTCTGGAGCACTAAACCTGCACTTCTGATAAGTTCACAAACGGGCCCTGAGGGCAGGAGGCTGGGCCTAGAGGCAGGTGCACTTGGGGGTGGGCCCTGCCGCATGCCCACCTGCAGGTGGTAGCGGTGGATGAGGTCCGCGAAGCCGCAGTGCTTGTCCACCAGGAAGCAGAAGCGCCTCTTCTCCTCCAGCAGAGCTTCCTTGCAGCCGTCCGCGATGAACTTCTGGATCTCACTCTGGCGAGAGGTAACAGTCTCCACGTACTGCAAAGACAGATCCCAGCGGTACAGGGGTGAGGAAGCCCGGAACAGCAGTGGACCCGATGCCCACCTCCTGCCATCTGCATGCCTGGCTATGCGGATCATGCAGTAAGCACTAGGCGTTGATATGCAGCATCGCGGCCTGACCCTGTCATTAAGACCCCTGAGTCAGGAAGCTTTACCCTCCTGCAGGGCCGTGTGCACAAAATGCTCCGTCCTGCCCAGGGACACGGTTCTGCTCTGCTGGGAACCAAGAAGCCACAGGTTCAAACCCCAGTGTGAATGCCAATCACATGACTCTGCCTGGGCCTCATCTTCCCATCTGTAGAATGGGAACAATGAGGCTCCTCACGGACAGTTCCCTCTGCCTCCCAGCCTTTAGGGGGCTGTGGACTGCTCTGGAGACCCCAGCCTGTGAGCAAGCCTCCCCTCAAGCCGTGAACGTCATCAACAAGGGAAGGAGAGACACCACCACCAGGAAGTTCACCTCCATTTCTTTGTGCTCATATTTCAGCGCGTTTCGTGCTCCTTGACTTTTTCTCCTGATCTTCTTCAACTCAGCTTGAGATTTCTCCAAAGAATCTAACTTGCTTCTGTGTTCGGCTTGGTACCTTTTCAGAGTTGCCTGCAAGTTAAATGCTGTGCTTGCTTTGGCTTGTAGGGATGTTCGCTCACACTTCCGCCCCAACCCCTCCCACAGCCCTTCCGTTCAACTCGGAGGCTGAGTCTGTCCTGTTGCTTCGAGGGGACCTGACTAGGAGGCAGATCCCTGAGACAGGTGTTTTCTTTCTTCTGTTCCTTCTTTCTGCCAAGGGCTCTGAACACCAAGCAGTCAGTAAGTGTTCTACAGAAGGCATGAACAGTATCAGACCACACGTTGCTGGCGGTTTTGGGATTTATGATGTCAAGACGCAGAATAAACAAGTGTAACCGCTTCCGTGACTGGATGCTGTCTGGAGAACACGGGGCTGAGGCTGGGACCCCAGCTCTACTCCTGTGTGCTGTGTGCTCTCAGCAGGCAGTCAACTGCCCTTGAACCCACACTTCCCTACCATCTTCAACTGCCTAGAGGGTCTGGGTAGAAATCAGGCAGCACAAAGAATCCCTTGGCTGCTGTGCGTGTGGTGCTGTGTCTCTACCAGGGGCAGCGCACACTGTGGCCCCTACCTGGACCTCTGACCTCGAGAGGACAATGGTGAGATGACTTCAGAGTCACCTGCACTGCTCACTGCCACAGGGGGTTCTTGGTGAAATGCAAAGGGACTTTGGATGTTGAAAGAAACTATTCTAAGCATAAAGGGCAAATGGAGAACCCTGGGCACTTTGGCTGGAGGACTACACAGGAGAACCAGAAAACTGCTCTATGGGATAGTCTTGGAGACGGCATGTAGGAGAGGTCTCTGCACCTGACGTGGGGGTCCCGACTCCTGCCCCTGACGTGGGGGTCCCGACTCCTGCCCCGAAACCTGGCTGGTGAATGAACTGGCGGCAGAAGCCACAGCTGCACTGCCTCTGAAAACTGTGATTTTTTTCCCCCTGATGTTTTTTCATGAAGATCCCAAGTACCACTCATCCCACAGAGGCCTTGTGGGTTCTAAGCTCCGCCCACATCTGGACTGCACTGTGGCAAAGGCTTAAGGATGCCGTCCGCACGCAGGGCAGAGGCAGGGGAGATGGTTCACTCACATTCATGTATTTTACATCAAGTTCTGTCTTCTTTTCCAACTCATGGATGATCTCCTTATGGAATTTCTTGAACTGTTAACAAAAGGAAGTAAGCAATTCACACCAGATTTGGGACTTCAAGCAAAGCAAGACAAACATAAAACCAAAAACAAAGACCAAAGCACCAGACAGTTGCGGGAATGTACAAACGGCTCACGTACGTTTTCATCGAGACTCTCGTTGAGCTTCTTGTGGGTGTTAGAAATCTCTATGAGGACATGGCCTGTGGACAAAGGCAGACGTGTTAGGCGGACGAGCCACACGGCCTTTTATCGCGATATCAAGGGTAGTAAGGAGGGGAGGGGTGTCACCCCAGAGACCTTGGGTCCAGGTGGGTGGGTTCCAGAAGAAACACCTCCCATCCAAGCTGTGCCAGCTCTGTCTTCCAACCCACACCTCTCTTTCTAAGTCTATCTCTTCCCTGAGCTGTACTTTACAGAAGGTAACTAATTTTGAAGTTTTCCTATAACTATGGAACACACACTTTAATTTTACTTAATCCCTGGTGTGTGCTTGGTTATTTGTGGGTGTAAGAGCAGACAGCTGCTTCCCGTCTCTTAGCTCACAGGTCGGGGAGATTGCAGCGGGGATGGTGTCTTGGCTCTTAAACACAGGCAGCCTGTAAGGGCAGAAGGGCTTCCCTCCAGGCAGCTGCAAACCCTGCCAATTTACAGACAAGTGGGAGGGCTGTACAGAATCTACGAAACCAGCATCACCCAGCACCCCGGGCCCCAGCCGCATGTGGTGTGTGTATATGTGTGTAGCGGAGTGGTCATCCGGCAGGTCAGGGGAACTCCCGTGGGGGATTGGAAGGCTCCTGTGGATGAGGAGGGAGTGAATGAAGACTGTGATTCAATAGAAGGATGCATAGAGACAGCCTCAGCCTGCGCTGTTACTTCCATACAAATGACCCCGGCATGTCTGTTCCAGGAAGATTTTAAGGTATCTCGCTTAAAAAATCACCAGCCAAGACATTTTCCTTTTCTTTGGATTCAGAAACTCAATGCCCTCTGAAAAAGCACAAGCGGGGTCTCATGAGACCCCTCACCTCACAATCAGTGCGTCTGAAGGGGAGCTCCATGTCCCACTAATCTTGACTGCCAGCCTGCTAGTCGGCAGGGGTCAGCAGGTTACTTACTCTGTCCACCAGGACGCGCCCTGCATTTGTGGGTGCCTCCAGAATGGAATGCAGTCAAGCCCGCAGAGGCTCCTGTGAGGCCCCTTCTCCACCTGCCTTCAGACTTCACCCTGAGATCTCCAGCAAGTTCCCTTGGGGGTCACCTTCCTCACAGCCCCCAGTGACCTCCCTGGAATGTAAATATCAACTGTGCCTCTGCTGCCGGCCCAGGGTGTCTCAGGCAAACTGGCTTGCGAGATCCCCAGTCACACGCAGGTGGGTCCCATGTGGCAGGTGACAACAAGGGCTGGAGCATGCCCGGTCCACCCAGCTTGCCCTCCTCATCCTCCTGACGCTCCACGCAGAACACCAACCAGAGCTCCCCACAGGTGGCCTGGGCTGCAGAGGGAGCAAAATACAGCAGCATGCTGTTTACGTCTGAGTTACTTCACACACGGCAGCGGTCTCAGCGACATCCACGTCCATTTTGGTCTCAGCGACATCCACGTCCATTTTAAACCCATGAATGACTCCTTGGCTAGAGATGGCAAACAAATCCACTTCTAACACCTGAAAATCAAGAGTTCTATTCTTGGCCAGTCAGATCTACTGGGGGAAAAAAAAAGGAAAACCACTTTGCTCAACTTATTTGGCTGATTCCAGCTGGCAGCCAGGCATCCACCTTTCTGCTCATAGTGCCTCTTTCACCAACTTGCTTCTCCAGCCCCAGCACTGGCACGCTCGTGGACACGGGCATGGCTGACCTTCGTGTTCTGGCCCCACCCAGCACACCTCGTTCTGCCCCACCCGTTCCACTCAGTGAAAAGCCCATTCACTCTGTGGCAGGAAGCAAACTCCTGACCTTCATCGGAACGACAGCCAGGAGCCCTGAGCAGTCTGCAGAAACAGAACAGTAAACTTCCTTCGGGACTAGGCAGAGGAGCTTTCTCGGGTCCTTGCCTGGTTCCGACTTTGGGTCCCCACCCTCTCTCGTAATGACCATCAGGATCGCTCCGGAAACCCCTCAAAACAAACAAGCAAAAAAACCTAGAATAGTCAGAGAACAACAAGGAAAGCTTAGAAACAGACAGGAAACGGTCAGCGGGGATGCACTTATAACTCACTGGGTGGGACACAAAGATTAGTTACTCCTCACTGGGGTATTGAAGATTTCTCTGCACACCCCTCCTAAAACTGTTCACCTAAACTGTTGACATATGACTACCCGAAAAACAGTCAGGTTCAGCAAAATCATGCTTCAACGCTATGAACTGCTAAATACTAAAATTAAAATAGACATGAGACAGCTGAATAGTAATCTATAGCCATTTTAAGATGTATAGAACCTGGTTGTATATAAACTAATAATTGAAATGTCAATGTAGAAGTCACAGGACGTGGTTCAGAACTTGCATTCTTTTTTTTCTCTTTTAACATATTGGTTACTCAATACCATGTCAACTAATTCCATAACGTTATAAATTGTTACTGATGTAATGTCGGGGCTTTTAATTGATGGGGATGATATTCTTCCGGCTCTACCTTCAGACCAGAGATGGTCTCCCCAAGAAACCGTTGAGCTTATCTGGACAATAAGATCCTGGACTTTATGCTTGGTAGATGCTTGCAATGAAAGAATCTCAACTGAATTTGAACTGTGGTAATGCAACAAGGTGGAGCAATCCACCACGGCGCAGGGGGAGAGGAGGGGAGAACCCAGTGCCTATAAAATTGTGTCACATAATGCAATTTAATCCATAAAAATAAATAAATTAATTAACTAAAAAAAAAGGTAACACTTGATCTTGTTGGGCCTGTCCCTCACTGTCCCTGGAATTCAGGTGCTGGCCTCACAGCGGCAGCCACCGAGCCCTCAGCCATAAAAAGACCGAAACGCACCTGGCCACGAGCACCCCACTGCTCAACGTGTGTCTTAAAATACAAGATGAGGACAGTCTTTCTGCTCAGTCCACCAGGTTCCATCTTAACATGGAGCAAGTGTTCCTTGTGTCTGAGATGTTGTCCTTGGGTGTGTTTATTAGTCCTGTAACCTATATTTTCCATAAATTACATGCAGAGAAGGAAGAATGAAGCATGTACCAACTCTGCAGGCAGGAGTTGAAGGCACGGCCGATCCACACAGCGCCGAGCCTCAGGAAGCCCGACAGGCACACAGCACCAACTTCCGCACCTTGAGCCAGCGTTCAAGAAGCAACTCAGACTCAATTCACTACGTAAGACCACGACTCCAAATCCATACACATCTCATAATTGTGACCTTGGCCTCACACAAAGCAACATTTGCCTTCAGTTTCCACCAAGACTCACACAAATGATGGCTAACTGTCATCTGTCAGACAGCTAACGACAGTCTGACTTCAGGAACTCTGAAGAAACATACCCCACATTTTGGACCTCGGACTTAAAGGTGTAAAGTAACAAAATCTAAAGAATGCTACTGGCACAAACATGCAGCAAGTTCTTGTTTCAAATATGGTCTCACTGGATTGCTAATACGTTTTCTACTAGCTAAGTCTTCACCAACTCACAGGGTCAATTTAGAGGGACCAGATGGAGACTGTGAATGAGTTAAGCGGCACGAAGTGTGTGCTGAGCACACAGACACACAGAAAGATTCATTCCATTCACATCTGACTGTGGTGATCAGAGCACACGCACACCCCCTTCCGGAGCACAGCGACTCCTGAGGTCACTATACGTGACAGCAGAACAGGAAGCCATCGTGGGGAAGTCGGCCTGCCACTGGCCGCAATTACCACGCAGATGAGAGAAAACTGACCTAAAATGTCACTGGAGAAAGAGTTTTTCTGACAGTTTCCCAAACATCCAATGTGATAAGGGACAATGGAAGTAAATGCCAAGTGCCCCAGGGTGGGATACACTCCACATAGAAGACAAAGCACTCCAAAGATGGGCCTCGTCCACACAGATCCACAAGCACCATTAGGGTGGAAGAGCTGCCGGGCCTCGCCAGAGGACAGCTTCTAGCAGCCACTGGGCACAGCAGACACGAGGTCAATGACAGAGAAAGCAGTGCGCAGACAAGCCTCGCCATGCCTGGCCCCTAGCTCCCTGCGGTACCGCAGTTCCCCAGGGAGTCCAGCACGAAGGGCTGTGCCCACAGCGGCAGCCTGTTGGGGCTGGTACTGGCCACCTGGGGGACACAGTCAAGGACAGCAGTTAGCTCCGTGGAACTCAGCAGTCCGCAGCTGTTAACACACAGGTAAGAAATGACAGAGGAGCAGAGGAAGGCTGAGTGTTAATGCTGCGGAACAGTCACAGCAGAGACTCGTTCAGGCAGAAGGCATTCATGGAGGCTGGATCTCGGGCACACATGTTGATGAGGAGGAAGGTGGACCCTGGTCTGTTGCTTACTACATGTAACGCAAAGTACCCAAGTCAAGCACGTGCACTGGACAGCCAGTTACAGCACACCTGGGAGGCGAACATCGTGTGCTTGGCTGCGATGCTGAGTTGGCTGAACCCAGTAATGCAGACTTGGTTCTGGAGACAGAGATCTTCCATCCGCTGGCTCACTCCCCGTGGGAACCAGGTCTCACGGCCCTGGGCCCTCCTCCATTGAACAGACAGCTGGACGGAAGTGGAACAGCCAGGGCGAGAACTGGCCCCCCCACAGGATGCCGGCACTGCAGGTGGTGTCAATACCTACCAGGCCACACTGACTCCAGTTCTGTGTTTCTGACTCAGGTCTACCTTCACACTGAACTATTTACCTTTTCCCTTCAGAAAAGAATAAATCGACACCTTCCTAGCTGATGGAGATCAAGAAGAGCTGAGCAGGAAGAAAGATGACCTATACTCTGCTTCCTTCATGTGAGACCTCTGGCAGGCTCCACCCAGACAAGGACACGCCCAAAGACTTGGAGGCTGTGGCTCAGCAAGTTAACGCACTGCTTGCAGCAACCGCAGCCCCTATCAGGGTGCTGGTCTGAGTCCTTGGTACTCTACTTCTGATCCAGGTTCCTGCCAATGTGCTTGGGAGGCGTTGGATGGTTGCCCACATACTTGGGTTCCTGACACCCACTGGGAGACTGGGACAGAGTTTGGGGCTCCTTCCTTTGACCTGGACCAGCCTTGGTTCCTGTGGGCATTTGGGGAGCAAAAGAGTAGGTAGAAGGTCCCTTTCTCTTTCTCATGATCACTCTGCATTTCAGAAAGTTGAAATAAAAAAGATATTCTGGAAAAAAAGTCCTTTAAGTCAAACAAAAGTTATAGCCAAGGGTTCATTTTTTTCTCTCTCCTGGAGAACAGGGCCCCTCTAAAACACAAGCCAATCAAACTTAATTTGGTCCATAACAGGTTGTCAAAGAACATGAATTTCCCCTGCTACGAGGTAAAAGCTGCTGCCGGCCTCTTGGTAGCTGAACATGGACATTCAGGAGAGGGTGGAAAGGCAGGAAGGCGTCTGGGGAAGGACCAGACACTGCGAAGGTGAAGGAGTGGACATCCGTGAAGAGCAGGGCGCTCTGTGCCCCGTCCCCAGGGATGCAGCCACAGGCCAGGGAGGCTGGTCAGCACCTGTGCACACCCTGGAAGAGACTCAGCCTTTCTGGGCAACCCACGGGAGCCTCGGGATTCTCCCATCTCTATAGAGGGCCCCCCTCCCAGGGGTTCTCTGAGAGAAATAACGATGGCTGAGGTATACAGCTGTGTGCAGCCAGGCAGAGTCGTGTAAGATAGACGCTGAAGGACTGGGACCACACACTTGCAATGCACCATTTTCTGGAAAGAAAATCCAGACAGTAGGGCATCCATCTGGTCACAGTCACATGTTCCGTTTTTTTTTTTTTTTTTTTGTGGGATTGGGGGAACCTTTAGCTATACCTTCTTTGCATGCTTAACTTGTTTCGGAACAACTTAGAAACTACAGCACACAGGAGAAGCACACAGCTCCTCTGCAACTCTGGACAGGGCTCCCCCACCGACCTGTCTCCCCCTCCTGTCACTCTCAGGGTCCTGCTATCTCAGGGCTGGGCTGTATGCACCCGACCTCTGGTGGTCACTACAGTATTCAAGCAGAAACCTCACACTTCAAACTGTATAGACCAGGACTGGCTACTGTGGGTGGATAAACACTTGCAGGGGCACTTGTGGTGTGTGCTCCAACACAGAGAGCACTGCGCTGTTCCCCCCTCACTGAGGCTAAGCCAGACACCTGATAAACCAGGATTCTTCTTACAATCTCCCAGCACTGAACTCCCAGCGGAGGGACCTGCCCTGAAAGTGGAGAGGCTGACGGCAGAAGCCCATGGAGCCAGGGCTGCCAGAACAACCTCCGCCCAGCCCCCAACATGGATGACTCAGGAACCTGAGCACCCCCAGACCTGCAGTTTAACCTCTAGGAGCCTTCTAGTGAAGACTGGAAAATATTCCCCCGGGGCTCCTGGCAGCCAGAAGGGAAAAGCAGCCATTGTGAAATACGGCAAGCCTGGCTCTTGCTCACCCCAAAGAAGTCTTCCCCCAAAAAGAGAAAAAAATGAAGCCTTATCTGACCCAGAGCAGCAGTTTTCCCCAGCCACCCCACCCCAGGCTAGTCTTGCAAGGAGAGCAGAGCAGAGGTTAAAGATTGTCATCTCCCACCCCCCAGGTACCCTGGCTTACTAAAACCTCCCAGAAAACAAACACCCCACCTCCCAGCAGGACTGTCCTCCTTCCAGTCCTTCACCATAACAACCATCAAGAGGGCTCCAGGGCCTGGCATGGTAGCATAGCGGCCAAAGTCCTTGCCCTGCACCTGCTGGGATCCCATATGGGTGCCGGTTCTAATCCCGGCTGCTCCACTTACCATCCAGCTCCCTGTCTGTAGCCTGGGAAAAGAGTCCAGGATGACCCAAGGCCTTGGGACCCTGCATCCGCGTGGGAGACAAATAAGAGGCTCCAGGCTCCTGGCTTCAGATCAGCTCAGCCTTGGCTGTTGCAGCCACTTGGGGAGTGAATTAGAGGATGGAAGATCTTCCTCTCTGTCTGTCCTCTTCTCTGTATATCTGACTTTCCAATAAAAACAAATAAATCTTTAATTAAAAAAAAAAAAGAGGGATCCAGGATATTGGAGAGCTGCAAGGCATGGACTCCACTGAGAATTTTCTAGAGAAACCCAGAGACAAGAGGGGAGACAAAAACAAGGACACCAAAGGAAAACTGAAGCTTCTGACAGTTGTAGTTATACACCAACATCACCCACAATTCTCCTCACACCAACATTTCCCTCATTCTCCTCACACCAGCATTACCTACATTCTACTCCAAGTCTGAGGAACATGAATCCTCACACTGAAGGTCTATTTGCCTATAACTCAAGCTTACTCTATTTTTGTAAAGATTTATACTTTTTCATTGTAAAGGCAGATTTACAGAGAGAAGGAGAGACAGAGAGCAAGATTCTCCATCTGCTGGTTTGTTCCTCAAGGGGCCACAATGGCTGCAGCCAGGAGCCAGGAGCCCCCTCCAGGACTCCCACATGGGTGCAGGGTCCCAAGTCTTTGGGCCGTCCTCTGTTGTTTTCCCAGGCCACAGCAACGAGCTGGAAGGGAAGAGGAGCGGCTGGGACACAGGCCAGCGGCCCACTGTGGTCATTAGGGGAGTGAACCACCACATGCAAGAGCTGTCTCTTCTTTCTGTAAATCTGCCTTTTCAATAGTAAGTGTTAAAAAGCCTTAAAGAAAAAAAGGCTAGATACTAGAAACCTGTACCTCAGAATGTCATATGCAAACTGTAGAATAATAAGGACAGAAACATAATCCTGAGAGAAGGCAGGAGGGAAAAATACCTTGCCTACAGAAGAACAGTGACAATCACATCATCAGAGCTCTCTTCACAAACTGTGTCAGCTAGGAGGGTACAGTGAAATATTTAAGAGTGGAGAGAGAAAAAAATCACTCATCCAGAATTTTTCAGTGAAATTACCATTTGAAAGTGAAGGAGAAATAAGGTTGGTCTTAGATTGGCGCCCCCCACCAAAAGTTCAAAATTCTTCAGAGACAAAAATCAGGTCAGCTACTTAGATCCACATAGAGAGAGGAATAAGTCAAGGTGAGCAGTGTAACTTTTAAAGATTAATTTCTGTATGTGACAGGCAGAGGACCAGAGAAAAATGAAGAGCGAGAATGCTCATCTATGGTTCACTCCCAATGGCTGCCAAGAGCCAAGGCTGGCCAAGCCAAAGCAATGGCCAGGAATCCCAACCCAGTCTCCCACGTGGGTGGAAGGTGCCTGAATCCCTGGGTCATCTTCTGCTGTCATCCCAGCTGGATTCGATGCACAGCAGCCAGGATTGAACCAGCAGTCCAACACGGGACGCCAGTGCCACAAGCGGCAGCTTAGCCTGTGGAGAGCCCTCCACGATGTGTAAAAGGCACTACGTGCCATGACTAAGGAGATTTTATTTCATGAGCGCAGGGCTAGTTTGGCAAATTAAAATTAGTATAATTCATCACTTCAACAAAGAAAAAATTACATGATCATACTAAGAGGTGGCAGAGAAACCATCTGACACGATCCAACACTCATTCATGTTAAAGCGCTTTAGGCAGCTAGGAGTGAAGTGGAACACATTCTCAACTCCACACCTACAGCTAGAAAAAGACTAACTGCGGAAAAGCTGCAATCAACACCATGCATAACGGTGAAAAACACGGCGGGGACGTCCTCTCCTCTTTAGACTGGCAATACGGCAAGGACGCCCCTCTTCCTGCTCCTTTTCAGCTTCAAACTGGAAGCCCTAACAAATGAGACCAATGAAGGAAGCAGATGTTGGGAAAGAAGAAATTAGGTTGCTGTTCACTGATGACATGGTTCTTTATGCAGGAAAAAAAATCCCAAATAAATGGGCAAAAACCATCCAGAACAGGCATGAGGATACTTTAAAAAGAAGAGAAAGAAATGGAATTAAAGGTAACTCTGTTTTGGTGCAAATAATTTAAGAATTAATTAATAAGCAATTAAGCTAAATGGTCA
This sequence comes from Ochotona princeps, assembly GCF_030435755.1. Lineage (NCBI taxonomy): Eukaryota > Metazoa > Chordata > Mammalia > Lagomorpha > Ochotonidae > Ochotona > Ochotona princeps. The sequence continues at coordinate 4,234,144 of NC_080855.1, forward strand.
CAATATCACAATACACAAGCCAACTGCTTCCCCACATACCAACAATGGGTACCTGGGACTTCACTACTTCCATCAAAAAGAACATGAGACATTTAGGAGCAAATCTAACCACCTCTATGAGCGAAGTGCCAAAATTCTGATTGAAATCAAAGGCAATCTCCATACGTGGGCAGACAGCCCATCCTCCTGGATAGGGCGACTTGGCTGTTACGATGCTAGCTCTACTCAACTCACCTACAGAGTCAAGGAAAAGCCATCAAAACCCCAGCAAGTTATTCTGTGTAGATACAAGTGATTCTGAAGTTCATGTTGAACGAAAAAGACGCCAAACAGCAACACAACACGGAACAGTCTGAGAACCGACACTGCAGACTCACTGCGGCACTGCATCGACCTCTGCTGGGGGGACCAACAGAACGGAACAGCTCGGACTGACTCGCTGCAGCTGTGATGGCTAAGGCTTGCTCAGCCAGCTAATCATTTTTTCTTAGTGCCACCTGTGAGGACATTCCCAGTAGAATCTGTGCGCTGAGTGAGCTCAGTGTGGGTGGGCACCACCCCATCAGTCGAGGGGCCACCTGAAGAGAACAACGTGGAAGAACAGTTCTCTCTCTCCTCCATGTGTCTGCTGCTCGATTCTCAGGCTTTCAGGCTAAATGGCACCATCAGCTTTCCTGGTTTTCCCACTGGCCTCAATAAACACATGTTCCAACCCCACACAAAGCCCCTTTTAGCGCCTTATTGTTCTAACTCTCTGGAGAGTGCTGACCACTGCCATCACCAACCACTGTTTTATAAAGAAGCCAAGTCATTCTAGTGGAAAAAGAGTAGCTTGCTCTCTTTCTTAAAGATCTGAAAAGCACAACTGCAGAAGATCTTTCGTCTGCTGGTTCATTCTCTAAATGACCACAATGCCCAGGGTTGGGCCCGTCCGAATCCAGGAACTTCTTCCAGGTGTCCCACATAGGCGCAGGGTCCAAAGACCTGGGCCATCCTCTGCGATTTTCCCAGGTACATCAGCATGGATTTGGTTTGAAAATGGAGCAGTTGGCCCGATGCGGTAGCTTAGGAGTTAAAGTCCTCGTCTTGAATGTGCTGGGATCCCATAGCGGCACTGGTTTGTAGCCCGGCAGCTCCACTTCCCATCCAGCTCCCTGCTTGTGGCCTGGGAAAACAACAGAGCCTTGAGACCCTGCACCCGGGTGGGAGACCTGGAAGAAGCTCCTGGCTCCTGGCTTTGCACTGGCTCAGCTCTGGCAGTTGCAGCCACTTGGGAAGTAAATCAGTAGACAGAGGTGTTTGTCTCTTCTCCTCTCTGTAAATCTGCCTTTCCAATGAAAATAAATAAAATCTTTTTTTTTAAAGATTTATTCATTTTATTACAGCCAGATATACACAGAGGAGGAGAGACAGAGAGGAAGATCTTCTGTCCGATAATTCACTCCCCAAGTGAGCCACAACGGGCCGATGCGCGCCGATCCAAAGCCGGGAACCTGGAACCTCTTCCAGGTCTCCCACAAGGGTGCAGGGTCCCAATGCATTGGGCCGTCCTCGACTGCTTTCCCAGGCCACAAGCAGGGAGCTGGATGGAAAGTGGAGCTGCCGGGATTAGAACCGGCGCCCATATGGGATCCCGGTGCGTTCAAGGTGAGGACTGTAGCCGCTAGGCCACGCTGCCGGGCCCAATAAAATCTTAAAAGAAGAAAGTGGAGCAGTTAGGACTTGAACTGGTACCCCTATGGGATGCTGGCATCACAGGTGGTGGCTTTACTTTCTATGCCAAGGTGTTGCGTTGGCTGTTTCTCCCCCAGTTCCTGACTCTGGCTTCCTGCCACACAGAGTCTGGATGCAGTGGAGATGGATCAAATCCTGTGCTCCTCGCTTATGTTCATAGCAGCACAATCTACAATCGCCAAAACATGGAAGCAACCAAAATGCCCATCAATAGAAGACTGGATAAGAAAGCTATGGTTCATCTACTCTATGGAATACTACTCAGCTATTAAAAAAAACGAAATGCAGTTCTTTGTGGCCAAATGGGCCCAACTGGAATCATCATGCTAAGAGAAATGAACCAATCCCAAAAGGTTAAATACCACATGTTTGCCTTAATCTGAGATGATAAGATGACAACGTGGAAGATAGTGCCTGTATATTGTAACATTAGTGCAATCTATAACAACCTGTATCCAATGTAATAAGATAATGCGATATAAACTATAAACCAACAATTAATGTCAAAATACTTAAGATCTACATCGAAAAACTGTAAAACCTACTTTACCCTCAATACGCTATGTTAATCCGTAATGGGGGGGGAGTGCAGGGAAGTCTTTCAGGACCATAAAAAGAGTGAGGAAAAAGTACAATATAGCCTATCAAGATCAAATCTGGTAATTCATAGACAACAGACTCAAAGTGGCGCTAAACAATAACAAAACTACTATACCAATGCATGAGGCGGGAACCGGGTGCGATCCTGACAACCTCTTAACAGGAGGTCATGTGCGTGGAGCAGGGGGGCACTCCAGAGTGGAGCAGGTGGTAAGGAGGAAACTTGGATCCCAACCATGAAGACTCCCAGACCTTCACCACAAACTATTAATACGAGCAACAAGGACTATATCCCAACTGCCAAGGAGGCCACAGGGAATTGGATGCCCTCAGAGGCCAAGTACTCTGAGGTCACCCACCCCCAACCGGAGCTTCCACAGGGGATGGAAGAAGTCCAAACACTACCATGCAGAAACCAACGTCATCGGAAAGACAACCAAAAGCCCTGAGCGGTTTGCAGAAACAGAAGAACGATAAACGTCCTTCGGGACCAGGGAGGAGAGCTTTCTCTGGTCCGAGCCTGGCTCCAACTCTGGACCCCCACCCTCCCTCGCGATGACCATCGGGATCGCTCCGAAAACCCCTCACAGCAAACAACCAACCATACAAACTAAAAAAAAACATAAAATAAATAGACAAACAACAAAAAGTAGAGCTTGGAATCTGACAGGAAAGAGCTGGCGTGGATTGGCTCATGCCTCGCTGGGTGGGACACAAAGATTAGTCACTCCTCACCACATGGTGTTGGGGATTTCCCTGCACACCCCCTCAAAATAAAAAAAAAATGTTTTGCACCTTAATTGTCGACAAATGTCTTGTTAGAGTTACAAGCCAGTCTAGATTACCCTAAAATCTGCCAAGATCAGCAAAAGTATACTTCAACACAACAAATGGCTAAATACTAAAATGAAATAGACACGAGACAGCTGAATGGTACCTTATAGCCATTTTAAGGTATATAGCAGTCGGTCCTGTATATAAACTAAAATTGAAATGTCAATGAGCCAATCATAGGTTGTGGTTAAGAACTTGCTTTTTTTTTTTTTTTTTTTTTTTTGTAACATACTGGTTACTCACAACCATGTCAATTCCATAATGTTGCAAACTGCTGTTGATGTTATATTGGGACTCTTAATCGAATGGGATGATATTCTACCAGCTCTAACTTCGGACCAGAAATGGTCTCCCCAAGAAACTGTTCAACCCATCTGGACAACAAGTAGCTGGACTCTATGCTTGGTATACGTTTGCAAGGAAAGAATCTTGATTGAATTTGAACTGTAATACTACATCAAGGAGGGCTTGGCAGCGTGGCCTGGTGGCTAAGGTCCTTGCCTTGATCCCATATGGCCGCTGGTTCTAATCCCGGCCGCTCCACTTCCTCTCTATCTCTCCTCCTCTCAGTATATCTGACTTTGTAATAAAAATAAAATAAATCCTAAAAAAAAAAAATACTACATCAAGGAGGAGGAATCCACCAGGGGGGGAGGGGCGTGGGGAGGGGGGGGATTCCCAGAGCCTATGAAACTGTCACATAATGCAAAATAATTAATAAAAAAAAAAATCCTTGTGCTCCTGCTACCCACGCGGGAAAGCTGGGTTGCACTCCTGGCTCTTGCTACAGCCGCAGCTGCTGCAGACACTTGGGGAGTGAATTAGTGGCTGGGAGAGCTCTGTCTTTCAAGTTAAGAAACAAAATTAAAAACTGTAAGTCATAGATCTGAATAGACACCTCACCCAAAAACGACACACAGAGGTGATGGGTCCCTCCGCACTGCGTGTCATTAACAGGACACCAACTATCAAAATGGCCAAAAGAAAACAAGGGAGAAACCTTGCACTGGTGAGGACGTGGAGCTGCCAGGAATGGACAACAGTGTCCTGGCAATTCGTGGCAAAGGTAGGCATATTCTTAACCATAGACATTAGACAGTACGCTCGGAGAATGACGGGCAGCACTAAGTCCACAGAAAACCTGTGTGGGAGTGTTTGTAATACTTCATTTACATTGCCCAAGTCTGGAGGCAAGTTAAATGAATGAACAGTGTCTTCCCTACACAATGGAATCACAGCTGGAAATTTAGAACCACAAGCTGCTGAGCTACAAACAGAGATGGAGCCAACTGAACAGGGTACTGCTTGCTCACGACTTCCACGAGAGGGCAAAACTAAAAGATCAATGACTTCCAAGGCTTGGGGTGGTGGATGTGTGACACTGTAGGTCTGGCAAAACTGTCACCAGGTGGGCTTGTTACTTGGGATGCCTGCATCCCACGCTGAGGTGCAGGTCTGAGCCTCAACCTAGCTCCCTGCGAATGTGCCTGGGGAGCATCAGACAACAATGATGTAACATTTGGGAGCAGCATCGTGGCTCAGTGGGTTAAGCACCAGTACCCCACATGGGTGCCAGTCTGAATCCCAGCTGTTCCGCTTCTGATCCTGCTCCCTGCTCGTGTGCTGAGGGAAGCAGAAGATGGCTCAGGTCCTCCCAGACGGTCCATGTGGGAGACCTGAATGGACTTTCATTCTCTTGGTTTTGGTCTGACTCCTTCCCTGCCACTGCAGTCATTTAGACAGTGAACCAGAAGGATAAGTTCCCTCTGTGTAAACCTGCCTTTTCCAAATAAATAAATATTAAAGAACAAATAAAGTCATGGTGTAATAAGAAGACTGGACTTTCAACTATGGACTTTGGTTAATAAATACAGGCTCATCCTTTGCGACAATGTACCACACCAACACGAGGTGTTAAAGATAGGGAAAACTGTGAAGGGAGCGGGGATGGGGCAGTGGGAACTCTGGGTAACAGCTGCTTATTTTCCTGTAAACACAGAATTGGCCTAAAAGTAAACAAACAAACAAAATAAAACAGTGGCTTGCTCTCCCTGGGTATAGCAGTTACTAGGAGCCAGAGCCCTGTTAGAAGGAACACAGGCCCAGGCCCGAGAGGTTCTGGAAGCTGCCCGGCGGCTGGCAGCAGAGTCCCCTGCTCCCGGCTCTTCACGGACACAGGCCTCAGCAGCCACCCTCGGATCAGTACCCACGCCGATGAAGGCAGGGGTGCCGCTAACCAACAAGAGCGGCGAGGGCGGAGGACAGCAACAGTCACAGAAAACTAACGGAATCACACAAACTGACATTTGCTGAGCTTGACTCTATTTCCTATGGGAAAGTGGCTTTTTTTTTTTTTTTTAAAGAGACTTATTTTTATTGGAAAGGTAGATCAGGTTTACAAAGAGAAGGAGAAAAAGAGATCTTCCCAAATGGCCAGCTCACTTCCCACATGGCTGCAATGGTTGGAGCTGAGCTGAAGCCGTGAGCTTGGTCCAGATCTCCCACATGGTGTAGAGTTCCTAGGGCTTGAGCCGTCCTCTGCTGCTTTCCCAGTGCATACGGCAGGGAGCTGGATGGGGAGTGGAGCAGCAGGACATGAACCACGGCCTGCTCAGGATGGTGGCGTTCTGCAACATAATGGCTGGCCAAGTCTTTGACCGAGGCAGAACAAATGCGAGCCTACCTTGCTGGGAAGCAAGATCCAACTTCTTTTTCTTCTTCTTCTTCTTTTTTTAAGATTTATTTATTTTATTGCAAAGTCAGATATAAAGAGAGGAAAATCTTTCATCTGATTATTCAGTCCCCAAGCAATCACAATGGCTGGAGCTGAGCCAATCTGAAGCCAGGAGCCTCTTCCAGGTCTCCCACATGGGTGCAGGGTCCGAAGGCTTTGGGCAGTCCTTAACTGCTTTCCCAGGTCACAAGCAGAGAGCTGGATGGGAAGTGGGGCCACTGAGATTAGAACTGGTGCCATACGGGATCTTAGCACGCTCAAGGTGAAGACTAGTTGCTAGACCACGCTGCCAGGCCCAAGATTCAACTTCTTAAGGTGTGCCTGGCAGACACTGTCTGCACAAACCATACACAAGGATTCATTACTTGAAGGAATTGAGAGATTCGGGGCTTAGGTGGCAATTCTGTCATTGGGACCGGCAAATGGATTCAAGAAGCAAATTAAATGGTTATTTCCCACCTGACAATTCACATCCAAACTATTCACAATTAAACTAATTAGTCTACCTGCGGAACTGTCAGTGAAACCACAGGCTCTGCAGCGAAGAAAAACTACTTCCCTGGGGGATACTGTCTCTCTCCTGGAAGCATGTCAGTTATATATCACTCAGAAGTAATTTCTCAATTTCACATCCATAAACACATTACAAGTATTTGTTTATATTTTAAATGTAACACACAATATTTAAAAGATTAGGAGTTTTCTACAAGTGTTTCCATCAAGCGAGGTAAACTCACATTAATTATTCATTTTCTTCATCACGTTAGTGGGCTAAGGCTAAAACACAACCATTTTGAGGCTAACAACAATAAAGACAGGTGTATTATAAATAATGGACGAAACTGCCACTATTTTCTAACTGGGCCATCTTCTTTCAAGGCTTAAAAGATGCTACATCTGAAAGCTTCAACATTTCTTTAAAAACATTAAAACAGGAATTCAGAGAGAATACACCACAAGACAGCTTCAGCTCAGCATTTCCAAGTGTAATCATCTAAAAAAGTGAAGATTTTCCCCTCTCCCGAAAAGAACTAAGGTTCTCAGTTGTTATGGTTTTAAAGTGACCATTCCTGGTGGGAAACGCTTAAAAAACAAAACACAACATTGCAACTGCCTTGGCACCCTAACTCCATGATGAGCCACTTGGGCGTTTGTTTCAATATCTCACACCCTTAAGGGATGCGCCCTGGCATAGCGGACGAAGCCTCTACCTGCAGGGCTGGCAGCCTGTATACTGAGTGACTGTTGCTGCACTTCTGATCCAGCTCCCTGCTTACGGCCTAGGAAAGCAGTAGAGGTGGCTCAAGTCACCGGGCCCTGACAGCAGAAGAAACTCCTGGCTCCCAGCTTCAGCCCAGCCCAGCCCAGCCCAGCCATGGCTCTTCTACCTATTTGGCGAGAGAACCAGTGGATAGGAGACTGTGCCCCTCTTCCTAGAACTCTGTCTTGCCAATAAAAATACACAACTCTCAGTTCCTCAGAGAAGGGCAGCTTCCCCCTCACCCAGCTTGGTGCCCACCGCCTTCAAGAGGATCTTACTTTGTCATCCCTAGAAGGAAGCGAAGCTTTGACAGAGGACTGCTCCAAGGTTTCACAAGCACTAGCGGTGGGGCTGGCCTGAAGCTCGGCTCGCTCTCCTCCTCATGTGGGTCCGTGAAGAGAAACCACACAGAGCGGGGCTAGATTTACTCCACGTGGCACACAGGGACAGGGTGCTGCCTCGGCCTGACCACAGAGTTTCCGTGGGAGCCATGCTTGGAGGGCGGAGCGCGTGCCCCAAGCAGGGTCTGGCCGTTTCAGCTCAGTGAGCACAGGTCACGCTGGCAGTAACACCTCTACTGGACTGACTCCACACAGCACCCAGGAAACCAGCTGCCAGGCTTTTGCCACAGCCCAAAGCACACACAGCGGTCCTGCCGGAGCATCAGAGTTGTTGATGGCTACCTGTTCAATGTGTATGAACTTTAGAGACAACCTAAACATGAGCTTTAAGAAGAGAAGGGAGGGCTTGGCAGCATGGCCTAGTGGCTAAGGTCCTCGCCTTGATCCCATATGGCCGCTGGTTCTAATCCCGGCAGCTCCACTTCCTCTCTATCTCTCCTCCTCTCAGTATATCTGACTTTGTAATGAAAATAAAATAAATCTTTAAAAAAAAAAAAAAGAAAAGAAAAAAAAAGGAGAGAAGGGAAACCCACAGCCTGCTGCACAATGCCCAGCGGAGAGACCACGGCACAGGCCTCTCCCACTCCGGCTTCAGCCCTGCAGCTGCCAGCTCTGAGAATCCCGGGGCCCCTCTGCGGGGTGGACGGGTGTCCCTCCTAGGACATGGTGAGAATCCAGAAAGGAAATGAAACAAAGCCTCTGGGCTGTACAATGAGAAGGACGGACCTGTGCCGTGGGCAGGTGGAGCAGAGCCGTACTTGAGACTTGTGTCGCCAGCGGGGCAAGTTGCCATCCCTAGGCTTAACAGGCATCCCACACCTTCCCCCTACCAGGCAGGCTCTGCCCCAGGGAATCCCTGTCTGCCTCCAACCCCAGTCCAAGTCTTTTCTCAGCTAGCTGGCACACCAGCTCCCCAAGCAGCCTGCCTGTCGCCACCCTCTAGTCTGCGCTTGATGCAGACAACAGGCGCAGTGGGCACTCCTGAGTTCACAATCCTCACAACTCCTGCCCCTGCCCAGAAGGGTCAGAGGGGAAAGCCCGTCCCAGGACTCCCAAGGCCTTGTGTGACTCGGCTGCCCTCCTGGCCTCCAGCTCACATGCCCTTCCCATGTGCCCTGCGCTCCCTGGAGCTCCCTCGGTGGCAGCGGCTCAAGCCCCTTACGACCACCTAGGCCTCGGCACTTAGTGCCCTCCACTAGCATGGTCCCCCGTCACCTACTGGGTGAGCGCGCTCTGCTCTAACATCAGTCCCTGATAACCCAGCCCAGGCAGCTCCACTTCAGTCCCCAGTACTCCACTGTCCACTGTCTGGTGCCCACCAGAATGTCCCAAGAGCAGGGACTGTGATTTTATTGTGTCTCCCTAATGACTAGAGCAATGCCTCAGAGATGAGCGAGACACTCACTTTAAGGCCGCACTGAGATTCAAACAGCAAAGGAAACCTTTTCCAATTCCTTGATACCTGGATATTTGGTTTTCAGAATATCAGTCACTCTTAAAAGACATTATTTATTTTTATTTCAAAGGCAGATCTAGAGAGAGAACAAGAAACAGAGAGAATGTCCACCTACTGTTTCACTCTCAAGTGGCTGCAATGGCCAGAGCTGGGCTGCTCTGAAGCCACGAGCTTCTTCTAGGTCTCCCACACTGTTACAGGAGTCCAAGCACCTCGGCCATCCTCCACGACTTTCCCAGGCCACAAGCAGGGAGCTGGATGCAAAGTGGAGCAGCCAGGACACAAACTGGTGCCCACAAGGATGCCAGCAAAAGCAGGCAGAGGATTAGCTTACTGAACCACAGTGCCAGCCCCAATAAATTCTTTTTTTCCCTTAAGTTCTTGAAACAGCTTACAGCCTTAGGTTTCCACAGTGTAAAAATAAACATTTTAAAATAACATAGAAAAGAGCTCAATTTTTTGGCTTCATTATTCAGTAAAGGAAACACTTTTTACTATAAAGTATATTTAATTCACACACACAAAAAAATGAGTTCTCAGAGAACTTATCGTTTATTTTTTAAAACATTAAGGGGTTGGTGTTGTTGCTTAGCAGGCAAAGCATCCCACAAGGGCACCTGTTCATGTCCTGGCTGCTGCACATCTGATCCAGCTCCCTAATAGCCTGGGAAGGTGACTGAAGACGGTCCCAGTGCTTGGGTCCCTGCCAGCCATATGGGAGACCAGATGAAGCTCCCAGCTCCCGGCTTGCAGGGACTGCCTTTCTGTAACACCAACAGTCAAATAAATAAAACACAATACGGGAACGAGTGTTTGGCCTGCCAGTTCAGCTGCCAGTTAGGGGGTCTGTGTCCCACAGAGTAACTGGGTTCAGTTTTACACTTGACCCTGTCAAAAGGCTGAGAAATGACACCAAAATTCAGCCCCAACTCCAATGTCCTACAGGGGCACATCCTGCCAGGCAGTCCCGAAGGCTCGAGGACCTGCTCCCTGCCACCCACGTGAGAGACAGGGACCGAGACCCCAACTTCCACAGAAGGCCAACCAGCAGATGCGAGCTCTCTGTCTGCCTCCATCCCTGAAGTGAATGTTGACTGTGCACACATATAAATAACTTATGAATATGAAACGGGAACCTGTGTACAACAGAGCTGGAAATAGAAGAGGGAGGGACAAGATGAGACAACTTAGTCATACACATGAGACACAAGAGATCTGAGCGCTCACAGATGCTGCTGTTACACAAGCAGAGGGCAATCCCGGGCCTGGCCTGTAGCTCCAGCTGCCTGAGTCACAGCGGCCGGCTTCAGCCGACTCCACAGCTCCGGAGGAGGCTCAGCCTGCTCTCTAAGATGGCCAGCTCTCTTGGCTGCAAAGTACTCGCCCCTTAACTTGTCTAGTAAGTCACCTGGTAATGCTTACCTTTGAACCCATTCTCCTAAAATACTAGCCAGTCTTTAGTAACCCAAAATCTTTCAGTCCTGTTGGGACTTACTTCCACGTGAAAGGAAACAGGCATGGCACACCAAGCACAGGCTCTGATTTTTTTCCCCTTTTGCTGTTTCCCACAGTCCTGTCCCTGAACTTCAGGTCCCAGGCGGAAGCAGCTGGACCCCTCCGTCCCCTGCCACCATTTCCCCTCCTACACCCCACTGCGAGTGACGCGGTCTCTTCCCACAGACCCTTTCTGGAACTTGGCTCCATGCGAGTGCTTTTTCATAACCTCCCTGATGACAATGTGGGAATCTCGAAGGTGGGGATCCCATTCTGTGATGCTGAGAGTGGCCATGGCTTCAGGAGAGACCCTAGGACGAAAGCCCAGTGCCCTCCCCAGATGCACTCCAGCGACAAACTTCGGCAGCTCTCAAGTGTGGACCTCTTGCATCCCTGCCTCGCCACACACTTGTCCCTAGGCCGGGCTGGTCCTGGTACCTGCAGCAGCTACCGCTAGGTGGACACCGGGGAGGGATCCCCAGGACCCCCAGCCTCGCAGCTCCAGACCAAGTGTGGCTGCCTGTTCCTTCTACGCTGGATCTGAGCAACAGCACAAGGAGGTCTACTGCCTTCTCTCACAGGCCCACTCCCCATGTCTTAAAGACCACCTTCAAGTCTATTTCCTGCATAGAACCCAACTTCTGTGCACTCAGAACTAAGGACAAGGTTTTAGAAGGGATGCTGAAAGCTCAGCTCTGCTGGTTTCGTGGCCAATGCTCTGCTGTCCGTGACATCAATGCCCGTGGACAGAAACGGCACCTCCACTCCTTGCCAGTTGCATGAAGTTGAACAAGTTCCTAACCTAAAATTCCATCTTCTTGCCTGTCAGACAGAAACGCCACCTTGTACCTCAGAGGAGACCAACTTTGCTTTCATCAATGCTAACCAGAGTTATTTGCCATGCTACTCATCCTGACTCAGGGCTGACCACCTCTCCTCATGGGGTCACGGTGAGGTTGTGAGCAGGGTGTGAAGTGCCACAGGGCACACCTGCTAAGACTTCTCCCCAGCCAGGATCCCAGCTTCCTTCTGGTGTGAGAAGTTGAGATGAAGATGCTAGCTAGGCAGCTGTCGTGTGGAGGGCCACCAAGTCTCTCCAAGGACCACAGTGCCCATCCAGCTCGTTGTTATCAGGATGAATTAGAGCTCCCATGCTGAGACTGGCAACTGTCCCTAGGTCGCACACAGGTTGAAGTTCACCAACAGTACCCTTCCACACACTCAATGAATGCTGAGCAACTACCACTGCCATCTCGGTCTAAAAACACTCTCACCCCTGGTAAGGAGCCCTGGGAGCCCTCCGACCACCCATTGTAACTCCCTCCCAGGCTGCAGCCCATACTGGCACAGCCTTCATCTGGACAGGGCACAGACAGGGCACAACCATCCTCTCAGTCACATGCTGCCAGACACTGGGGCTGCTTCGGCCTTTCTGCTCTCGCGGTTCTGCAGGCACACACCTCCTTTCTCTCAAGTGGTTAATCTAAGGGCCACATGCTAACTGTGTTGCACTTGCAGGCCTTTGGCAGCCGCTCCACACACCACACCAGCTGCTCCACGTCTCTGACCCGCATCGCACCACCTGTCTTCCCACTATGGCCACTCTGCTTGGGGCGAAGTGGCCATCTTGGGGCTTTGGTTTGCATTTGCCGAATGGCTCACGATACAGAGCATCTGGCCACGAGCTTGCCGACATGCTCTGCAATTACCTCCTTAAGTCATCTCTGACAGAAGTTTTTGAGAGAGCGCCGAATCCTAACCACTAGACCACCAGGGAACACACGACAGAAGGTATTTGAGGAAGGACATATACTTTCAAATGACTGAAGACTCAAAGCACACAGATCGCACCTGCACTAACAAAAATCCACCTAAGGCCCCACGGGAACTGTCCACCCACCAACCCAGCACGGATGGGCATGCGCAGGGTGTTCAGGCCAGGCCTGGCTCATATCATGATCCCAACTGCACCCGTCTGTGGTGTCCCTTGATCCGACCCGTCACAGAGACCATGAGCCATGGCTATTTCCAATGCATGTGCTCACAGCCACCTGTTCCTCAGAAGCCCTCTCTCCCTCCCCATCTGTGTGTCCTAACTGAATGTCTTAGCTGTTAACCTAACACAGTGCTAGGAACAGACTAAGAAACCCCTGCCCAGCTGTAACAGGATCTATGCAAGCAGCCCTGTGGGTCAAGATGGTGGAGGCAGCCGAGGTGCAGCTGCCTGGGCCAGCCATCCTCTGTGCTGGCTGTGGCCTCAGAGAAGCTGCACTCTGGTGGCCAAGGGTCCGAGAACAAGGATGCTTACACTGTCCCATCCTGAGCCTCCGGGACATATGATATTCTTCAAGGAACAAAAGACTAATCCGAGTAACCGCGAAAACCAAATTTAAACAAAATAATGTTCTGTTCACATCCTTCTTAAAGACTTAGGGCAGCACCATGGCACAGTGAGTTAAGCTGCATCCCGTGACACCGGCAGGACGCACTGCAGCCCTGATTCAAGTCAAGAGTGCTCTGCTTCTGATCCAGCTCCCCGCTGCATCCAAGATGGTCCAAGCACTGGGGTTCCTGCCATGCATGTGGGAGAACATCAAGTTTCAGGTTCCTGGCTTTGACCAAATGACACTTTGAATCCATTTGCAGAATGAAGCAGCAAGTGAAAGATCTGTCTCTTTCCTTCAAAATCAATCAGCACTGAAATAAACAAAACAAAATCCCCTACGCTTGACACAGCAGAAGTACAGTTCACAGCGGGTGATGGTGTGTCTGATGTACACTCGGGCTTTTCCCATTGTAACCTGAAGCACTCCACTGGGTACCCTGATCTACCAGCTTCGCCGCCACGCACGAGGTGTTCAGCTGTTCACCACGCACATGTGGTTACTTCAAAGCTGAGAGAAGGAACGCTTTTCTTACAACTCTATAAACAAGTACAATTTGTAACACTTTAGGACTTCATACATATTTATATAACGTAGTGTGTTATGGCAACTTGCACTATGCATGCTTATACAGGCTTTATAAGCGCCATCTTTATAAATTAAAGCCTTTCTCTATAATTAATGTAGCTAAAGGTCTTCTCTGCACCAAGAACTAAAATGTGCTGAGGGACCCACAGCCACCAGCCGACTGAAGTCAGGAAGTCACCTGCAGGGGCTAGAGGCACAATCCCAGGAGACGACCTTCCCAGACATCACTGAGAAACTGCACAAGAAAGCTGGTACACGTGCCACGTTGGAGGGCCAAGTGCCACAATCAAGTCCTGACCGCATCTGAAGACAACAGCCAGACAGACCTTAGCTCACAGGCTGCGCGCTGCTTTGCTGAGATTAAACGCCAGCTCTGTGTGCTTGAGGGACCTCGGCTGGGGTAATCTGACTGCCACCAAACAACACATCTCCCGGCAGCGGATCTGCCATGCAGTAAACTAAATTATGCACGTTGGCCACAGGGCTGCCAGGCTGCCTGGGATCAAACAGAACCAGCTACTGCACAGCTGGGTGACCCTGGCCATCTCCGACTTTTTGAACCCAGGACCCCCCTCAAACTCCCGCATTGTCTAAGAAACGGAAGCAGTAATAACAGCATGTATCCCACAAGGCTGCTGTGGGGATCACAGCAGGGAGCTTAATGCTACAGCTGCCTGGCATTGGCAGGCACCGTGTGAAGGAACTGACAAGACGTGCCCCAGTCCCCCAGGTTTCCAACCCCCGCCTTTAAAAATGTTTTTTATTGGAAAGTCAGATATACAAAGAGGAGGAGGAGAGACAGAGAGGAAGATCTTGTGTCCGTTGATTCACTCTCACATTGGTCAGCGCTGAGCCTACCTGAAGCCAGGACCCTGGAGACTCCTCTGGGTCTCCCATGTGGGTGCAGGGTCCCAAGGCTTCGGGCCGTCCTCCACTGCTTTCCAAGGCAGGCAGGGAGCTGGATGGGAAACAGGGCCATTTGGAAAAAGGATTTTCATCTGTTCAAGTAAACTAATCTGTAGCTATAAATCAAGGGATTTTGATCAAGGTCAGCCATACTAGCCCAGCAGTTCTCACCAACTCTGGTATTAATTCTCTAATTACATTTAGACCTTAGGAATATATTTATAATTTTTCCTTTGATGAATTAATAACATTTCTTTAAAAACACTTCAGTACAATCTTCTTCAGTTCTTCACTTACAGATCAGAGACTGATTGGATTCTGAGGAATAACAAGACACAATAATATTTTACACATTTTACAAGTTGTGCCATTGAACGGGGACTCCGAGGTGGACTGTCAGCTAGTGGACCCCGGGGAGAGTTCATCGTGCTTGGAATGGCGAGACTGGCAGCAATTCAGAACTGCTGAACTATGAAAACCACTTGAGCAGTGCCCCTGGAGCGTGCCCCACGTTGGGGACCCTGGGTGGGGTTTCTCCCTTTATCTCTCCCCTTACCCCAGATCTAGAAAAAAAATGTGGAAACAATGGTCTTACCCTCTTTCCTGTAGCCCTTGACCCTTTGTGCCCTAATCAACTATGTAAGATTATAAAAAAAAAACTTGGGAAAACTTTGGGAAAAAAGTTGTGCCATCTACATATATATATGTATCCTATCAAAAAAATTTTTTTTTAATATTTTAATTTTTTTTATTGGGAAAGCAGATTTACAAAGAAAGACAGAGAGGAAGATCTTCTGTCTGCTGGTTCACTCCCCAAGTGATCGCAATGACTACAGCTGAGCCAATCCGAAGCCAGGAGCTTCTGGGTCTCCCACGCGGATGCAGGATCCCAAGGCTTTGGGCCGTCCTCCACTGCTGTCCCAGGCCACAAGCAGGGAGCTGATGGCAAGTGGAGCAGCTGGGATATGCCGGTGGATGCAAGGCAAGGATTTAGCCACTAGGCTATTGCGCTGGTCCCAAGTCTGATTTTCTAAGCTTCATGTTAAAGGAGATAAAATCCGTTTTGTGCCCAATTTAAGAAACTGGTCCTGAGAGTCTCATTAAGTGAAATCATTTCAGAGCTGACTCAGGTGGGCCAGAGTGCAGAGCTGGCACCCGTGTAACAGCGCTCAGCTGTGAGGAACACGAAGACACTAACCCTGAAGAAAGTCTCGTTATCTCTTGAGAAATATATGAGAACAACTTTCATATTTCTTAGCTTTAAAGATGAAAAAGATTTAAAAATTTTATTTTAACATTTACCATTTTTTTTTTTGAGAAAGTCAGATTTACAAAGAGAAGGAGACAAAGACAGATCTTTTGTCTGTTGATTCACTCCCCGAGAAGCTGCAACGGCCAGTGCTGCACTCATCTGAAGCCAAGAGCCAGGAACCTCTTCCAGGTCTTCCGCGTGGGTGCAGGGTTCCAAGGCCTTGGGCCATCCTCATCTGCCTTCCCAAGCCACAAGCACGGAGCTGGATGGGAAGTGGGGCAGCTGGGATGTGAACTGGAGCCCATGTGGGATCCCGGCACAACGCAAGGTGAGGACTTTAGCCACTAGGTTCCACACCAGGCCCAGATTTAAAACTTTTTTCAGACATGTTTGCCAAAAATATTTTGCACTGACTACCTCTGTTCTCCCTTCCAATCCTTTCTATACTGTCTAAGTTTTAAAAACCAATGTTGCCTGATTTAGGAACACAACTAGACCTTTGCTCCCACTGCAGGTTCCTCTTGTACGTGAGTACAGCAAGGTCAGTTGGCCACCCCAAGGGGAAGCGAGCCAGATAAGAGTTTGTGTGTGATTGCAGGTACACACTCGGACGGCCTGTGGACACATGCACAGAACTCCATGACTTCTTAGGTAACAATTCAATATAAGACATCTGACTTGCCAAGTCCCTCCTACAGGGCTCAGCTTTGGGTTTTTGTCTAATCCTCCCCACAGAGCTTGTGGGGTTGAGGACTTGAGGCTCCTCACACTGGCATGATGTTGGGGTGGTGCTAATATCTGTCACCCTGGACAGGCAGACAGGCAGCATGAAGAAACCACTTCTTTGGAGAAAATGAATACAAACCCACATGCTCACTCAGCTTTAATCAACCGAAGGGCACCAGACCCCCTTCCTTTCTGGGTAAGGGTCTATAAGAAAGGGTTCCGCCCATCAGGACAGGTATTTCCCCTAGTGGTGGAGATGCTGCTTGGGACGCCTGCATTCCATATGGGTTCAAGGCCCTGCACTACTTCTAATACAGCTCCCTGCTAATGTATACCTTGGAAGGCAACAGACAATGGTCCATCAACCTGGGACACCTTGATGGAGCTCCAGTGTGCCTGCTGGAACATTTGAGGAGTAAACCAGCAGATGGAAGATCTCGATTGCTCTGTCAAGTAGATGGAAATCAGCGAATAAACATTCACAAAAGATGCAATTAATAAGATTACTTCATGGACATTAAATGTTTTAACTTCAAAACATATGCTATTATCTTCAAGTAACTGAGATAATTTAGTATGAAAATAACTGACTTTGATACTGTCCTTAAATCATCAGTATTTTTCTATCACTTGCAAATACAGCTGGAAAAAAAAAGCAATGGCACATATTCCAGACAGTCTTCATCACAGAAATGATTGATCACATAGGTCCTTTCATTTTCAAAGAAAACAGATCAAGTAGCTAGCTCCTGGGAGGTGAAACCGCACCCAGCAAGCTGACAGGTGGTCCACACCTGCCATTCCTCTAGCGCTGTAACCGAACAAGGTGACAAGGCGTGCGCTTGGCACGCAGACGTCCGTGTCTCACAGCTGAGTGAGGGCAGAACTGTGTCACGAACCAGTAGTCCACAGTATCTGACATTTCTCCACTTCACTTGGTGACTTGCATCAGCATTTTTTTTGGTGAAGATTCATTATTATTTTTTTATTTGAAAGGTCGAGTTTTACTGAGACAAGGAGATAACATACCCACCATAAGACAGAAGTACAAGAGAACCAAATCCTTAGCAGAAAGGCTGCTCCGTAAGTGATGCAGTAACAGCATCAGGATTAGACCAAGAACAATACGATTACTGTATAAATGACAAAATAATTTTGTTAAGGTTTATTTATTTTGATGCTCCTGGGAAAGCAGCTGAAGATGGCCCAAGTATTTTGGCCCCTGACACCCATATGGGAGATCCAGATGGAGTTCCAAGAACTCTTTCCAGCCATTGTGGCCAAAATCACCAAAGATGTGTGTCTGTCACCGTCTCTCTGTAATTCTGCCTTTCAAATAAATAAAACTAAATCTTGAAAAAAAAAAAAAAGGATGTTTTTATGCCAGAGCTAGCAGGCGGAGGCTTAGTCTGTTGAGCCACAGCGCCAGACACCAATTTCTACCCTTTCTACCCCAATCTTTTTTTACAAAGGAAACTTCTGAACTTCTTTGCAAATTCTAACAGAAAGACAAATAACTGAATAAAAAATAGGCAAAGGCACTGAAAATGACCAGTAAGAATATGAAAAGATGTTCAACGCCATCAGTCATTCAGGAGATGTGAATGACAGCCCAAGTGATGCGCCCCTTCATGCTGACTAGGATGGCTGTAAGACAGCATAAAACAGCCCTAGCGACGGCAAGCTCTGACGGGAAGGCAGGGCACCTGGAGCGCCGAGCGCTGTGCACCGGAAGGCAAACGGTGCGGTCGCGTGAGGACAGTACGGCCTCTTCAGAGGGCTGAGTTGAAGGTCCTCCCACAAGGCAGCACAACCCCTCCCGAGGACATGGCCCAGCCAAGGAAAGCCGCACGGATACACACATGCCCATGGCAACATCTCTTTTTAACAGCCTAAAGGTGGAAATAACCTAAACATCCTTCGCTGACACACGCATGAGCCAACTGCTGCATATCTATGGGGTGGAGTGCTCCCCACCCCTAAAGGGCATGCATTGTTGACAGACAACATAAGTGAACCGGAACTTGCAACACCAAGTGAAAGAAACTGTCACAAAAAAAAACCCTGTATGTTGCATCATTTCACTTACACCAAGTGTCCAATATAACCAAGGTGATTAACTGGCATGGGCCTATGTTTCCTATCCCACAGCTGTTCTACTTCCTGCCAACGTCCCCGGGAGGTTGGCAGGCAACGGCTCGAGATTCCACTCCTTGCACTGTGATGGGAGAGCCGGCGGGAGTCTGGCTCCTGGCTTTAGCCTGGCCCAGCCTCACACGCTGCTGAGGAGAGAAGATTGTTCCGTCTCTTGTCACTCTTCCCAACAAATTAGTATCTTTATTTTTTAGGATTTTTTTTTAATTGGAAAGTCAGATTTACAACTCCCAGCTTGTAGCTTGGGAAAGCAGTAGAGAACGGCCCAAATCCCCTGGGGCCCTGCACCCATGTGGGAGACCCGGGAGTGGCTCCTGGTGTCGGAAGAGTTCAACTCTGGTTGTTGTGGCTACTTGGGGAGTGAAAAGCAGCGGATGGAAGATCTTTCTCTGTTTCCTTCTCTGTAACTGCCTTTCCAAAGGAAATAAGTAAAAATTTAAAATTAAAAACTCAAAGGGACAAGTAACTGGAAAATCGAAAATGCAAAGTCCCTTTTCCAGGCTGGTGACCCAGCAGTTGGGCAGCTGCTCGTCTGCCCAGCATCTCAACCCCATGCCGTCTTGCAGCAACATCTTGCTCACGTGCCTAGGAAGGCAGTGGGGGGTGGTCTGAGAACCCGGGACCCTGCTTTTGGCCTGGCCTAGCCAGCTCCGACTGCTGTAGCTGTTTGGGGGAGAACCAGCACAATGATGTCTGTCACTAAAACTTTATCTAATAAATGAAGGCTTAAAAAAATGCATAATCAAATCCAGGAACACACTACATCTAAAAAATGTGTCTATAAAAACATGTACAATAGTTACAATGAAAAATACAAAAGTGTTGATAGAAAGTAAGTATTTAAGTAACAGGACACACCAACATCACAATTTGAAAACAACACCATTGAGCTGCACTAGCAGAGTTAATGCGTCTGAAGCCAAACCCCAGGAGAGCTCTTCCTGTGAACATGGACATGTGGATGCGAAGGTATTACAACAGACTGGACAACCTTGACCGCCAGCAAGGCTGCAGGACTCCCACAACAAGTTATGCAATGCTGAAATCACAGAGGGTAATATGCTGGAAGCAGATGTGGTATTGTGAAACATATATTTGAACTCTGTCCTGTCTTTGGACATGCAGCTCCTAAAACCCTGGCATCTCTTTCTCCAAAGTGATTTTCTGGTTTGCTAATGAGAGACCTAGGACAGGGACTGGTAGCCTAAGGGTCTAGCACTTTCAACCCCTCCCCACCAAGGGAACCAGTGATTCAATCAAGCACACTAGAGAACACGCACAGAATCCCCAAGGGACTGGTTCTGGGGAGCCACTGGGTCCTGGAACCCCAAGAGGGGCTCCTGGCCCTCCCACATCACCCTGCCCGGCTGGGCAGCTCTTCCTGAGTGTCCTTCACACTCCCTTCCAACAAACCCAAAGAGTTCCCCTGATTCACAACCCCCACTGCTCACCATGGACAGAAGCACAGTGACAACCTCTCAGGGGCACCTGCAGAAAGGGGAATGCGGAGGGACCAAGCCCCCCCTGGAGGTCATCTGCTGCACCCCCGGGTACTGTCGGAATGGAGTTGGAGTGGAGGATGGCATATGGGAAACCACCAGGCACCCGAGAGTACACCAGGAGAGAGTGAGTGCTTGCCTTCCATCTCTGGACAGATTCAGATGGGGCGAGGAGCATGGTGCTCCGCGACAGCACGGCAGACACTCAGTACTGAGCTATCCGAAGAGGCGGCAGGTGCTACTGAAGCTAGTCTTGACAAATCCTTTATTAACTAAGAACTTTAGTTCTCAACGTTGTTTGAATGCTTTAAAATTACAGCATGCTAAATAAATATTAGCTTTACCACTTTTTCATTTCCCCACATGGACAGTAAGAGACTTTTTAATGCTCAAATATTTTTAAAGGTTGTGGGACACTCATTAATTTTTCCTATGGAATATTAAAAAGACTTACACAGTCATTTTAATGGTTCCATTACTGTGCAAAACTGAAACTGCCTGTATCTAATATTAATGAACCAAATGTACCATCTTAGAAATAACACAGCAATCACAAGAACAGAAGGAAGAAAGTGAAGATAACAGGAATGGTTCACGAAACAAAGACACAATGGAGAGAAGCAAGTACAGTAACCGGTTCATGAGTAATCAAGAAGAAATGGATGTTCTTATCAGCTTGTATGACCTACTTTATGGACAAGGAGAAGGTAAATGAGGAACCTGGCGCTGTTTTACTGAGCTCTCAAAGATTTGTGACTACATGAAGTGGCAACGAAGAAGCCTCCTCACAGCCCTCGATGGGCTGAATGTCACGGGCACTTGATCCCACCTCATCTTCCAACAACTCCAGGGTGTGGCCCTGCCCACAGGCGTGACCAGACCTCTCACCCAGGGAAGCACTGCCCAAGGTGACAGGTGACGGCAGCCACAAATGCCTGAGCATCCCGGGAGCCAGGCAGCAGGTCTGGCCCTACCATCCTACCCAAGATCTGCAGCAGTAGACCTTCCTGAGACGGGACCTTCTGCCTAGAAGCCCATCAGCAAGAAGGTTTAGTGTCAGGCCCTGCGCAGCAGCCAAGTAGCTGAGGTCCTCGCCTTGCATGCACCAGGATTCCACCCATATGGGCACTGGTGCTAAACCCAGCGGCCCCGCTTCCCATCCAGCTCCCTGCTTGTGGCCTGCGAAGACAGTAGAGGACAGCCCAAAATCTTGGGACCCTGCACTCGCCTGGGATGCCCAGTAGAGGCTCCAGGCTCCTGCCTTCAGATCGGCACAGATCTGGCCATTGTAGCCCTTGGGGAGTGAGTCAACAGACGAAGGATCTTCCTCTATGTTTCTCTTCCTCTCTGTATATTTGACTTTCCAATAAAAATGAAATAAATCTTTAGGGGGAAAAATAAAGGTTAAGCGTCTGTCACCAGCCATGACTTCCAACATCCCTAATCCAGAAAATCAGTGTTTGAGGCCGGGACCCAGGTGAAGCCGCCCCTCCCAGCGGCCTGCTGACCACCCATCACTCCACCAGCTGGGCTTGCTGGGGACATTTCACCTCCTTCTTGAGATCCTCACTGTGAGGATCCCGCATTGTCACCTGTGGTCCTTTCTGCTTTTTGCACAGCTTGTGAATATGCCAACACTGAAAGTCACATTTTAAATAGGTGAACTATGTATGAACGATATGTTGATCAGGCTGTTATAAATAAGGCTGGTATGCAGGCTTCAGAGGACCACACAGGCTTTCCTTTTCCCAGAGAAACAATGCATGGAGTTTGAAGTATGCACCTGCTTCTAGACCGCGCACCAGCCCACAGGGAAGAAAGACGCTCCACAGGGAAGGAGACACACATGCCAAACGCAGAGGCATCCTGCACACACCCGGCACAGCTGTGAGCACACTGTACAGGCCCTTCAGTACCCCTGCCAGCTATTGACACCAGCCCTTCAATGCCAGACATCTGGTGAGGGGCTGTCATCAGGCCGGGTCCCAACAGCTGCACCCCTGTTCCTCTGCATTCTTTGGCTGGTCATGCCAGGGAAGCCTTCCTGGCAGCTGAGGCATGGCCGGATCTAACCAGGATCAGGGCGCACCAGGAGCCATGTGCTAGGGCGCTAGGCAGAAGGGGACGGCCGGGAAGACAGTGCCCTTGGAAACAGAAAGAGAGGAAGCTATCCCCAGACTGCCAGACGCCTTGGAACCATGAGGAAATGAGCATGAAGATAAGCAAAGAGGAACCTGGGTCCCCAGTAAAGACGGACTAGCCAGCTGGGAACTCACCTCTCCTGGCCCACAACTGAGGAACAAGCATGGCAATGGCTTAACACGGTGTCAGTTGAGTATTTTGTGAGTTTTGGGCAAAAACAGCCTGAATTGCTCACATAGCCACAGGCCAGCTGGACGCCAGAGGGGGGTGTCTGACTGTAAACCCCGGCATCGGGAGGGCCTGGACTTTGCTCTAGCTCCGATCTGATTTCAGCTTCCTGTTGAATACGCACCATGTGGGGATCGGCTCACCGGGTCCTGCCACCCACAAAGCAGACTCCCAGAGTCTCAGGATCCTGGCTTCTGTGCAGCCACTTCTCAGCTGCTGTGAGCATCTGGGGAGTGAACTGGGGGATGGGAATTTCTAACTCATTAATAAATAAAATGGGAATATTTGATACTAAAATCAACAACAGTATTACTGTAGCCTAAAAGAAACCAATCTAAATCACACATAAAATATATATTTTGAAGCATCGCATGATTTTCACATAAACAGTATTATCGTGTCTTATATGAAATTTATAACAAGTTTTATACTTAGGTTATAAAGACCAATATCGGGCCTGGAACAATGGCTCTATTGGCTGATCCTCCCTGTTTAAGTGCCAGAATCCTATATGGGTGCCAGTTTGTATCTAGGTTCTTCCACTTCCCATCCAGCTCCCTGCCTGTGGCCTGGGAAAGCAGTCGAGGACGGCCCAATGCCTTAGGACCCTGCACCCACGTGGGAAACCTGGAAGAAGCTCCTGGCTCCTGGCTTTGCATTGGCTCAGCTCCGGCAGTTGCAGCCATTTGGGGAGTGAACCAGTGGATGGAAGACCTTTCTGTCTCTCCTTCTCTCTATAAATCTGCCTTCCAATAAAAAATAGAGAAATCCTTAAAAATACATACATACATACATACCAGTATCAACAGGCAGCTAAGTATGCCTTTGAAAATGAGAAGGATACATTCTACCTTTGGTCTTTTCATTCTTTCCAATGACCTGTCCACTATCATTCCATATAAGAACTCGAAACAGACACAGGGTAGCATTTTATAGGGGATGCTATTTTAATCAGAATGTTAACACCAAAGTAAAACTGGAGGAAACTGTAGAAATTGATATTGGAACTCTAAAAGTAAGCTTTACAGAATAGCTGTGAACAACCAGAAGTCAGCAACTCTGGGACAGTGCGTAGACGTGAAAGGACAATGCTGAACACAACCTGAAGGCGAAGTTATTTCCAGTCCCTCTGGATGAAACACATCTCCACACAAAGGGAGACTGTAAGCAGCAACACACCTTCCTCACTGAGACCAGAGTCTTAAGTTTGTGTTTATAACCTCACTGTTGCTGTGGAAATAGATGATTCAACTTTACGAACTCACAGCTGAATAAAGTAAGGTGTGGAACAGGAGTTTTATTTAAATAGTGGCAAGACCCATAAAACACAGAACCGGCAAACTGGATGACAGTGAATCAGCAACCACATGTTTTCATGGAAGGGGCACACTTTTGCCCTGATGTTGACACAAACACGATGTTTCTTTTTAATTTAATCTGATTTGGGGAACGCTATAATCAACACAGCTGCTCCCCCCAGGTCCTAAGGTTTGCCATCTGCTCCCATCTAAGCAGGCAGCCTTGTTGCATCCCCACCCCGCCACACCCTCATGGAGCTTACAACTGAGCTCAGTCTTCCCCAGGACACACAGTTTATGGCACCAGCCGGAGCACAAGTCAGGATTTCAACACGACCTCAGCCTGTGGTTGACCGGATGAACAGCAGCAGGCCAGGCCACAGAGCCCCGCCCCTCCCTGCCTGGCGTGAGCCCTCAAGACAGGCGATGCTGTGACTTGGCAAGCTGATGCCATGGCCCTCCTCGGCTTCCCCTGCCCACCTTTCGCCAGCAGAGGTATGCAATTCTCCCTAAAAACAACCTCCTCTGGCTTTTCTGAACCTTTCAAATTATGACAAGTGGTTTTAAGCCAGAAGTTGTACCCTTGGTACAAGAAAACATATTCACCAAGTTTTAAAGGTGAGGGGGTGATGTGTGGGGCTATTAAACCAGCGGCCCCCGCCCTCGCCCCAGGAGATGGCAACCGAGCGGCGTCTCTGTAAATAGAAACCAGCTCTCCTCTGCTGCCGCCGCTGCCAGGGTGTGGCTGCCCTGTGCCTGCACAGGAGAACGATTCATACCAGCAAAACCGGAAAATCTCAAGTGAAAGCAAGTGGGGAGCACGGGAGCCAAGAGCATAACGTGAAGGAACTAGGTCTGCCACAAGGTGAGTCACAGCAACAGCTCCTGCCACCGTCTGCAGGCCAAGCTGCCCCCTCCTCCGGGTAAGATGCAGGTCAGGCTCCCCTTGGGGACCTGGGGATCCAAGGTAGAGGGCACGAGGCGGAGGCCAAGCCTGGCCTAGCCTGGCCAGCTCTCCGAGGAGGCCTGTACGCAGACCAACCAGAAGGAACTAAAACCCCAGGGTGCTGGGCCAGCCCTCCTCTCCAGCCCGGCCTCTGGCCACCTCACACATCCTCCTCCTCAAGGTTGGTGGGATGACGCATGGCAGATGGGTCAGCTCACCCAGCTCGGTGGACACGGGAGACCCGGTGGCAATCTCTCCAATCTTGGCCACTCCATCGTAGTAGGCTTTTCCTGCCAGGATCATGGCTGGATGGGAAAAGTGACACACAAAGTCAGCACTCCGACAGGGACAGCGGGAAGCAACACAGACACTTTCTTCCAGAAACACATCTGCCCCCACCAGAGCACCTTCCAAGGGAAGCCCTGGATGGGCAGTGCTGGCACCTCAGACCACCAGCTCCTCCCGCTTAACCATGA
The DNA here is from genome assembly GCF_030435755.1 of Ochotona princeps. Taxonomy (NCBI): domain Eukaryota; kingdom Metazoa; phylum Chordata; class Mammalia; order Lagomorpha; family Ochotonidae; genus Ochotona; species Ochotona princeps. The sequence continues at coordinate 4,259,257 of NC_080855.1, forward strand.
ACTTGTGGAGGACACTGTGGGTACTGGACAAAAGCTGACCTGGTCAATGTGATTCCGGAGAAACACACTGACTTTATTTTACTCCAAGGTGGGTGTCCTTCACGGAAAGCAGACTTCCCTATCACTCTGGAGACCGTAGGATTTGGAGCCTGAAAGAGCCCCGTGCCCAGCCCCTTCCTGCCACTGACAGGAAACCACAGACCACTGCCAGCTACCCAACCTAGATTTACATAGGTATCATTTTTAAAGGTGCATTTCACGTACAGGCACAGCTCAAGGCACTATAGGCCCAAAAAGTCATGTTTCCATGGAAGGTTACTTTAGCATTTATAATAGTTTTAAAAATATCCTAAGAGTCAAATTCTTCACTAACTATGGATACGTGAAAAGGGAATGCAATACTCTGCCGTAGTGCTGTAAAAGCACGGCTGACCCAAGGGCGACTGCACGGCGAGCAGCAGCAACAAGCAGTACTTACACAAGACTCTTCAACTTACTGGGAGGCTCATCCAGTGAGCCACGTGAAGCCGTGGGTACGGGCATCGGGCTCTCGCTAAGGGGGTAGGGTGGAGGTACCCTGGGGTGTGCCAACATCCACAGGAAGGCAGCCAGCAAAGGCACTGCGCTCCCCTCGGTTCTCAAGCAGTGTGCTTTTTGGACTCTCTGGTCTCAGGGAGAGGTAATGGGAAGGTGAGTCCATTTAAAACAAGGTGTTTAGCCAGTAAACTGTGAAGTTAATAGATGTGACTGTTTAGTGCCAAGATTTTAAACTGGAAAGCACTGATAAGCCAGGGAGCCAATCAGAGGAGAACGGCATGAAGGATTACACAACATTTAAGCAAATGTTTGGTTTGCCTTCACATGTTAAATTGAAACGTTTCATTAAGTGTTGACGGGCATTTAAAGCCATGCTACCTTTTTAGAGTCATCTTTGTTTTTGTGATCAGGTGAATTCAAATAAAAACACAAAATTCATTCAGATTAAACAACAAAAAAAATGTTTTCATGACTTTGCCCTGCTTTTGCAAACACATCAAGACATTTTCTATTATTTTAAGAATGAAAGCCTAAGTTCTCTATTTTCATTGTCAACAATTTTTTAAAAATAATTTATTCTAGGGCCCAGCGGCATGGCCGAGCGGCTAAGGTCCTCGCCTTGAACGCACCGGGATCCCATATGGGCGCCGGTTCTAACCCTGGCAGCTCCACTTCCCATCCAGCTCCCTGCTTGTGGCCTGGGAAAGCAGTTGAGGACGGCCCAAAGCCTCGGGATGCTGCACCCGTGTGGGAGACCTGGAAGAAGTTCCTGGCTCCTGGCTTCGGACCGGCCATTGCGCTCACTTGGGGAGTGAATCATCGGATGGAAGATCTTCCTCTCTGTCTCTCCTCCTCTCTGTATATCTGACTTTCCAATAAAAATAAATAAATCTTAAAAAAAAAAAAAAAGAATTTATTTTTTTGGCCCCAGTGCAGTGTAGCCTAGCTGCTAAAGTCCTCAGATTGAACACGCCGGGATCCCATATGATGCCAGTTCTAATCCCAGCAGCCCCACTTCCCATCCAGCTCCCTGCTTGTGGCCTGCGAAGGTAGTAGAGGACGGCCCAAGGCCTTGGGACCCTGTACTCGCTTGGGACACCCAGAAGAGGTTCCATGCTCCCGGCTTCAGATCGGCACAGCTCTGGCCGTTGTAGCCCCTTGGGAAGTGAATCATCAGATATGAGATCTTCCTCTCGGTCTTCTCACACCACAGGCAGGAAGCTGAATGAGAAGTGGAGCAGCTGGGACATGAGCCGGCAAACATATGAGATGCCAGTGCTTGCAGGTGGAGGATTAGCCAACTGAGTCATCGGGCCGGCCTCTTTATAGTCAACCATTTAATCCAAATGAATTTACCTACTTCAGCCAAGTCTTCCTTATAACATGGTTTTAGGGGCCAGCACCATGGCATTGTAGGTTAAGCCTCTGCAGGTAAACAGGCACCTTATGGGTGCCAGCTTGAGTCCTGACTGCTTCACTTCCCATCCAGCTCCCTGTGAATGTGTCCAGGAAAGCAGTGGAGCATGGCTCAAGTCTGCAGGCCCCTGCACCCACGTGGAAGACCTGGAAGAAACTCAAGGCTATTGGCACTGGATGGGCCCAACTCTGGCTGTCCCAGACACTTGCGGGGTGAACCCGTGCAGAGAAAATCTGTCTCTTCTGTGTAAATCTGCCTTTCAAATAAAGATAAACAAATGCTTTAAAAGCAAGCATGGTTTAATTAGGCTATTCTTTTTCTCATAAGTTTCCAATGGCCTCTGACTGCCCACAGTGCAAGCTGCTGCATCTAAATTCGTGCAGATTTTCACAGCAACGACCTCTGATGAATTCCGCTCCTAGATTCCCCCTGAGGAGAGCAAAGTGTGCTCTGGCCATGTGACTTGCTCTGAGTAATCAGGTATTAGCAAGCATGACTCCCACAGGGGCATGATAAGTGCACAGGGTATTCCTGGGAACCCCACTGTTACTGTGTGGGGACTGGGTCTGGCCTCTCTAAAAAGGCCCCATGTGGAGAGAAAATGTCTCACCCCAGCCAGATGCCGGGGTGGGCTGGAGGCTTGCCCCGAGTGCTGTCTTCTCTCGCCACAGGTAGCACTGCCTGCTGAAAGCCTGCGTCACCTCGTTCAGCTGCAGGGCCTCCCACGCTCCCATCCGTGCCAACCATCCCTGTTGGGGCTGCTCTGCTGCTGGTCTGTGCAACACACGCACTGCCCTAAACCCATCTGTCGAGTGAGCGCATGTCCACAATCCTCCTCTCTACCCCCAATTCTCACCAACAACCTCACAAATTTATCTAGGTTTGTCAAAATGACTTCGGCCAAAGTACTTCCAGGACCTGATGAGGCAGAGAACCTTCCCCAGGATGGTTAGAGAGCAAGCTCTTGGGGGGGAGAAGCTTTCTCAACAGGTGGCAGCTGAACAACTCAGCCGGGTGCATTCCAGCAAGGTCACAGTGGTTCCCTTCCAGGGACAGCTAAAGCAATGACTCTGTGGCCTTGGGCCGAAGCAGCTGGCAAGGCTCTCGCCCCCAGGAGCAGGGGTGGTGCCTGCACAAGGCAGTGCCACTGCTGGAGGGCAAAGGGAGGAACAGGCAGCAGGCTTGAGGCACACAGATGCAGAATGAAGTCGCCAGGCTGGTCACTGCCCACTGACTCTCACCCAGGGTCCAGAGACCAGCCTGCACACCCCCTTCCTGGGATACAGGTTCTTTTTTTTTTCCCCCAAATTTTCAAGATAACTTTAATTTTAATCAAACCCAGAAAGAACATAAACTAAAGGAATTTCAAATTCTCTATCACATACCATATACCAAAAGATCATCTAAACGTTAAGGTGCTTAAGTGATCATTTTAAAAAACAACATATTTCAGATTGTTGCAGCATCAGGTAATCCCTTGCTGGAAGAGACGCCATCTTCAGACTCTCCACTCCTTGTTTTTTTCTTTTTACACGGGTTCATTTTTAAAAACAACAACAGGGAGCAACTAAACCTAGGGTACTTGAGAGGGAGGACCAGGGAATAAGCCGAAGACCCACACTCGACCTGCAGCCTTCGAGTCTAAAACCACTGGGAACTCAACTTTCTAGCTGCGTCATTTGGAGAAGCTGGTGAGCCAGGGACAAGGGAGACCAGGGGGTCTGAACTCGGGGGAGAGAACACAACAACGACTGGCGCGAGCACGCGGGAGGTGGGTGGCTGAGGGCACCTGCGGGTCCCGAGATCACTGAGCTGTTCTGAATGAAGCACTTGGGCGGAAGCCGGAACGCAGGCCCAACGTCTGACACAGATGCTTTCCCATGTAGGCTAAAAAGGTCATTTCCCAATGTGACTACCATCCCACGGGCAAGAAAATGAGTATTTTAAGTGTTTGTTTTATATGTACTCTGAGTTCGCAAATAATCTGGCTTAAAAAGCAGAAAGCATGTTTCTGGCAGTGACTTCAAAGATCAAACTGTCCAAAAGCATGACCTGACGCTTTTATGCCATCTGCCGCAGCTTCGGTATCATTCGTTCAACTCATTCCAGATGCGCTGAGGTCACGGGGCACTATCACTGCAAAGTTCTACAGATTAACTTCTATCACTTAAAGATACTTCACAGTTTTAAACACTAAATGTTCAAGATGGTAAGTCAGATATTTACTAAATAGATTTTTTGTACTTTATATTAAAAGTAAAAAACAGAAAAACTTACCACTGACAGCTTTCTCATAGTTTTTTCCTAGGTTGATTAAATTGCGTAGCCCAGGATTGAACTGTTCCATAACATTCTGAAAAACAGACAGACAAAACAAACTAATTAATGAGACATCCATTAGACCGTATAACCTTACTATTCAGTCTCCAGGTGGCTGGGGACAGCCATGTGTGTGACAGTACAAGGCTATGAGGAAATAGATGGTGACTTAGAAATCACGCAGAGCGTCTGTTCCCTCACCTGAGGAACATGTGGCAAGGTGTGCGACGTCCTGACACCCTCTCAGCTGCCCCGGGGCTGCTGACAACCTGCTATAACTGGGGCCAGCAGCAGACCAGCACGTCCCCACCCAGTCCCAGCCCGCAGGGACCACAGACCAAGGAGTTAAGTGAACTGCTAATGGCTGTCATGCTAGTGTTAGGAAACACGGGTACATGACCAGCTGCCTGCGTGCCTCATTTATAATTGAGGGTGGTGTTTCAGCTAGCAAGCCGACAGATTCCCAGGAGATTGTTTTTACTCTAAGTCCTGGGGGAGGGTGTGGGGAATGGAAACAGACCCGCTTGCAATCTTCTTTCACAGTGGTGCCAGGCGTTTGTTTCTAGCGACCGAGTTATTTGCTAAGCACTTGGGGTAGGGCCCCATGCATATAGCAAGGACAAGTAGTCACAGTTTGTTTCAAAGAAAAAACAAAAAACGAACAGAAAAAGTCCCTGGCTCCCCAATTTCATTTTTAAATTCATGGTATTTATTTAAAAAAAAAAGATTTATTTATTTGAAAGAGTTATAGCGCTCGTCCATCTGCTGGCTCACTCCGTAGACGGCTACAACAGCTAGGTCTAGGAGTTCATGCCAGTGTCCCCCATGGGCAGCAGGGCACTTAGATCATGGTCTGCTTTTCCCAGGCAATCAGCAGGGAGCTGCCATCATAAGTGGAGCAGCTAGGACACAAACCGGCACCCATAAGGGATGCCAGTGCAGTCATACCAACTCTGGGCCCCATGGTTCCCTTCAAAGGCACCATGCACTAGAAAGTCACGGAGACAAGTGTTAACCCCAATTGAAAGAGGCACAGTTACTTAGGGTGTTTGTTAAAATGTATCTGAAGTACAGACCAGAGATGGTTCCCATGGTGCTGAGGACAAACAAGGAGCTACACAGTATCAGTAGCTTCAAGTGGACAGCTGGAGTCTCTGGATCCCTTTCCCAGACCTGCACACTTTGTAGGCGACCACGTGAGCCCAGCTTCTGTAGAGGCACATAAGGCTTCTCCGGGCTGAATTAGGAGTAGGGAAAAGAACAGCACTAATGCTTATCAAACAATGACAACAGCTACCAGCTGTAAATGAGCCCTGGTCTTACTGCAAAGAAACTGTCCTTCTCACGCTCACAGTCACAGGTTTGAACCTTCCGTTTTCTTCAGTCTGGGTCAGTAACGGCTGGTGTCCCGCTGCAGGGTGCGAGGACTCACCTCTCTGTACTACCGTTTTCCCCCTCCCCGATCCTTACGTAATTCTCAGGTAAGCCAGAAGTCAACCGCTTCTTGTGACTTTGTCAATTCTGGCTACTTCAAACAAGGAATCCGCTAAGAGTAGGCCGTCTCGTTTCTCCTGGCACTAGCTGGCGTCCCAGTAGCCTGCCCCTGCCTGGCTGTGCAAGCACTGGCCGAAGTTTCCACGCACGCTCCTTGGGTCCCGCAGGAGGCCCAGCCTCTCAGTATTATCAAATGCACCTGTCAGCTAATCGTCAGTCCCCTTTCTTCCTGCAGAAGCTCCTGCCAGGACTCTGACCTCTGGCTCAGTGTGGCCTGACTGTCGCTGGGCCAGCCAGGTGCCTGCCTGGTCACCTACGCCAGAGCCCTGCTTCACCAGCTCTTTTCTGCTGGGAATCATTCTCCAAAAAAGGCCTAAGAAATGATGTGGAAGAGGCAAGTTTGGGTTCTCACGTGTCTGAAACTACCCTTCTCTTGGCACTCACTTGGTATTTTGCTGAGCCGCCGCTTCTCAGAATCTTCAAGAATCTGCCCCACTGCCTCTGGCACTTAGCTTTGCTCCAGATAAGTCAACTGTTGCTTCTCTTGGGAATTTTCCTTTTTCTATTTCTGTAGTATGTTCTCTTTGTCCCTGCGTTCTGGAACTGCCTACTGCTGTCTCGGTTTGGGCAGCTTTTCATGTATACGACTGGACACTAAGTGGAATCCAGCCATGTGGAAAATTGGGTCTATGCGCTCTGGGGAACATTCTGACTTCCTGTCTCTTCATTCCTTCTGGAAGGCTGCTGAGGATTCCACACATCCTGGACTTATTCTCCAATCTTTTGTTCTATGTCTTTTTATTCTATGTCTCGGATAGATAACTTTGGCTTTACATTTCAACTGTTCTATACATTTAAGGCTTTGATTTATTTTTAGTTTCTGATAACATTTTCAAGTTTCCTGCCTGTTCTTACTTCATGAATGCAATGCCTCCTTGTGTTGCTTTATTCCAGTTTCCCACTCCTTCCCTCGGTCACTCCTCCTCATCGCTGGGTGCCCCTCTCCCGCAGTGTGAAACGCTGCTATCTGATATCTGCCCAGCCCCACAGCCTGTCCACTTAGAAGCAAAGCTCATAGACAGTACTGGCTGGAAGCCGAGGCTTTGGGATAAGGTGGCTGCAGGCTTCCCCCAGAGGCACTGGGAGGCAAGTCAGTGACAGAGACTGGCCACAGCCTGCAGCTGAGGCCACTGGGTCTCTAATCTCCCATCATTGTCCTGAGGCAGGGATGGCTGAGACTCCAACTATAGGAGCTGATGGTTCCTGAATTCCCTGGTACCCATGTCTTTCAACCCCTCCACTCTCAGCTGGTGTCTCCAACTCCACTGCTTCTCTGACTCAGCCCACCCTGAGACCGTGTCTCTGGGCCAACAGGAAGAAGCTGAGGTTGGTGGTGGTGACAGTGGGTGGGGCGGTAAGGGCAGCCGGGCAGCAAGCAGCTTGCATACCAGCTTCCTGTTCCAGCCCGGGGTGCTCCCAGGTCCTCTTCTGCAGGTCTGTTACTCAGCTTTTGGGGTTCCCTGGCATGAACACATTTATTCTCATCAGTTCTGTCTGAGGGTTCTCCAGGTCCTTTGAGGTCAACTAACACTCCTCAGTCTTCTAGCAGCCAACATTACCTTACATTTTTGCCAACTGACATTTTATTTTAGGCCTCTGCTGGTTTTTTGGCCTTTAATTCCTTTGCCACCATTTTGTTTGCAAAAGGAAGAAAAAGACACAACGTGCTCATTGACTCTCTCACGCCTCACTGGAGTCCACTCATTTTCCTGATTATTTACAACAAGTGGCCACGGAGTCCCAGGGTCACCTTCTGTAAGATGCTTAACTGGGCACCTGTAGCAACAACTGTCCCTCCTGCTGTTTCATTTCAGACTCTTTGTGTTTTGTGGCTCTCTTCTCGTTTGGAAGATAATCCTGTCACTGTGCATGCTTTCCAGCCTTCCCCAGTGATGTCCTCCGCATCTGCCCGGCCTTGTCAGACCTAGAGGCCGGCCTTTCACCACGCTACTGTTTCGCCTACTCAGGATGGGGAAAAATTGGCTTGCTTTTCTTTTCTTTTCTTTCTCTATCTCTCTCCTTCCTTCCTTCCTTCCTTTCCTATTTATTTATTTTTATTGGAAAGTCAGATATATATACAGAGAGGAGGAGAGATAGAAAAGAAGATCTTCGTCCAATGATTCACTCCCCAAGTGAGCGCAACTGCCAGAGCTGGGCTGATCTAAAGCCAGGAGCCAGGAGCCTCCTCCAGGTCTCCCATGCAGGTGCAGCATCCCAAGGCACTGGGCCGTCCTCGACTGCTTTCCCAGGCCACAAGCAGGGAGCTGGATGGGAAGTGGGGCTGCCGGGATTAGAGCTGGCGCCCACATGGGATACCAACACATTCGAGGTGAAGACTTTAGCCTCTAAGCCACCGCACCGGGCCCAGATTGACTGTTTCTGTGAAATGGTATCACAGGCGCAAGCTGGCACAGCCCTCTCCCCAACAGGTCCATCAACAATACAAGGTCCTCATGAGGCCCTGCCCCTCAAGGCACACCTTCCTATCCTCTGGGGCTTGTGAGCACTGATCACACAGTGCCTGGCCTCCTGAGATGGTCTCTCTTACCTGGCAAGTAATATTCCATGGTGTGCCTGTATCACACAGTTCACCCACCCACCTGCTAAAGAACACCTGAGCTATCTGCAGCCGTTGGCTATTCCAAATAGAACGTTCCTATCTCTAGGCTAAACACCCAGGAGTCTAAGGACTGTGTCATAGGGTAGGTGCCTGAACGACTCTGCATTCTCATCAGCAATCTATGAGATTCCAGTAATTTAAATCGACTATGTTAGCCAATGGACCTTGGAAGGATTTCCTCATCTGTGAGATTGGCAGCATGACAGAACTATGGAAACCACTTGAATAGAACCCTCAGAACATGCTCTACATTGGGGACCCTGGGATGACACGGGTGGCCGTTCCTCATCCCCAGGCACTGAGGCGCCTGGGAGGCTGGGTGCGGCTTCTCCCCATGTGTCCTCCCTTTCCCCAGATACAGGAAGAAGAAAAAGAAAATTTGGAAACAATGGTCTCACCCATTTTCCCCTAACCCTTGATCCTTCCCACCCTAATCAACTATGTAAATACCATCAAAAAAATTGTTTTAATGAGGTCATTCATTGCAAAAAGTTCTAATTAAAAGATAAAACTATTTAAGAGATATCTTCGGACAGTCCCATGACTCAGTCTAGCTGGTGTTAAGCGCTGGGCAGGACTAACGCTGCCGGACAGCAGACAAGCGCAGATGGGTCCAGATCCATCTTAAACACTGTTCTAAGCCAGACAAGGGGAAAGTATAATTTCTTTGTCTTGTTCTAATTCAAATATTCACACATAACTCTAATATCTTATAAACTATGGATTAATAAGTTCCCAAATTAATACCACATACATTGGACTACAATCAGCTTAAGAAGAACAATGCAAGAGTTGTTAAACTTGAAAAATTGGACATGGAGACTTCAAAAAAATTTTAAATTATTATTATTTAGGTTCAGCTACATAATTTTCCCCCCTCAGAGTTTTGCCTCTGTCAACAGTGGAAAATGTGTTTCTAGACTGGCTCTTGGCCATTAACCTACTTATTTTAGCTCAAGTACATGTTATTTTTAAACCAAGCAACAAAAAAAAGCAAAGCTGCCTTAACTTTGGCAATCTGTGAAATGTTACAGTTGCAGTGGATGGACCGGAAACTGAATGGGCCCCACCTTTTGGGAACATCAAGTGGCTGGGCCAGAGGCCACTGTTGCAGCCCGGTTCCCAGAACTTGGGCCGTCACAGAATCTGCAGTGTGGAGCCATCAGCAGTAGACCTAATCCATTTCAAGAAAAGGATGAAAATTCCAAGTCCATCTTCAAGTGAACAGAAAATAGCACTTTTTTGATGCAAAAAAAAAAAAAAAATAACAAAAGCCAAGGACACAAGGCTACACAAGTTACTGCAGCCCAGAAGGGAGGACCGTTTACCCAACCACTCCAACTAGTGAGAATTTCACCTCCACTCAAGAAAAGCATGGATGAATACAGCTGCAAAATCAAGTCTAGGCTAAGGGGCTGGCAGTATGTGAGTGGAGTCCATACCACAAAAGCTCGGCAGCACTGGACACTCAGTGGTCAGTAATTGTACGTGACACATGAGGAACAGGCCTCTCTGAAGTGGCCACGGTCACCATTCACTGCTCTTTGCAGGTTCTCAACTGGTCAGCTCGTGTCCCCTGCCTCCTATAGTTGTAATCCTAATCTTAAAATCTGATGTGCTACCTGAAGTTTTTTTTTTTTTAAACACCCTAAGCCTTTAATTTTTCTTTTTCCTTATTTTTATTGGAAAAGATTTACAGAGAGAAGGAGATACAAAGAGAAAGATCTTCCATCCTCTGGTTCACTCCTCAAGTGGCCACGATAGCCAGAGCTGAGCTGATCCGAAGCCAGGAGCCTCTTCCAGGTTTCCCACACGGGTGCAGGGTCCCAAGGCTTTGGGCCATCCTCCTGACTGCTTTCCCAGGCCACAAGCAGCAAGGACATGGACCAGACCAGCATACATATGAGATCTTGGCATGTGCAAGGTGAGGACTGAGCCAATTGAGCCATCATATCAGGCCCAAGCCTTTGTGTTTTCAATTTTTAATATTAACTTTGCCCATTTAAAACTACCAATAAATTAACTATGCATAATTAATAATAAATAAATTCAGTTGTGGCAAGGCCGGATAAGTTTAAATTTCTAAGAATTAATTTTTCTTCTCATTTCTATTTCCAGATCTCCACATGACCAGACAATTTATATGCTATCTCAGTACTTTGCTTCGCTGTTTACAAAGTGAATAGAGGTTCTGGCATTGTGGTACAGCAGGTAAAGCCAACATTTCAGATGCCAACATCCCTGTGAGTGCCAGTATGAGCCCCGGCTGGTCCACTTCAGACCCAGCTCCCTGCTAATGGCCTGGGAAAAGCAGCAGCAGATGGTCCCATGTGTCAGGCAGGGTCCCTGCTACCCACATAGCAGACCCGGGTGAAGTGCCTGGCCTGGCCCAATGCTAGCTGTTACAGTCATCTGAGGAGTCAGCAAATGGAAGATCTCTCCACTTTCGTCTTCCTCTGAATTTCTTTCAAAATAACAAGAGAGCGTGAGAGAATCGAGATGGGTGGTTTGGTATGGTGGTTGAGTCTTGGCTTGAGATGCTCACACCCCAAATGGATATATCTGGGCTTGAATCCTGGCCGATTCCAAGCCTAGCTTCTGTTTATGCACACCCTAGGAGCGGCAGAAGATGGCATACATACTTGGGTCCTGCCACTCACATGGGAGACAAGGTCGAATTTTAGGCTCCTGGCTTCAGCCCAGCCCAGCCCAGCCCAGCCCTGGCTATTATAGGAATCTGGAAAGTGAACCAGCAGAAAGATGAAAGATCTTTGTCTCAGACTCACTGCCTCTCAAATAAAACCAATAACTTTCTAAAATTACATTTGATAAGCTTTAAAGTGATTGAAGAATTGCTGAGTAAGTGTGAAATTCTAGAACTTTATTTGGGCAATGTATGTGGCTCTTCAAGTTTTATATATTGTCCTATCTGCATAATACTCAAACTAATCAAGACACATTCTAAAGCCAGGTGGCATGAGTTATCTGTCCCAAGGAGTAACTGAGGTTATTTCTTCATTGGTGGAGAATCTGGCTTTGTTCCCGAGTGCCGCTGGAAGTTGCAGTCCCTAGAGTGACCTCACCAACACGTGATCCCCTCCCTTGCCCATAGGGAAGTTATTATAAGCAAACTTGGCAAAGAGGCAGCTCCTTGCAGGCTATCAGATGGTCACATGAGCTGCACTGTTCACGTCCATCATGCCGGTGGAGCACAGGCCACAGAAAGCAAAAAAGACGAGACATCTTTGTTTTAAGTGTAAAGTTGGATCAGAAATACTTATCCAATACATAAACACAAAATGCTCCCTTGTGAGACTGTGCCTTAGCTATCATACAAAGGTATTTTGAAATGTTCATGAGAAATAAGATTAAAATACTTTCATTTGGCACAAAAATTATTTAGGAGACACAGACACAGAGCTTCCCTCTTCTAGCTCAGTCTGCAATGCCCAGAATGGCTGGAACTGGGCTGGGCCAGAGCCAGGTCTCCCACCTGGGTGGCAAGAAGCCAGTCACTGAGCCATCACTGGCTGCCTTCCAGGGTCTGCAACAGGAGGAAGCTGTGTCAGGAGCCAGAGCCAGGTATGAAACCCAGGAACTCACACGGGAGCTGGGCATCCCAGCCCTTGTCTTAATTACTTAGCTAAATGCCTACCCCAGCATGAAAACATCCCGGGATTCCTGCGTACGAGGGTATGTGTAGTATGAAAACACTGTGCATGATGTCAGAGTTCCGTGCCAAGCCACGCTGCTCTAGTTCCATTTTCCACCAATGTGCGGAAGTAGGCAGCACTAGCTGAAGCTCCACCATGCGTCCGTCTTGGTATCCAGGATTTGGAACATGCCCTGCAGGACTAAGGCTCTGAGTGGTACAGGGGACTCCCAGCTTTGCTTTCTCAAACTGTTTTACTACCTCAGTCCAATTTCTTCTACGAAACAGGAATAATGAGAATTTGTATCTCCCCCGAGGGGTAAAATGACTAAACAAGATATTAGGGAGCACTTTTGTGGTGCACTTCAAAGCGTTTGACACTCAGCGCCCCCTGAACCCACCGTCCTCATTAATACCGCACTAGGGAGGCTCTAGGTGTTGGTCAGCCGTGCCAGCAGGCCAGCCTCCCATGTGCACATGGAGCGCCTGGTCCCTCCAGTTCCTGAGAACGCGGACAAGGTGTCCACTCCCCCTCCTCACGGGCAGTCATCAGGCAGCACAGTACTCTCCAGTACAAAGCCGCAGGGGACGGCTGTGCGCCTCAGAAGCCGGAGGTGTTCCTGTCATTGGCGGTACTGACCACACTTTTCCATATGAGATACTTTCAACACGCACGCAGCTCTCCTGTGACTGTGGTTAGCACTGCCCGACCCCTCCGCCGTGTCGGCTGTCACCTTCCCTGTCTTAGCGACAAGACCCCACAGCTCTGCAGCTGGGGTCCTGAGTTGGCCAGCAGTCTCCTAACCTGTATGTTTGCCCCAAGGCTCCAGCAGCAGCTGAACTGTGAAAGACAACACAGCATTTTCATGGGGTCAGAGCCTCTTGTTAGTGTGGGAAGTCACAGTAATCTGTACAGCTATGGTCTCTTCCAAGGGGCTCTTCTGATTTGAGGAAAATAATTAAATTTATTAACTAATTAGTATGCTAATAATATGGGCCAATTCAGTCAGGCACACACATTTCTTCCCTCCCCTGTGCATGTGTGTGAGACACACGAAGAACCCACAGCAGCCTTGCGGCCTTGTGTGCCCCCCAAGCACCACCGGAGTTGAGACAGTCACACTGACTCTCTGGGCAGGAAAGGTACTAGACACCAGGTGGATCGGCAGGACGCTCGGCCACTCCAGCCAAGCCTCGGTCATGACTGACAGGCATGCATTTCAACGGTATCACAGGACACAGGCCCCTCGGCGTCTGGCATCATCACCTCCCCCAGGGGTGACTGAGTGCTCCTGTTGAACTTCTCAGGGGTACCCATTGTGGCAGACGTTTTCAGGAGCCTGTGGGCGGGATGTGGGGGCTGCTGGGCTGGTACTAACACCACTGTCAGGTGACTGCCAGCCTCAACCAGCTGACAGGCCTTAAGAACAAAGAGCTTGAAACAAAACTTTTTTTTTCTTAAAGATTTATTCATTTTATTGGAAAGCCAGATATACAGAGAGGAGGAGAGACAGAGAGGAAGATCTTCCATCCGACGTTTCACTCCCCAAGTGAGCCACAACGGGCCGGTACGTGCCAATCCGCGCCAATCCGATGCCGGGAACCTGGAACCTCTTCCGGGTCTCCCACACGGGTGCAGTGTCCCAATGCATTGGGCCGTCCTCGACTGCTTTCCCAGGCCACAAGCAGGAAGCTGGATGGGAAGTGGAGCTGCCGGGATTAGAACCGGCGCCCATATGGGATCCCGGGGCTTTCAAGGCGAGGACTTTAGCCGCTAGGCCACTACGCCGGGTCCAAAACTTTTTTTTTAATGTAAGCATATACGTGCTCACCATACAAATAAATTGCACTCTACCCAGCAATGCCTCTACTGAGTGGCATGTGAGTGGCTTTCACGTGTTCCAGTACCTGTCTCCTGTGTGCACAGGTGAGGACTTACCTACAAACAGCACCTTTTCCAAGGTACCACAACTGCTTCCACTGTCAGCAGAAAATTAAAGAAAGAAAGAAAGAAAGAAAATATCTACCTAGGACTCGGTGATCTTGGCCTCACTCCTCATACTTACCTCAGACGAATGTCACCTGTAACCTGTCCTAATGGGGGTGGAAGGTACCATTTCCTGGGACATAGCAGTAGGTTGTGGCCAGTCATCCCAAAAGCCCTGGGCTCCAGCCTCTGCGGCCTCAAGGCTGTACAATGAACAGGTCAGACCTATTCCAACAGGGAGGGACTCTGGACCTCCTTGAAAGCTTTTTCTGGAAACCCTTTCTAGCTGGGTTGGCACCTCTGAGGGCACCTTCCTAGACCCTGTCACCCTGCTCTGCTCTTCCTTCAAAGCACTTACCACTAGCTCAGGTAAGATGACCCAGGTGCTCCATCTGCTTCCGGAACTTAGAGCCAGTGGCCTTCCTTTGATGACAAAGGCATCCGCCACTAGCAGGAGCATCTGGACATCCAAGGCTGCCCAGCGCAAACTCCGCAGCAGTGGACTGGGAAGTCTGGGACTGACAGCCCTGCGTGCTTCCCTGCTCAGCTCTGCCAGCTCTCCTGAACACGGCACTCACAGACACAATGGCCCGGTGGGCCAATTAGGCGTGAAGTCAGCCATGAGGTCATGGGGCTGCCACTGCCCCGGCATCAGCTCTGAGGAACAGCTTCAACCAAGGGCCTTGCCCTTTACCAACAGAAAGCTCACACAAATCAGACGCTGCCACACTTTCCCTGTGAATGCTGCTTCCCTGGCCTGTGTTTCTTCAAGTTGCTATTTCAACTACCTCGTATGTACTAGGCACTAATTTGGACTTTTAAAAAAAATGCCTGCAGTCAACAGACACGTGGGATTCAAGTTTCTGCCTTTCAAATAAATACCGTATCCATGTATGTGGACGCGTCTTGTTGACAACAACTCAGATGTCCACCAGCTAGCGGACGGTGAACTAAACGTGGTCTGCCCCGGCAACGGCATTTCCCTCGAGGAGAGAAAGCAAGAGTGATGATGCATACTCCAACAAGAATCCCGTGACGGGCCCGGTGGCGTGGCCTAGTGGCTAAAAGTCCTCGCCTTGAAAGCCCCGGGATCCCATATGGGCACCGGTTCTAATCCCGGCAGCTCCACTTCCCACCCAGCTCCCTGCTTGTGGCCTGGGAAAGCAGTCGAGGATGGCCCAAAGCTTTGGGACCCTGCACCCGCGTGGGAGACCCGGAAAGGTTCCTGGTTCCCGGCATCGGATTGGCGCGTACCGGCCCGTTGCGGCTCACTTGGGGAGTGAATCATCGGACGGAAGATCTTCCTCTCTGTCTCTCCTCCTCTGTGTATATCTGGCTTTCCAATAACAATAAATCTTTAAAAAAAACAAAACAAAACAAAAAAGAACCCCGTGACGTGGAGCAGCTGCTCACAGCAGACGGAGCGTCACCTGAGCTCATCTCTGTGCGACGTCCAGGAGAGAGTGAGGCATACCGACAGGAGGAGGCAGGACAAGGAGGGACAGCAGGTGGCCACGCAGGATCTCTGTGAGGTAGGTGACCGAAATGTTAGGAACGTGAGCCAGGCTGGCAGGACGGCTGCAGTCACTGGAAAATCACACACTGGCACTTAAAATCAGTGAATGGTATAACAGGCAGGAACTTCATAAAGTACAGGGGAGACAGAATTAAAAGCTTGTTTTGATGTGGAAAAACAAAACATGGAAGTGTATGTTGTTTTTTCCTAAGAGGCATTCCCATGAAGTTAAAAAAATATATATTTTTTATTGGAAAGTCAGATATACAGAGAGGAGGAGAGACAGAGAGGAAGATCTTCTATCCACTGATTTCACTCCCCAAGTGACCGCAATGGCTGGAGCTGAAATGATCCAAAGCCAGGAGCCAGGAGCTTCCTCCAGGTCTCCCATGCGGATGCAGGGTCCCAAGGCTTTGGGCCGTCCTCGACTGCTTTCCCAGGCCGCAGGCAGGGAGCTGGATGGGAAGCAGGACCTCCACGATTAGAACCATATGGGATCCTGGCACGTGCAAGAAAAAGACTTCAGCCACTAGGCTACTGTACCGGGTCCCCAAGAAGTTTTTGAAGACTCCTGTGCATAGATTTCTGAAACTTCCTGCAGCCAAATGAACTTATCCCTTAACTCCATCCCGTCTGCACTCTAACGTTCTCAAGTACCCTCATAAATAAATACCTCAACAATCATTCTCAGTGAAGCCCTGCACTCTTGTTACACCCTGTCTGCCAAAGTGTCAGGAACTCATCCTTAGCACCATGGAACAGTCACAGAGCTGTGGGTCTGCCAGTTCCTTGGTCTCTCCTAACCAGCTTGTGCCCAGGAAAGCCAGGCCTACGGAGAGGCGGGTCACCTGTTGTCCTCAGGAAACAGTCTGGGCCAGCAGGGACAGTGACGCCGGCCTGCAGAGCATCTATGCCCACATGGCAGTCTGCAGCACGGACCCTCCCAGGGCGAAAATCAATGAGACGCATTAGCAGGAAACTACAACCCATCTCTTTTGAGATGAATCTGCTGGATTAGCAGCTGCCTGTCTCTCCAGCTGGGGCGGGAGGAGGGGCAGTCTGGCAAATGTCCTTCCTAATTCGAACTTATTGTGCCCTTCCAGAAGGGCTGTTCCTCGGAGACCTTGAGCAGCGGAGAAAGCT
Organism: Ochotona princeps; assembly: GCF_030435755.1. Classification (NCBI taxonomy): domain Eukaryota; kingdom Metazoa; phylum Chordata; class Mammalia; order Lagomorpha; family Ochotonidae; genus Ochotona; species Ochotona princeps. The sequence continues at coordinate 4,276,002 of NC_080855.1, forward strand.
CTCCCTGCTCTGCCTCCACCCTGGTTTCCCCTTCATCTGCAATTCAGGTTTAGGTGTACGCAGAACCAAATCACCCCATAGAAATACTGCTTCAAGGTGCAGGAGCCAAGAAGCCCCTAGACCCATGTGGCTCCATCCCTGGCAACATGCTCGGGGGTCAGCAAGACACAGGGCCCAGCCTTGGGGTTTGGCTCCCAGCTTTTTCAGACTTCTAGAGCCTACTGAGAAGCAACCAAGTGATCAAGACCCAGAGCCACCATCCAGGATGCCACGAAGGGGAGGCGGGGGGGGGGGCACTACCAGGTGCGACCTCACTCCACTGCTTAGGGAAAACAGGCCAACAGAGTCTCCGAGCCCTCCTCCCTACTCAGGCAGGCAGCAAGAACTGCTCTGAAGGCAGCCAAGGCTCTGAAACCAGAAGGCCTCCACCCATGGAAGGAAGCCGGGGGATGACCCCTAAGTGCTTACACCTGCTGGACAAGAAAATGAAGTTCCGCCTAGACATGGGTGCAAAAGCCTAGATTTTTCGGGGCCCGGCGGTGTGGTCTAGCGGCTAAAGTCCTCACCTTGAAAGCCCCGGGATCCCATATGGGCGCCGGTTCTAATCCCGGCAGCTCCACTTCCCATCCAGCTCCCTGCTTGTGGCCTGGGAAAGCAGGAGAGGACGGCCCAAAGCTTTGGGACCCTGCACCCGCGTGGGAGACCTGGAAGAGGTTCCTGGTTCCCGGCATCGGATTGGCGCGTACCGGCCCGTTGCGGCTCACTTGGGGAGTGAAACATCGGATGGAAGATCTTCCTCTCTGTCTCTCCTCCTGTCTGTATATCCGGCTTTTCAGTAATAATAAAATCTTTAAAAAAAAAAAAAAAAAAAGCCTAGATTTTTCAATTGTTACTTTAAAAACTACAGTAATGTGGAGGGAGAACCATACACAGGCGTTCTGAGTACATGAGCCTCTGACAGAACAAGCTCAAGGACAAAAGCTGAGTGAGCTCAGCTCAAGAACAGAAAACTTCATTCTCTCCTAAATACCATATAAAAGTTGCATGTTTGTCCATGGGTGAAACTGAAATCACTGCTCCTTACAGCTTAAGTGCAGGCAATTATGTGCGGCTTATGGTCATGCCACAACAGATGCAACAGCTCTGCAAGCCACGTGCTAGTCGAGTGCTGGGGCTGAAGTGCAGGCATTCCTCGTCGGTGCTTAGCAAGCTATCAGACCAGGGCAGGTCTGGCCCACGACGGCTTCACCAGGCAGGAGATTTTGAGAGCCTACCCCAGAATTCAAGCAACTTTTACACTCTGAACATCAGAAAAAGTAATACCTGCTAGACTGGAAAAAAAATCACTTGTTGAAATTCCAGCTATGATAACATCATCCATTTTAGCACGATTTGTAGAGGTCTCTGTTCTTATCTAGCTGAAGGAACAGAAACGGTCCTTCCGTTCCAGGCTATGGGATCAGCAGCATGGCCACGTCATGTAACTTCAGATTCCTTAAAAGTAACAGTTCAGGGTGTGGTGTGGTAGCCTAGTGGCTAAATCCTCACCTTGCATGCGCTAGGATCCCATATGGGCTCTGGGTTTGTGTCCTGGCTGCTCCACTTCCCTTCCAGCTCCCTGCTTTTGGCTTGGGAAAGCAGTAGAAGATGGCCCAAAGCCTTGGGACCCTGCACCTGCGTGGGGGACCCACAGGAAGCTTCTGGCTCCTGGATCAGTTCAGCTCCAGTTGTTGCAGCCACTTGGAGAGTGAACCAGCAGACAAAACATGTTTCTGTCTCTCCTTCTCTATGTAAATCTGCCCACAAAAAAAATAAAATAAATCTTAAAAAAAAAAGTAGCATTTCAGTCAAAATCAAGAAATGTGTTTTTTTCTGGTATTTTCTTCTCTATATTGGGGGGTTGGGGTGTAGAGAAGAGAATGTGCAGGAGACTACATGAGGGCATACTTGTTTCTTTCAAATATCAAATATTTGTGCCCCTTTCCTATATGCCTACGTACAGAGGACGCCGAGCTCCACTGCATATACACACACGGGGCACCGGGCTCCACCGCGTACACGCACACGGGGCGCCGGGCTGCACCATGTACACACACAGGGCACTGAGCCCCATGCGGGACCTTGGATGAGCAGAGTACATCAGTCCTTGAAAACACAAAACAAAAACTATCAAGCCTTACAGGCCGACATGAGGAAAAGGAAAAAGCAGAATATTTCTGGAGTGTCATTTAGAAATGTGTGACTTCACAGACAAGTGGCACACATGAAGAAAGGCAGTCAATTAGTGACCAGGCTTCAAACAGCTGTTGAAACACACACTTCGAAGGTAGTGGACTCCCTGCCTGATTGCTGTTGTTAAAAAAAAAGGTGTGTCCTGGGACACAAGGCAAGCAACAAATTTACAGGAAAGGTTGGCCCAAGCACTGGGCTCAAAGTTTTCAGAAATGCCCCTAGGTAATCACCAGGAACTGATCAAAGTACACTGGCTTCATACAGCGTCCACGGTTTTGGGAAACTCCCTTCAAATGCCTCACTCAGCTCTGGGTTACAATCACAGCAATCTCATACAGGTTGCTCAAAAGCTCCCAAGGAACTCGGAGACAGTGCAAGTTCTAATTCTCAGATTAGGATCCAGTAGGGAAAACACAAAGTTCTAAGAACACACGTAACTTTTCTCTCTCAGCTACTTCTCCCACGTGTCCCTCTTTTACTCTCAGGAGTCAGCACCACTCCTCCCCAACTCCACCTGCCTCTGTCTATCTCTTCCTGCCCTCCCCCCGCCAGGCTGAGTGGCAGGGGCAGGGCCCCAGGGGCCAAGGGTCCAGAGACAACTGGTTAGGCTGGGCAGGCCCCAGACGAGCGAGGTTGGAGCTCCTCCAATGCTGGCCTGCGGGTCTCCAGATAGGCTTGTCTTTTCTCCAGGGTGGTTGTCAGTGGTGACCACGTGTTTGGCCCACATCTCATGGGTCCTTTGGTCGGGACACCTGTTCTCTCTCAAACTTCTCAGTCCCGCTGGCCGAGGGGAAGGGGATGATTTTGGGGACAAATGTGAGACCAGCACAGCTCTTAGGCATTTATCTCAAAAACACCTCTCAGTGCTTACTGCAAACCAACACAGAGAGGGACTTAAAAAATCTTCAAGGAGTGTTCAGCTCATTGAGGGAAAATAAATGGGACAATAACGTCAACACTATCAAATATTTATTCAGTTCCACCTATGTGCCAGTCACTCTTCTAGACATGCACGACAGCAGTAAACACAACAGGAAAAAGAAATCAGTGCCTGCATGTGGTTTCAGTCCAGTAACCACATGGCACTCCACTAACAGCTAACACTAATGGGACACCAAGGCGGGCTAGATTCTGTCCTGAGAGCTCTCAGCTTACAGCAACCCTGGGAGGCAGATGCTGCCAGCATGCTTACTGACAGATAAGGAAATTGGCACGCAGGTCAAACGGAGGAACACATTAGCAGATGCACACACCAACCTGGGATGACACCAGCAGGTGCACACACCAGTCTGGGAGTTAGCAAGAAAAGTCTTCTCAAATAACACATCAGTTGGACTGAGTCTCTAATGAGAACAGGTCTCGCATGTGGAAATCGTGTTTCCACACTTAAAAATACACTCTGCTTGGACTGACCAACCCTGCTTTCCTCTAACGGCCTGGAAGATGGTCCAAACACCTGGGTCTCCCTGCCACTCATGTGGCAGACCATGAAGAAGCTCCTGGCGCCTGTCTGGTCTAGGGCTGGCCGGTGTGGCCCTCTGAGGAGTGAACCAGCAGATCAAAGAAGGATCTCTGTGTAACTGGCTTTCAAACAAGTTGGAGAAAAATCACAGCACAATAGAAGGAATCATTGTAGGTTTTCTTACTTGCCCACGCAATTTATTTAATGAGAAGTTCAGCTGAGAAATCCTTTATAAAAAAAAAAGTATTAATTCATTTGAAAGGCAGAGTTCCAGAGAGACAAGACAGATTGTGTGCCTGCTGGTTCACTGCCTACGTGGCCAGGCCAAAGGCAGAAGCCCAGGGCTTCATCTGGGTCTCCCTCATGGGCCCAGTAGTCAGGGCCATCTTCTGCTGTTTTCGCAGGTGCACTACTAGCTGGGAGCTGGATCTTCCCAGAACCTAAGCCAGCACCCCAGGGGGGATGTCAGCAACGCAGAAATGGTGGCTTAGCTATACTCCACAGCACTAGTCCCAATGCAACTTCATTATTTTTAAAATGTATTTGCAAGGAAGGAGAGACCATCTAGCTGCTAGCTTGCACCCCAGACACTTGCAACAACCAGAGCTGGGGGTCAGGCCAGTCAGGAACTGTCCCTTGGGCCTCCCTCAAGGGTGGCAGGACCAGGAACTTGAGCCGTCACCAGCTACCTCCTAGAGTGTTGGGCACAGCAGGAAGGACTCCATCTTAGGTACATGGGACTGGGATTCCCATGCTGCACTGCAATGTCCACCCCGCTGAGTTTTACAGCTGGAAATGGACTATTAAGTCTCAGGCAACTGTGACAGGCATACACAGGTGACCCACTGTCTCTGCTACGTGTCCGCTTCCCCCGTAACACAGCACCAGGCTGCCCGCACTTGGAGTGGCCGGTGTTGTACGCGACCTACTCTGACCCCAGCCCCAGCGTGCTGCACATTTCTTCTGGGCAGTGTATTCAGACTCCCCCCTACTTTTGACAGGCTGTTATTATTACCTTTGTCCTTTTCAAGGACACGGCTGCACCTTAGACAGGGTCAGCAGCTTGCAATGTCAGAGGCAAGAGTTACCAGCTCCAAGAGTTGGAATGTTTCCAATTTTCTTGAGCTAATTTTCTGTTGTATCTGTGGTCTCAGGTTAGTAAATACTAAGGATGTACTCTCAAATGTGAGAATTAAAGAGAAACTGTTATGGTGTATCTTTAAAAGTTTAATTAAACACAAAGGTACAAAAAGGCAAATTTTACAGTACTCGTTTAAACTGTTTCATTCTTTAAAAACAGAACATATGCATCATTTTTGCCTCCCTTAGGTAAAACCCTGTAAAAGTAACACACTCACATAAAACAGAAACAAAGTACACCCTCTACAAGTTGGCTAGCCAGCAGTCTCCATCTCTCTCCCACCCTCCGGGCCACAACTTCCAGCAGCCTTCCCCTCCACAGTGCCACACAAACACAAACCAAACAGTATAACAGCAGAAAAGCCCAGGGCGGCCTCGCCCCTGGTCTCCATGAACTGTTCACAGCTCCAGCAGGCTGCACCAACCTCTCAGACATTGTACCCGCGCTCATCTATTTTACTCCCCATATAAGCGTCATCAACCCCTTTTTAATTTTTTTTTTAAACTGGACAGAGGGAAGGGAAGACAGAGACAAAGATCTTCCAACCACTGCTTCGCTCCCCAGGTGGCCGCAACAGTTGGAGTTGAGCTGGTGCGAAGCCAGGAGCCAGGAACTTCTTTTGGGTCTCCCACGGGATGCAGGGTCCCAAGGCTTTGGGCCGTCCTCGACTGCTTTCCCAGGCCACAGGCAGGGAGCTGATGGGAAGTGAAGCACCCAGGACACGAACTGATGCCCACGTGGGATCCTGGCAGTTGCGAGGTGAGGATTGGCGACTGAGCCATCACACCATTTTTCTTTTTCTTTTTTTAAAGACAAGCCAGCAAACATTCTATGTCATTCACACGGGCCTCATGTGTGATAACCGTATCACAAAGACTTGAAGTAACTGTTAACAATCAGAACACTGGAGCACTAGAATAATGATAAACCAAGGAGACCCGAGGTCAGCAACACCTAAGCTTAAACCTCAAGGCTGCGAGAATGAGCAGCACTTGGGTGTGAAGGGCTGAGCGTATGGGGCAGAGCATGCCCTGCATGGCAGACACAAAAACTTGGGTGTTCTGACCAATATCCAATTGTGCACATTCTTTATACACACACTTTCACACACAAACCAACCCGCCACGGAATCTACAAGATCTACTCACCGGTCAAGGCTCTCACACTAGGCAGATCACAGCAGCATCCGGTGCACAGGCTGATGTTTCAAAAAGTTCACAGAAAATAGCATTAAAAGGAGGTTTGATTTTGGTGCAAATAAACTCTGGAGTTGTATTCTATGGAACATCTTGCAACGTGGAATAATTATGTTTTCTTTCTAAGATTTATTCATTTTTAATAGGAAAGGCAGATATACAGAGAGGAGAGACAAAGATCTTTCATCCGCTGGTTCACACCCAAATGGCTGCAGTGACCAGAGCTGAGCTGATCCAAAACCAGGAGCCAGGAGCTTCCTCTAGGTCTTCACAGATGTAGCATCCCAAGGACCTGGGCCATCCTCTGCCGCTCTCCCAGGCTATAGGCAGGGGAACTGGATGGGAAGCAGAGCAGCTGGGACAAGAACCAGCATCTAAATGGGATGCCGGCGGCACTTGCAAGGTGAGGATTTAGTCAAATGAGCCATCGCTCCAGCTCAACAGGTGATTTACAATGTCCCCCCCCCCCCCCCCCGGGAGCAGAGATTGAATGAGTGGTTGCAGCGGCCAAGTCTCTCATGAGAGCCTGCTTCTGAGCCTCAGCTAGGGACTCCAGCCGGCTGCTCATGGAGACCCGGAGAAGCAGTTGTGACGGCTCCAGGAACTGGGTTTGTGCCACATCCTGGGAGACTTGGACAGCCCCAGCCAGAGCAGGTATTTGGGGAGTGAGCCAGCAGGTGGGAGTATTTGCTGTCTCTCAGAGAGATAATTTTCCTACAAAACGTGTCTATCCTTGGCTCCTTGGCTCCCTTCTAGCAATTTAGCCTAGGCAGACATGGGCTCAGGCAAAGCTTTTACCTACAATGATGCCCACAACAGCACCACAGCAGCAAAATCCTGGCAAGAAGCAGTCTGTCAGTTGGGATGGTGACAGAGAAGGGAGTGCGGAGGCTTCGTCACAGCCAGGAAGTCCAGAATGTCAGCTGACCCTAGGTGCGCCCTGGGGCCAAGAGGGAGGGACAACCAGAGCATTCTCTCTCTGGCTAGTGGGATTCTGGGTGACTTATTTCCAGTGTAAATGTTCACAGAGATTTGGGAATAACCACAACACCAGAGAAAAAAACTTTTAAAGGCCTCCAAGATCAAATATTTGTGAGTACACAGGACTGATCAGAGAGAGGCAGAAAAGCATAATTTGGGGGGCTCGTATTCAAGCAAATTCAATTATAAGTTACCTGGGGAAAGCCTTGAGGATGGCATATCCTCTGGGAAATTCAATTTTGAAATCTCTTGATTAAACCGTAACTCACGGCAGTCTTATTTAAAATCGACCTTTAACTGTACAGTAGGTATGTGACGTGCCTGGGAAAGCGGCAGAGGATGGCCCAAGGACTCGAGCCTCTGAACCCACGCAGAGACTCAGAAGAAGCTCCTGGCTTGGCCCCAACGCTGCTCATGGAGGCCTTCTCGGGGAATGAACCAGTGCATGGAAGACTTCACTCTGAAACTCGGCCTTTCAAATAATCAATACATTTTTAAAAAGGGGGGAGAGGGTAAGAGGGCTCATCTGTGCCCTCAACATCCCTTCCCTAACCAAACTCTTGATGAGCTGATGATAGACACATTCTTGCTTTGCCCTCCTGACCCTCACCACGCCGCGCACCCCAGCCCCTGGCTTGCCTTCTGACGGGAAGGCGCTCCGGCTGGGCCCCTGCCAGGCGGCAAGCATCCCTCAGACAACAGCACATCGCCACCAGGCCTGGGGCAGTTCGGTTTTGCCTCGAACTTCAGTGTTTACAATTTGAACATACCTGTCAGAATGGCAAGAATGAAAAGTCTGGAAAACGGTAACTGCTGGCATTTCTGGAGCAACCGAGCTCTCTGTAGGCTGCTGGCGGGGATGCCAGCTGGGACAACCACTTTGGAATACTGCCTGGGCAGTGTGTACTAAAGCTCCGTAAGAGCCAGACACACTCAAACCCAGCAAATCCATGATGTGTATGCCTAAATAAAATGGGAACCCACGCCGTTCACCAAAATAGGCAGAAACCTAGGAGTTGAGACAGTGGCCACCACTGGAACAGGTGTAGTGAATGGCAGGCAGTCTCAGGGGCACCTGAGAGCGCTGGTCCTGGTCAGCCTCTGGGGCCAGGTGCAACTAACACAGGTATATTCACCTTGTTTCAGTTTAGTGAGCCCTGCACACGCACACAAACTTTTCCCTATGTACACTACAGATTCATAAAGTTTACAAATACAAATATATCTCCATGTGTCAACAGATAATGTTTGTACAGTTCTCATAACCTTGACTTTTTAAACTGCAGAATAAATAGCTGTGTGGGATGTTGAAGAAAACAAATTCTATTTGTTGCCACCCCAGGCATGATAGGGATCCCTTCGTGGGTCTGTGAGAGGCGAGGAGGAATGCCAAACGTTGAAACCATGTCACACACACGCACCCACCAGCTCTCTGAAACAGGGGAACGGCGACATGAGCTGTCCAGGTGACCCCAGTTTCCCAGGCTCCCTAACAAAGGAGGCTGCCCTGCAATGCTATCATGGCTCTAAAACCCACCTTTCAATCCAGAAAAAATGCTGCTATCAGAAAAAAAAAAAAAAAATCTGTCGTGCTACTCAGTTTCTTATTCACTCTCCAGCTACCCTTCCTGGGACCTCAGGCACAGACTCTTTCTGGCGCCCGCACAGAGCCGAGGGTGAACTGTCTGGGCTTTTGCAATTCCCATCTTATCTGCAGCAACCTGAGGACAGCAGCAGTCCAGCAAGATGCAGATAACATGTATGGCCATGGCTACAAACACACCTCAGGGTTAACCGCGCATCACCACATCACCACCCACAGGCAGCCAGGCACACTCTTCCTTGCAGGGCTCCCGTGAGATCCACCTCCAGACATGATGGGGGGAAAAAATCCACATTCAAGGGCTCATTTAGATCAACCCAATCAGGATGAAATTCAGAATGACCAAAAAGCAAGCAAACAAACAGCCTAGAGGGACATCTTAGACCTCCCAGTAATGAAATGGTATACAAGCTTGGTCTGCATTTGCTGGTGCTTAGAAACGAAACCAGTTTCAGGCCGGCGCGGTAGCCTAGCAGCGTAACTCCCAGCCTTGAATGCGCTGAATCCCCATATGGGTGCTGGTTCTAATCCTGGTTGCCCCGCTTCCTGTCCAGCTCCCTGCTTGTGACCTGGGAAAGCAGTCGAGGACAGCCCAAAGCCTTGGGACCCCGCACCCGCGTGGGAGACCTGGAGGAGGTTCCTGGCTCCCGGCTTTGGATTGACGCAGCTCCAACTGCTGCGGTCACTTGGGGAGTGAATCATTGGACGGAAGATCTTCCTCTCTGTCTCACCTCCTCTCTGTTTATCTGACTTTGCAATAAAAATAAAATAAATCTTACAAAAAAAAAAAAAAAAAAGAAACAAAACTAGTCTCTAAGAGTGGTGGAGGAAGTGGCATATTTCTCAAATCTAAAATCAAGACAACTCCAGATGCAGCCCGGGGCTGCCATCCCCTCAGAATAAAGGGGCACAGGATGCTAACTCAGTAAATGTGTCCATCCACTCACAGCCCACACAGGCCCACTACCTATATGCTGGGAACTGGGCTGGGGGCAGAACAGCAGAACGCTAGTTTAAGGTAGTGCTGGGAGTGGAGATGAAAAAGCTGGGTGAGATGGGGAAACTGTAGGACAACTGATTGGATCTATAGGACAAAACAAAGAGAGGTATCTCTAAGAAAGGGTGTGGGAACATTTGCCCAGATCTATAGACAGGCTTATGGGAACTCGCACAATCTATAACCGTCCTGCCATAGCCTATATGACCCTCAATCTATAAAAGCCTGATAACTACCAATAAACCTCAGCTATTGGTCATCAGTCAGTAATCCACGTCTATGATTATCGGCTCTGTGCACCAAGTCCATCGCTGCCAGACAGTTGTCTGAGTTTTTAGGGCCTCCCTGAGTAGGTGACATTCCGAGAAATGTGTCCCCTTCCGCTCCACTCCACAGGTAGGACATCCCACAATGCCACCACACCCACTCTTCAACTTCTCAGACTTGAACATTTCCAACTTCTAGGAAGGCTGTGGCTACCCCTAATTAAGGGTTTCATTTTTTTTTTTTTTAAACTTCTTCCTCTTACCACTGAAACATGTACTCATCAGAAAACCATGCTGAAATCACAAGCAAGCTGTTAGGGCAAATTAGGGGCATACTATAGACAACAGTGGAGGAAGGGGACGGGTCTGTGGATAAACCCTAATTAGCAACGGTAACACTGCTTGACATACTGGGGCTTATTACTCTGCCATTTGTTTGTCCAGCAGTAAAACACACATGCTCCTGGGAGTCAGCAGGGCTCTCCGTGAATCACCCGTCAACTATGCCTTTGACAAAACTCAGCAACTGTGGACGTTTCGAGACATTTGACGCTGCGAGCAAACGATCACACGCCTTGATAATCCCTCCCTTCTTCCCCTCTAAGGATTTGATTCCTTTATTTCAAAGCTAGAGAAATCTGAGGGTTTTCTTTCTTCTAAAATCTAAAACCCATTCCAGCAAGTCATAAAATCTCATTTGCAGGTGGCCACCTGCTCAGGTTGAGTTTCTAGGTCCCAAGAAGGAAGTTCCTGAGTGAGCAGCCGGGTGCGCCAGCAGGGCAGGCAGAGCTGTGCCATACTAACATCAATTGCTTCCTGCTTTGGTCACTGCAGGAGGGGGTGGACAGGGCAAAACTCGGAGCAGCTTTCCAGACAGACCGGTGCACATAAAGCCCCATCACGCATGTCTCTCGCAGCTGCAGCAAGGGCTAGCAGCTTTCCTGGGCCTCGGAGATCAAAGACGCCTGTCCAGGGCTGTGGATTCTTATCCCAACACCTCCACCCACAGGAGAAACAAACAAACAAAAAGGAAACAAAAGGAGCGATCCTAAAACACTGATGAAGAGGAAATGGTTATTGAAAGCAGCTTTTTTGGAGGGAGCTTTCAGCGCCCCCAGCACCAGGGAACGCCAGGCACCAAGGCCGGAACCTTTCACACGGGAAGATGCTGACAAACACCAAAGACCCAAACGATTAAGCCGCCAGCCCGCGTCCTCTGGCAAGGGGGCTGGTGTCTGCGGCTCTTTCACTGAAAGCCAAAGGAGCGATTCTTCCCGTCGGAGGGTCTGTCCCTCCCACACTCGATCAAGTGAAACACACTGGGGCTAGGGGAGGCAGTGTGGGGGGACGCTGGCTCTGGGTGCACGTGTTCCCCCTCGAGGTGCAGCAGGCTCTGCACTCCCCGAGTACAGCTCTTCCGTGCCTGGCCGCCAGTCACCACACTGACCGTGTGAGTCAGGGAGGAGTCAGCCTGCTTTATCGCCACACTCGGGAAGCACCCACACCTCCCGCCCCACCTGCCTCAGGATCAATGAATATTAACAAACTCCATGCAAAATGTCAGGCTTTCCTGTGCACAATTTTTAAAACTGCTCTCGCCGAGGAAGGGCCAGCGTGTGGTCCTCGTTGCTGAGCCGCCACAAACGGCAGCTTCTGTGATCTCCCTAGAAAGCATGCCCTGTCTTACAGCTGAAAATTTGTTTATTCTGAATCCAGTAAAAACCAATCCAGCGCTTTTAAATTCAGGAACTCCCTCAGACTTCACCAACCATGACCATGGCTACATTTTTTAGGGTTATGGGAAAAAAAAAATCTATAGAAATGACCGAACGGTGGTGGGCCTTCCATTTTACGGCTCCGGCTGAATTTTGAGAACTTTTAAAAGTCCCACGGGATCAACGGGCTTCAGCGGAATTAAAAGTTGTTTTGTATTCCATTAATAGCAGACGATTAGACACGTATCTTATTTCAGCTGGAATTCATTTAAAGGTACTTAACCCGGCCACTAATCCTGTGTCCCTGTCTGGAAAAAAGTTCTCCCAGGAGTAGGTGTCGGGCTGAGCACGGGGCATCGGCGCGCCTTGAGCTCCGCTCAGCACCATCAGAGACTGGGCAGAACCGGCCAGCTCCACTGAGGCCGGCAGCTCAGGCGGGCTCGCCGGACCCCGACCCACAGGCACCCGAGGCCCGGCCCGGGGCGCCCTCCGCGCAGCCCGGCCCTGACACAGCCCAGTTCCTCCCTGCATTCCTGGGCGCCCTTTCTCCGAAGAAACCCGAGCTCAGCCTCCGGGGTCCGGCTGCTGGGCCAGGCGCGGCTCCCTTAGGGGGTCGCCGCTCGCCCTTCTCCCCCCAAAGCTCCGGGCCGGGGGCGGGGCGGGGAAAATGAGGCTCTCCCGGCGTCTCGAGCGCCGGGAGGGACGGACCGGCCGGCGGAAGCTCCCCTCCTTACCCCGGGGACTGGGGCACGGCCCCTCCCCAAGCCACAGGCCGAGCCCCGCGGGCCTCGAACCTCCCCCAAGGCCCCAGGTCCCGGGGCGCCGGGAGATCGCCTGCTGGGGCCCCCAGCCCTGACGTCCCAGCCCCGAGCTGCACCCCGCTCCCCACCAGCTCACCCGATAGGTGCTCTCGGTGAGCCGGTTCACCTCCTCGGGACCCCGCGACATGGCACCGGAGGACGCCGCCGAGCCTCGTGGTCGTCTGAAGAGCCCCTCGAGGGTCAGCCGTCGGGCCCGAGAGTGCCGTCCGCGCCCGCGCGCGCCGCCTCTGCCACTCGGACGCCCCAACCTGCGGCGTCGCGGCCCGCGAGAAACTGAGGAGCAGCCGCCGGGCTCGGCCTGAGGGCGGGCGGGCAGGGCGGCCCCACCTGAGGAGCGCGGCGCGGGCGGGAGCGCGGGGCGGGGCCAGGCCCGGGGGCGGGGCCAGGCCCGAGGGGCGGGGCGCGCTACCTGAGGCGGCTCGGGACGGGGCCTGGCCTGAGGAGGCGGGGCCAGGCCCGGGGGCGGGGCCAGGCCCGAGGGGCGGGGCGCGCTACCTGAGGCGGCTCGGGGCGGTGCCTGGCCTGAGGGGGCGGGGCTCTCCACCTGAAGCAGCCCGAGGGCCTGATGGACGGACGGCCCTCACCAAGACAGCCTGAGGGAGACTCGGAGGAGGCGAGCTGAGCCGGGGTGGGCGGGGCCAACGCCTGACGCCTGGGGAGGCGGAGCCGGAGAGGTGGGTGGGACCTGAGGTGGGCGGGGCGGAGGTGGCTGGGCTGAGTGGCTGGGGCCGTCCCACCTGAGGCCGGCGCCGGCTGGTGGTGGAGGCGGCCACAGCGCGCCCTCTGGTGGCCAGCCCCGAGCTCCCGGAGCCCCCGAGGCCTGGCCGGGTGGAGGCGTTCCAGTGGCGACTGTGCTAGGGCTCCGAGGTCCTGATGCCATTGGTGCCCTGGACGCCTCTTTTTTCTCAATCCTGACCCCTTGGAGGACTGCGGGAAGGGGGTCCCACAATCCCCAGGTGTACTTGACCCCAAAGGTTGGAGGGAACCACCCCGACCCCAGGGGCTGGAGTGTTGTAGCTGGAGGCAGGGGCCGCTGAGGTGGAACCGCCAAGACCTGCTTACTGAAACGTCCATGTCCACCTTTAACTCAGTACTAATCACATGCCGGTTAGAGGAACAGACCACCAGCGTGAGCCTGGGCTGGGAGGCCCCTCTGCCTTCTGTCACTGATGTCTGGGTAGGTGTGTGGCTCCGGTGCCAGCCCTGGACCCATCCCAGGCAGTGCACCAAGGGTCCGGTGTCCAGAACACCCCTGTTCTGCACCTGAGCCCTCCGACACACCCCAGACAGCAAGCTCAGTGCTGCCTCCGGAGAACTCTGGCTCCTCGTGTCTCTCTCTCTCTGGCTGCAGAGGCGTCTGGTCCAGACGGCTGGGCTGTGCGGCTTTCAACACTGCTGCGGTGATGAAGTTGGTTACGCACACAAAGATGGCCCTGTGTGGCTCAGATGGGAACACTCAGGGACTTGGACACGGCCACGTGGCTTCCCAGTCTTATCTGGTTTCGCTTACTGTAAAAACCGGCCGTGCTGGGAAGCTGTAGGGTTTGGGGCAGGAGCTGACCATGCCTGGACCCTGGGTTTTGGTATGTGGGGTTTGGGGGCAGGAGCTGACCTTGCCTGGACCCTGGGTTTCAGGTGAGTGAAGCCGCTTCCTACTTCCTTCACGGAGTTCCGGCCCTGGGCTTCTGAGGCTTGCCAACCGGGTTTCCTGTACACCGTGCGTGACAGGTGTTGGTGACATTTTGCTGACCACTGTGCACTGCCAGACCCTTGAAGTGTGTCTGTCTGGGTTTCCATTCAGATTTGGCCATTGCTGCCTGTGCTCTGCAAATCACCCCATGCCTTCTGACGAATGAGGTCAGTTTGCCCTCTGCTGCCTGCTAGGCAGGCGTCCAAGGAATTGGGGAGAGAGAGGGGGAAGCAGGGAGACGGAGGGGAGGGAGAGAGAGAGGGAGGCATCACTTCTTACTACCGTGGCATGGTGGTGCGGTTTGGAGCCCACAGGACAGATAAGCAAAACGCCCTAAAACCGGCAACATTCTCAGCTCACGTTGGAATTTGATCCACAGGGCAGGTTTGGAATTGTAGGTGCAATCTCAAAGCGGCCACCATCTGCGTCATGATGAACGCTGCTGTAAGGACGCAGCTTCCCGCTTCCATTTTCCTGCCCCCTCGAGAAGTCTTTGAGAAGCACGTGTCTTTGTCCCCGAGTCAGGACTGCTTTAGCCTCTGGCCCCTGGCTTGGCCCGTGGCGTGGCCATCCCTTACCGCAGGCAGTGAAGAGAATCACTATAATTGCAGTGACAGGTCCAGCTGGCCACGCCGTGGAGGCCAGTGGGTTCAGCCCACCTAGGACACCGGCATCGCATATGGGCACTGGTTCCAGTCCCGGCTACTCCACTTCCTATCCAGCTCCCTGCTCACGTGCTTGGGAAAGCCGCAGAAGGTGGCCCAAGTGCGTGGGCTCCTGCCAGGCACATGGGAGACTCAGAGCTCCAAGCTCCCGGCTCCAGCTTGGCCAGGCCCTGCCCACTGAGGCCATCTGGGAAGAGATCCAGCGAGTAGAAGAGGTCTCTTTCTCTCCCTGGAACTTTGCTGTTTCAAAGACATCAACAAAAAGTGCACACTGCAGATGTCCTTTGTTCACGATTGTGCGGCCTTCACACTTCTAGAGTGTGTTTCTGAACCTCGGGAGGAATCCTTGGCCGCTCCCCAATGTCCTGCAGTCTCTTCTCAGCTTGCTCACCCTCTCCTTGGAGTTGCCTATTCCGAACATTTCCAACAAGTGAAGTCACATAACGTGGTATTTTAGGGTGGGTCTCTTTCACTGAACTTTTTTTTTCCAGAGTTTTCTGTGCCAGAGTTTGTGTGAGGACTTTGTCTTTTTTTTTTATTGCTCAGTAATACTCCATCGTGTGGCCAGGCTTGCTTTGTTTATTCATTCACCCATTGTTGGCCATCTGGTTGGTTCCTCTTGTTGGCTGTTGTAGAGCGTCTGTGGATGCTTGCGTGTGAGTTCAGATGTTGACGGATTTTTATTTCTCTTGGATCTACCTGTGTATTTGGGAGTGGTTCACTGGGCCAGAAGGTCACGTCATGTCTAACATTTTTAGGAACTGCCCAGCCGTTTTCCCTCATCTTCCACTTCTTGGAAGAGTTTTTAGAAAACTAGTATTTATTTTCTTTACATATTTGATCAAATTCACCCGTGAATCCGGCTGGAACCAAGCTTGGATTGGTGGGGAATATTTTACAAATGAAATCTGTTTCGTGCTTGCAACTCTTCCCTTTCCTCTTCAGAGTCATTTGCTTATGGATTCTATTCGTTTAGCTCTTTAAATAATTTATAATGTTATTTCATAGTGTCTCCTGGGAAGTTCTGTATTTAAAAAAATGTTTATTGATTTATTTGAAAGGCAGAGTTACAGAGGGAGAAAGACGTACACACACACACACACCCCTTCCCTTTGCCAGTTGTCTTCCCAAATGGCTTCAGTGGCCACAGCTGGACCAGGCTGAAGCCAGGAGCCTGAAACTCCCACGTCCGGGGTTTCCTGTGTGGGTCACAGGTGCCTACGTTTTGGGGGCATCTTCCCCTGCTGTCCCAGGCACGCTGGCAGTGAGCTGAACTGGAAGTACAGCATAAGGGACTCAAATCCCTCCGCTATGGGAGGTTGGCATCGTAGGTGGTGGTGTAATTCACTGACCCCATGACCATACCGTGGTAATGTTTTTCGGTGGCTTAAGTCCCTCCCCCTGCCTTTCCCCACCAGCTGATTCTCAATCATGGTGGGATCCTTTCATCATTATTATTACTATTATTTCAAAGTCATCTCTATCAGGTCTCCTTGGTCTTTGAAGAGCCCTGGGTGGTGACGATTGTCAAGTATCCTTATAAGGAAGTTTTGCATCCATGCCTGCCAGGGACTCCAGGATGTGACCGCAAGACGGTGCAAAGTTCACACAGTGCACCTGCCACTTGTCACAGGCTTGCCGGGCTGCTTTCTCTGAAGGTCGTGCCTTTTTTCTACTCAAGATCCCAGTTAAGCCAAGACCCCTGGTCCTGCCCCAGGCCATCCAGTCTCTCTTACATGCCCCACTTCTTTGCAAAATCAAACTTCAGGACCGGTGCAATGGTTCAATTGGCTAATCCTCCTCTTGCAAAGCGCTGGGATCCCATACAGGTGCCGGTTCATGTCCTGGCTGCTCCACTTCGCTCTATCTCTCTACTTATGATCTGGGAAAGCATTAAAGGATGGCCCAAAGCCTTGGGACCCTACACCCACATGGGATATCTAGAAGAAGCTCCTGGCTCCTTGACTTCGGGTTGGTTCAGCTCAGCTCCGGCCATTGTGGCCACTTAGGGAATGAACCAGCAGATGGAAGATCTTTGTCTCTCCTTTTCTCTGCCTTTCCAATAAAAATAATTTATCTTAAAGAATGAAACTTAGTGTCCCCTTCCCTTGTTGTTGAGTTCTGAGTCCTTGTACCACAGGCACACTTGACATTCAAGGCAACTGAGCCCGTGGGCCGTTTCTGCCCAGGGGCCCCTCCTGCCACCCCCGCGACCCCCACGGCATCTGTCTGCCCTGTTGGCCTGCTTGCCTACTCTCTCTGCTCCAAGCTAAGCCAGGCATTAACTGTTTTTTTGTGGTTGTTACATGCTATCCCTCATTGGAAACATTTGCCCCCGGAGGAGTTCTGAGTGGTACAGCCTGCCAGAAACTTCCAACAGGCCCTCTGTGGTCTCCCATTCTGAGACTGTGGAGTTCGGCTGGGGCCTGGGCCTGGTGGCTGGGCATCGTGTTCCGATTCTAGCTTGGGGGAGGCGCTTTTCGCTTCTCTGTGTTCTTCACCTCTGAATGGGGGTAGCTGATCTTGAAGTTCCTTCTGGTTTTAAAATCCTCTGTGTGTGTTTTGTTTTTTGACTTTTGTCCACCCATCTGATTCTGAATTCCTTTCCTCAGGCTCAGGCTGGCTCCTGTGAAGAAAGGCTGTCGGGCCAAACCGAGATAACCTCAGCATTCTTTACGTCTGTGAGGGCAGAGGGAGAGATGCTGCTGGCCTGTGGCCGGGCCTCAGCCGCTTGGCTTCCTCGGGCAAATGGGCTGGCCAGAGCTTGTGCAAGCTGATCTGCTTGTCCTAGCTTCCTTGTCTTGGTGTTTGTTTCCCATGGGAAAGCCTCAGCAGAGAAAGTTCCAGATTCTCCTTCCCTAAGCAGATTTGCTTTCGGCGTTTACCCAACTCCGGAGTATCGACCCACCACCTCTGCCTCTGCCAGCATCCTCTCCACAGGACTTGCAGCCTTGCAGGCACGGTCTTTTTCCTGGTGTTCTGGAATGCTCTTCCCTCGCATTGCAGGCATTTTTCTGCAACGGAGGACTTGGAAAGCGCTGTTCTGGAGCAGTCTCTGGGAATCTACCGAGCCAGATGAATCAGCCTCGTCCTCTTCCACAGAGCTGGGAGGTCAGAAGGAACAGAGCTGCCTGCATTCCAAGGCTCCCCCGGCGAGGTGCCTCGGGGTGGAATCCCTCCGGACCTAGTTAGGTGAGAGATAACCAGGCAGCTCCTGTCCACCAGTTCCCCTCCCAAATGCCTACAGTGGGGCTGGGGCTTGAACCCAGTCCTTCCTTGTGGGTGGTGGTGACCCTATTCCTGAGCCCCCGCCCCAGGGTCTGCGCTGGCAGGAACCTGGGGGTCAGGAGTTGGCGCTGGGCATCAAACCCAGGTGCCCTGATGTGGGAACTGGGCAGCTTGGCTGTTAGATTCCTTGCCTGCTCCAAGTACGATGTGTCTTTGAACCCTTCCAAGGTCAGCCACACTAGGATGCCGCCCATACCCATTCTGTCTCCATTTTCCTTGACTGCACAGCTTGGTGCCACAGGCCCCAACACCAGCCTCTTTCACACACCGAGTCCCAACATTTCCAAAGAACTTGCTTCCAGAGTAGTTCAGGACTCCTGTGAGCTTCTGCCATGTCCGTGCCTTCTCCCTCTGAGCCCGAATTTCCGGGAACCTCTGAGTGTCCTTCACACCCTTAGCCAAGGCAACCATTTTGCTCGGAGAGGCTGGGTCAGCCTCATGGATCTTGAAATTCAGCACAGAGCAAGCATTCTCGTTAGGCAGAAGCAGGCAATGATAAATAATTAAGCAAGCCTTAACTAGCAATTCTTGAAAAATGTCCCCAGCATATTGACAAAGAGCCCAGGCACGCCTAGGAATCAATGCAGAGTCGGCCAATGAGTGGGGGCAGGGCAGACTTGGCCAGGATGCCCCTCGTGTGCCCCCGCGGACCTGATGGCTGCCAAAGTTTCTGCAAAAGTTTTGCTACAAGGTCAGGACATGGGAGCCATCTAGTCACAGGGCCAAGGGCTTCGCTGTTCCCGTACCGGCCGGAAGACACTTGTCCGGGAAAAAGATGCATGTGTTAGGTGTTGCATTAAGACATTTGAGAGCCACAGCTGCTGTAACTTTGGGAAGGCCAGAGACTTGTATGGGCACAGACTCGATTCTTGTCTCTGTTGAATGATCCAGTTTGATGAGCTTAGAAACAAAACCCAAAAGACATCACGGGATTTTCTTATCTCCTTGCAAATAAACACATCCTGGCCCAAGAGACAATGTAAACACAAGTTTGCTGAGAGAGGTAAAATGTGGAATGATTAGGAATCCAGCATCTTTTTTTTTTTAAGATTTATTTATTTTATTACAAAGTCAGATATACAGAGAGGAGGAGAGACAGAGAGGAAGACCCTCCGTCTGATGATTCACTCCCCAAGTGAGCCGCCATGGCCGGTGCTGCGCCGATCCGAAGCCAGGAACCAGGAACCTCTTCCGGGTCTCCCACGCAGGCGCAGGGTCCCAAGGCTTTGGGCCGTCCTCAACTGCTTTCCCAGGCCACAAGCAGGGAGCTGGACAGGAAGTGGAGCTGCCGGGATTAGAACCGGCGCCCACATGGGATCCCGGGCTGTTCAAGACAAGGACTTTAGCTACTAGGTCATGCCGCCGGGCCCCAGCATCTTTTTTTTAAAGATTTATTGGGACTGGTGTGGTAGCTGAACAAGCAAATCCTCCACCCTGTGTCTCTGGCATCCCATATGGGTGCTAGTTTGTGTCCCATTTGTTCCAGTTCTGATCAGCTCCCTGCTTATAGCCTGGGAAAGCAGCAGGGGATGGCTCAGGGCCTTGAGCTCCTGCACCCATGTGGGAGACCTGGAGGAGGCTCCTGGCTCTTGGCTTCAGATCAACTCAGCTTTGGCTGTTGTGACCATTTGGGGAGTGAACCAGTGAATGGAAGAGCTCTGTTTCTCCTTCTCTGTATAAATTTATCTTGTAAGTAAAAAAAAAATTATATATATGTGTGTGTGTGTGTGTGTGTGTGTGTGTGTGTGTTTAAAATTGATCTTATTTTTATTTGAAACAAAGATCTTCCGTGTGCTGGCTCATGCCCTAGATAGCTAAAACAACTGCAGCTCGGCTGATTTGAAGCCAAGAGCTGGGAGCTTCCTCTGGGCCTCCCACTGGGGTCCAGGGCCCAAAGGCTTTGGGCCTTGCTCTGCTACTTTCCCAGGCCATAGGCAGTCACACGTGGAGCAGTTGGGACACGACGTGGTGCCCATGCGGGGTGGCAGCGTGTGGACAGAGGCTTAGCCTAGTCCGCCGTAGCACTGGCCCAGGACTCCAGTAGCGGCATGCTTGGGCTGCCTCCTGGGCTGCAGCGCTGGCAGCCAGCATCTTGCAGGTCTGAGTCACCTGTGCTGGGCAGAGGGGTGAGACAGAGGCAGGGCCCCCGTGACTTCCAAGAGTTTTCTTGCTTGTTTAAAAATGATGTGAGAGGCAGAGGCAGGCAGGGGGAGGGAAGGTTAGGAGGGAGCTTCTGTGCCCTGGTTCGCCTCCCACGTGACTGAAATGGGAGCCTGGAACTCCATCTGGCTCTCCCCCACGGGATGAGAGGCCCAAGCACTGAGGCAGTCTTCTACTGGCTTCCTGGTGCATTGTTGGGGAGCTGGATTGGCAGTGGCGTAGCCGGGACTCAAACCGGCTCCGCCGCAATGCCTGGGGCTGAGCTTGCTGTGCTGGGCAGCTCACGCATTCCTGAGCAGCATGCACAGTTGTCCCTCGGTATGAGGTCTGGGCCTGGTTCCAGGACCCTTCACGCACACCAACATGTAGGGGAGCTCTAGGCCCTGTGTGTTATGTGTACATGCCGCACTGCAACCTGAGCCAGCCTCCTCATTTCAGTCCTTCCCAGACGATGGACGACAGAAGTGCTGTGCAAATAGCTCTGACACTGTGTTTATGGAACAGCCACGTGGAAATCATTCTTGACTTGTTTCCTTGCAAACAGTCTTTTTTTTTCCCCCCTCAAGATTTATTTATTTATTGGAAAGGCAGAGTGACGAGAATAGAGAAAGCACTTCCATCCATTAGTTCAGTCCCCAAATGCCTGCAAAGGCTGGGGCTGGGCCAGACCAACGCCAGGAGCCAGGAGCTTCATCTGGGTCTCCCATGTGAGCGGCAAGGGGCCCAAGCACTTGGGCCACCGTCTGTTGCTTTCCCAGGTGTATTAACAAGGAGTTGGATCAGCACTGGAGAGTCCCCAATGGGGATTTGATCTGGTGCCCATATGGGATGTCGGCACAGCAGGCAGCTGCTTAACTCTCTGTGCCGCTGGGTGGAGCCCACAGACACTGTCTTTCTTGGGACCTTTTGGATGAGCGGTTGGTTGACTGCTTGGGTGTGGGACTCACACATGAGGAGGGTGGAGTTGTGTGAGACGGGCTGTATTCTACCCAGAGGCATGTAACACATCCTTCAGTGGGAGTGGATATCCAAGTGCTGAGAGAAGACTTCCTGAAAGGCTCACATAGCCAGGTGTTTCGTTTTGGGGATGGCCATGGGACTACTACCCAATCCAAATCCGAAGATGGAGACCCAAGAGGACGACCATGATGAGAGGCTGGTGCCCCCTCCCCGCAAAGAGCATGCAGTCCCTGGGAGTTTGCTCTCTGGAAATATTTTCTTTCACTTTCATAGGAGAGCTTGGCCGGGTGCCCACCTGTTCCAGGGTCTAGTGTTTAGGATCTTTTCCCCAAGTTAGCAGCTGCGAACCTCACGCAGAGAAGCCATCACCAGTAAGACTTCTCACAGCATCCTCGTGCAAAGAGAGAGATGCACTTCACCTGCAGGCCGGCGCCTCCAATGCCCATGACGGCTGCAGCTGGGAGTCCCACCTGCATCTCCCACGTGGGGGGCTGGAGCCCCAGCACCTGTGCCATGGCGGTGGCTACTGCTGCTGTCGCCTGCCCACCGGGGTCTGCCGCAGCCCACACCTCTGGACACACAGCGCAATAGGGGATTCCGGCAGTTGACTCGCAGCACAGAATGTTGCTCAGAGTCGAGTTTGGGAACCTTGGCATGTTTGACGCTGAAGGCGCACATTGTCTGGGTTCCGACTGCTTGCTGAGGACCCCTGATTAGGAACAATCAGAATTCTCCGTGTGAGGGCACCGCAGGGCGGCATCTGTGTCCTGAGATGCAGCCACCACGAGAGACGCCCCTCCTGGTCCAGAGTGGCCCTAGATGACGTCCCTCCTAAACTACGAGAGACGCCCCTCCTGGTCCAGAGTGGCCCTAGATGACGCCCCTCCTGGTCCAGAGTGGCCCTAGATGACGCCTCTTCTAAACCATGAGAGACGTCCCTCCTGGTCCAGAGTGGCCCTAGATGACGCCTCTCTTAAACCACAAGAGACGTCCCTCCTGGTCCAGAGTGGCCGTAGATGGCGCCCCTCCTAAACTACGAGAGACGCCCCTCCTGGTCCAGAGTGGCCCTAGATGACGCCTCTTCTAAACCACGAGAGACGTCCCTCCTGGTCCAGAGTGGCCCTAGATGACGCCCCTCCTGGTCCAGAGTGGCCGTAGATGGCGCCCCTCCTGGTCCAGAGTGGCCGTAGATGTCGCCCCTCCTGGTCCAGAGTGGCCCTAGATGGCGCCCCTCCTGGTCCAGAGTGGCCGTAGATGACGCCCCTCCTGGTCCAGAGTGGCCGTAGATGACGCCCCTCCTGGTCCAGAGTGGCCGTAGATGTCGCCCCTCCTGGTCCAGAGTGGCCCTAGATGGCGCCCCTCCTGGTCCAGAGTGGCCGTAGATGACGCCCCTCCTGGTCCAGAGTGTGATGAGAAAACAGCAAGCTTGGCACCTTGAACTCCTGGCAACGTGACCCCGTGATTCAGAGCCAGTCCTGGCGTGTCCACGTGGCCTCTGTCTTCCTGGGCAGTAGCAGTGGGGGTGGCCAGTACCCCCAAGGGCCCTGAAGGGCAGACAGAGGTTAAACTTTCCCTTGGGATTCACCTGCCAGACCTGGGCTGCCAGGTGGGGCTCTGGGGCAGGCCCTCCAGGTGGCCAGCCCTCCTGGCCCAGGTGGCCCCTGTCCCCTTCGGGGCTATCTTTGATCTCCATTGTCCACACTGTTTACCCTTCTGGGCTGTTCTCTCGCCTCTTTAGTCCTGGGCAGTTCCCACAGACCTTCCACGTAGGTCAGTGACCAGACAAGTGTGGCTTTAATTTGTTTGTTTATTAAAGATTGATTTATTTATCTGAAAGACGAAAGGCAGAGAGATATTTCTAAAAAATTATTTATTTATTTATTTATTTATTTATTTATTTATTTATTTATTTATTTATTGGAGAGGCAGATTCACAGACGGCAGGAAAGACAGAGAGGAAGACCCTCCATCCACTGGTTCACTCCCCACTTGGCTACAACAACTGGAGCTGAGCTGATCCAAAGTCAGGAGCCAGGAGCTTCTTCTGTGTCTCCCACATGGGTACAGGATCTCAAGGCTTTGGGTCATCCGCTACTGCTTTCCCAGGCCCCAAGCAGAAGCTGGATGGGAAGTAGAGCAGTCAGGATATGAACCAGTGCCTATATGGGATCCCGGTGGATGCAAGACAAGGATTTAATCACTAGGCTATTGCGCCAGACCCAATATATTCTGGTTTATTTCCCAAATGGTCATAATGGCCAGTGCTAAGCCATCAATCAGGAGCAACTTCCAGGCCTCCCATGTGGGTGCAGAGGCTCACGCACCTGGGACATTCTCTGCTGCCGTGTTCCCAGGTCACCAGCAGGGAGCTGGATCAGACGTGGAGCAGCCGGGACTTGAACTGGCACCATGTGGGATGCAGATGGTGGCTTAGCTTGCTGTGCCACAGCGCCGGTCCTGTAACAATGTATTTTTGTGAAGCTATGATTGCCCTTACGCAGTCACAGTGGCGTCCAGGCCACTTTGGGCGAAGGCAGCTTCAGGAGGAGCCCCAAGGGCCCTGCGAGGCTGGATGGTGAGGCTACGCTGCAGAGGTCTCAGACAGCTGATGGCTTCTCACCCTCCTGGCCAGTCCACCTTTGCCAGTAAACGCCTTTCCACCGGCTGTTTACAGCTGCCACTGGCCCGCCTTTGGGAGTCTTTGCTCCCGGCCTGATTTAGCTGCCTCTGCCCCCGGAAAACCAGCAAACACTCCCTGCTCTTGCTGTTTGCCCTTGGCCTTGGCCAAGACTCCTGGCTTCTGCCTTTCCACCTGCCGTGTGTCAACGAGTCCTGGAGAGCACGGTCCTTGGGCCTTGGCCAGAAACGCTGAGTGAGGGGGTGGGGTCTGAGGGGTCCTCCCCCAGCTGAGGTGTCCGGGGACCAGGGCACACCTGGAATCACTTTCTTGCCTGTCTGGGTGAGTCCTACCAAGTGATTCACCTTAAACCAGCCACTCGCCCTTGAGTCACCTAGGCCAGGCAGGACAGATGTGACTCCATTGGCAAATACGAGCTGTTGTCACACAGGAAGGTGTGTTTACCTTGCAGATAGGAGCTGCGCCCTCTCCCCTCCTGGACTCCGGGAGATAGAGGTCACCAAGCCCAAGGGTGTGAACTTGGTGTGGAGACAGGAGCATAGGCTTTTGGAAGGCTGGGAAAAGTCCCCGGGTAGACTGCGTCCTTGGGGACTGCAGGGACATGGCACCCAGCAGCAGCCACTCCCACGCCCTTATCACGCTCTCTCCTGGCTCTGTCCTTGAACACTCAGCCAGGGAATCCCCTCGTAACCCGTCTCCCACCCACACGTCCCCACTGAAAGGCAAGGTCAGGGTCAGGAGCACCTTCAGCCCCCAGGTTCGCTGAGTGTGTGGAGGAGTTTAAATCAATCTATGCGTGCCAAAGATCCTGTCTGTATTCCAGAATTTGATTTCCTGCTCATTTTTTTCCCCCTGTTCTCAGACTATCGCACTAAGAACTCTTTCTTGATTGCTGAGTTGTCTGGCGTGTCTTGTCCAGCTTTGTTCTGGCTGGGTGTGCTCTGCTTGCCGTGTGTCTCGGCTGTGGACAGAGAGAAGGAACAATCGAGCCAGGCAAACAGCCTTGTAACCCCTGTGGGCTGCCACCTGCCAGCAGGAACCTCGGTTGTGGGCTGAGCTCTGCTGGGTGCCCACTTTGGTCACTAGATGGCGCACTGGCTGCACAGGCGAGGGCGCGGCTCCTGGGGTGATCTCTAAGCTGGGGAGTCCCTTGCACCAGTTCAGTTGACTGTCTGCCACAAACCTCCTGCCTGCACGAGCAAATGAGCCTCAGAAAGCAGGAGAGAGTTCCCTGTCAGCCTTTGGTATCTAATAGGTACTGGCTGTGGGTTCTGGCTTCCTTCCCAACATACCCAGCCTCTCGCTGTTCTAGGATCACTTGTTCTTGATCCGCGCTGGGAGAAAGCCTATAGGGGAAACCTATATGACTCGTCCGAGGGGAGTCTCTTAAAAGTAAGTTATTATCATCTTATTGAAAAAGCAGAGAGAGAGAGATGGTAAGACCTTTTATTCACTGTGTTACTCCCCAAGTGCCCGCAGTAGTTGGGACTGGGCCAGGCTGAAGCCAGAAGGCCAGAAACAGTTCTGGATCTCCCACGTGGGTGGCAGGGGCCCACACTTTGGGGCCCCCCTCTGCTGCTCTCCCTGGTGCATCAGCAGGGAGCTGGACGGGAAGAGGAGCAGCAGGTGGGACTTGAACTGGTGACACTCACAGGGGATGCCAGTGTGGCACGTGGCCCCTGACCGTGCCCTTGGATGGTGTGAGGGAAGCTGTTCTGTTCCCTTCGCTTTGAGAATATCAGGGACACTGTCAATCACGTTGTGGGGTTCTCTGTGAGTCCTGAATCATTTTTTATTGTGTGTGTGGAAGCTAAGTTCTAGGAGCAGCTCTGCTTTCTATGAGGAATTGAAAATGAAAATCATGAGATTACATGGCCCTTTCCATTTGAAAGATTTACAGACAGAGAAAAGGAGAAACAGACGAGCAAACTCTTCCATCTTCTGGTTCATTTTCCAAATGGCTGCTACGACCAGAGCTGGGCCAATCTGAAGCCAGGAGCTTCCTCTGGGTCTCCCATATGGCTAACATGGGCCCAGGGACATGGGCTATCCTCCATTGCTCGCTCAGGCCATAAAGAAGGAGCTAGATGGGAAGTGGAACAGCCGGGACACAAACCGGCGTCCATATGGATGCCAGTGCTCATAGGTGGAGGATCAGCCGGTTGAGCCATGGCACTGGTCCCTGTGTGGTCCATTTCTGTGCAGCTGCCAGGGACCTCAGGGACAAGTCTGTACTGTTGCTACGTTCACCACTCGTCCCTGCAGAGTCTCCCTCACTCTGTTCTGCTTCCCCGCTCCATGAATTGCCTTGGATCTGTTGTGTGGGATAAAGCTGAGCATAAAATAAAGAGATAAACCTAATTGAGTAAAGTTGCCTTTTAATAACAACACAACTCATTTCTAAGTAAAAAGATATTGGAAGTTTGTCTCTAAAGTAATTTTTTTATATGCAATCTTCCATTCTGGCTGACTTTCATTACGAAATTGAAAATGAGTCCCTCAGGAAGACAAACGCTAGTCCAGAAAGCATTATAAAAAGCACACTTTGAAGCCACAGCGGTCACGCACCGCCGAGAAGGCAAGTGTGTGTACTCTTCCAAGAGTGAGGTGATGTGCAAAGTAAGTCATCAAATACAAAACAGTGGAGGCGTTTTTGTTTAATATTCTGGTACCGAAATTTAAGACTTCTGGAAAAACATGACTTTTCCTAGTGCGACACAGTCCCTGTCAGTCTCTACAGCGCTGCTGCTCCCAGAACCCACAGACACGGCAGAGCACCTCCCAGCAACACCGCCCGTCCTCCATGCGGGCTCTGTTAGCCTCTGTGCACATTAAAATCCAGCAGTTTCGGTTCTTCCGGTCAGTTCTTCCTTCCAACTGCAATGTGGAAAC
Organism: Ochotona princeps; assembly: GCF_030435755.1. Lineage (NCBI taxonomy): Eukaryota > Metazoa > Chordata > Mammalia > Lagomorpha > Ochotonidae > Ochotona > Ochotona princeps. The sequence continues at coordinate 4,302,709 of NC_080855.1, forward strand.
AGTTTGGGGCTAGTGTGATGGCTCAGCTAGCTAATCCTCCAGCCTGTGGTGCCTGCATCCCATGTGGGTGCTGGTTCCTGTCCTGGCTGCCGCACTTCCCATCCAGCTCCCTGCTGTGGCCTGGGAGAGCAGTAGAAGATGGCCCAAAGCTGTGAGACCCTGCACCTGCGTGGGAGACCCCGTAGAAGCTCCTGGCTTCAGATTGGCTCAGCCACTGTGGCTAATTGGGGAGTGACCCAGTGGATGGAAGATTTTTCTGCTTCTCCTTCTCTTTGTAAATCTGCCTTTCCGATAAAAATTTTAAAAACCTTTTTCTTAAAAGATATATTTATTTTATTACAAAGTCAGATACACAGAGAGGAGGAGAGACAGAGAGGAAGATCTTCCGTCCGATGTTTCACTCCCCAAGTGAGCCGCAATGGCCGGTGTTGCGCCGATCCGAAGCTGGGAACCAGGAACCTATTCTGGGTCTTCCACGCAGGCGCAGGGTCCCAAGGTTTTGGGCCGTCATCGACCGCCCTCCCAGGCCACAAGCAGGGAGCTGGACGGGAAGTGGAGCTGCCGGGATTAGAACCGGTGCCCATATGGGATCCTGGGGCATTCAAGGCGAGGACTTTAGCCGCTAGGCCATGCCGCCAGGCCCAAAACCTTTTTTTTTTTTTTTTTTTTTAAGGTAGGAAGCAATTTGAATCATACATACTGGATTTGAATTTATGTCTTTGCTGCTTTGCTACTGCACACTATCATCAATTTAGGAATACATATCATTGAATAAATATGCTAAGAGGGCCACACTGCAGCCTCCCTCCGCAATGATTCCATCTGTGTTAAGCCCTGGCATAGCCCCAGGCTGCGCAGCTGTGACAGAAGCAGTCAGGAGGGTGGTGCTGGGCTGGTAGCCCAAGCTCAGCTTCCAACTGCAGCACCAGCTTTCCATACGGAGTCCTGGCTGCCCCACTGCTGATCCAGTTGCCCACTAATGTGTGTGGGAAAGCAGCAGAGGGTGGCCCAAAGCCTCGGGCATCTGCACCGTCCTGGGAAACCCGGGAGTTCCTGATATCTAGCTTTGGATCAGCTCAGTTCCAGTCTGTTGTGGCCATCTGGGGAGTGGACAGGCAGACAGACAATCTCTATCCGTCTGTCCTTCTCTCTGTAGCTGTGCCTTTCAGATAACGAGAAAACTGTCCTTTTTAAAAAGATCTATTTTTATCGGAAAGTCAGATTTACAGAGAGAAGAGACAGACATATCCTCTGTCTGCTGGTTCACTCCCCAGGTGGCCGCAATGGTTGGAGCTGAGCCGATCCAAAGCCAGCAGCCAGGAGCTTCTTCTGGGTCTCCCACACGGGTGCAGGGCCCAAGGCTTTGGGCCGTCCTCGACTGCTTTCCCAGGCCACAAGCAGGGAGCTGGATGGGAAGTGGAGCAGCTGGCATTAGAACCGCACCCATATGGGATCCCAGCAGATGCAAAGTGAGGACATTAACCACTGGGTTGCTGTGCCAGGCCCATTTTATTTTGTAGTCTCTGGGTGGAAGTTTGGGTGGTGACTTGGCTGGTTGAGGGCAGGGTGTTCAGTCTGGATGGGATATGGGGGTGCTTGCCATTGCCTGCGTTTGTTGAGTGAGTCACCTAAAATCTGGCCATCCTCTCAAGAGCGTGTATTACCACGGCAGGGAGAGCGAACGCAACACGTGACTACTGCAGTCGTTCTGAGTAGTGAGCTGATGTCCCCATTCATTCAAAGGCGTCTGACACAGGACGGGCTGCCGGTGGGGCGGGGCTGGGGCTGGAATGGTAGGTGGCACCTGTTCATGGTGGCATCTACACGGGAGTGGGTGGGTGAGTTTGCCGCACGATTCTATGATCTTTACAAGAAGTTGGGGAAGTTTTCATAATAAAATGCTGAAACTGAAGTCTCCTGCTGACTCCCCAGCAATGGGGTCTTTCCTGAGCTTCCAGAGTCTTCCCGGGTGTATGGGGGTTGAGCTGGGGGCAAGGGTCAAGGTGCAACAGATGAAACTGCCACTCGAAATGCTGCAACCCTGTTGGAAATGTCTGGGTTCGAGCCCTGCTTCCGACCCCACTTCCTCCCACTTCCTGGGAGGCCACAGGTGCTGGCTCAAGGGCTTGGGGCTCCTGCCAGCGGGAGGGAAGACCCAGACTGAGTTCCAAGTCACTCTCTTTCCCTGTGACTTTCAGAAAAAAATAAATAAGCAGTAAACTTTAAAATGTCTAACTTACAGGGAGACGCTTTTCTTTGTCAAGGGTTACTGTTTGTTTTTTAGTTTTCAAAAAAATTTTATTTGTTTTTATTGAAAAGGTGGATATACAGAGAGGAGGAGAGACAGAGAGGAAGATCTTCCGTCCGATGATTCACTCCCCAAGTGGCTGTAATGGCTGGAGCTGAGCCTATCCGAAGCCAGGAACTAGGAGCTTCTTCCGGGTCTTCCATGTGTGTGGCAGGGTCCCAAGGCTTTGGACTGTCCTTGACTGCTTTTCCAGGCCACAAGCAGGGAGCTGGACAGGGAGCAAAGCCAGCGGGGTTAGAACTGGTGCCTATATGGGATCCTGGTGGGTCTAAGGCGAGGACTTTAGCCGCTAGCTATCATGCTGGGCCCATTTTTTTTAAGTTATTTATTTGTATTGTAAAGTCAAATATACAGAGAGGAGGAAATACAGAGAGGAAGATGATCTGTCCAATGATTCACTCCCCAAGTGACCACAACAGTCAGAGCTGAGCTGATCTGAAGCTAGGAACCAGGAACCTCTTCTGGGTCTCCCTCACAGGTACAGGGTCCCAAGGCTTTGGGCCGTCCTCCACTGCTTTCCCAGGCCACAAGCAGGACGAGCTGGATGGGAAGTGGGGCTGCTGGTTTAGAACTGGCGCCCATATGGGATCCTGGAGCATTCAAGGCAGGTACTTTAGCCGCTAGACTAACGCACCGGGCCCAAATTTTGAATTTTATGGTACAAAATTCTGTATAGTCTGGGATTCCCCTCCCCCACCCCCGATTTCCACCCCTGAATGATTTTTTCCATATTGTCACAACAGCACATTTCTATTTCTCCCTTTAAATCTATTAATGTTTGTTTCACATAGCTGGATGCCTTGGTATCTGGCGCATGTATATTTATTATGGTGATCTCTGGTTGCTGAATGGATCCTTCGATCATCAGGTGGCGTCCTTCATCTCTTTTAATGTTTTTCACATCAAAGTCTGTATCATCTGATATAAGAATGGCTACACCTGCACGTTTTCCCTTACCATTCGCTTGGAATATCTTTCTCTATTCTTTCATTTCCAGTTTCCTCTGATTTTTGTCGGTGAGATGTGTCCCCAGTAAGCAGCAGATAGATGGGTTTTGTTTTTGATCTAGTTATCTAATCTATGGTGTTTGATTGATGAATTTAAGCCATTTATATTCAATGGTAATATGGAGAGGTGGCAGTTTGCCTGTGCAGTTTGGATTTAAAGCCAGGCATGCAGACATGCTCCTGGGGGAAGAAACTGAGGGCGGAGCTTGTTTTTTGCCCGGATCGTGAACTGCCCAGGCTGGACTCTGCCCAGGTAGCAGCATGCGGAGTCACGTTCCTGGCATTGCTGAGTGGCAGGGTGACGTGGACGGGGGAGTGGGAGGTGGTGGAGGTGAGTGAGGGTGCGTGGCCACAGCTCCCAGCTCTAAGCTGCAGCCTTGGGACCGTCTCTGCAATTGCGTCTGTTTGCTGCACACGGCCGCCAGGGGGAACAGTCGCCCCACGGTTGCCTGAGACTCCCCCAAGCTTCACCCTCACAGTCTAACCCCCTGGAGGTCGTCCACGCCACTCCCTCGTGCCTGTCCAGCCCTGTGGGTCCAGTGCCCTCAGACTACCTCGGTTCTGCACCACAGCGACACATTACCCTCTGAGCCCAGCCTAGCCCCGTGCCCTACTGTCCTTCTTGGCGGCCACCTGCCAGGTACCTGGGCATGTCTTCCGGTCTCTCGCTGCCCCCACTGAGAGCTCCTCCCAGTGTTCCAACTCAGGACTTTTGGACCTCGGAGTGAGGACTTCCTCCTGCCTTGCCCCCTCAGCTGCTGCATCAGTTGGCAGGCACTGGGTCCCATGTGGGTGGCAGGGGCTGCAGCACTCATGCCATCAGCTGCTGCCGCCAGGTGTGCATTAACGGGGAGCCAGACTGCAAGTGGAGCAGGTGGAACACGAACAGGTGGGGTTGTCCTGTCTGGGGGATTCCCACATAAAAGCAGAGAAAACCTCCTTGTGAGGGTGCAAAGACACAGCCTTCGCTTAAAGCCCCTGCCTCAGGTTTCGCTTTGGGGAGAAACCCTCTGCTACCAGCCAGGGCGCTGGGGGTGGCATGTGGCACAGGGGCTAAAGAGCCGCTTGGGATATGCACATCCCCTGAGTCTGCTCACCCCAGCCAGACCCTCCTACCACCTTCAGTACTGGCCCCCAGGAGCCGAATGGGTGGGTCCGCTCAGTTCCACGCTCAGGACTCACTGCTGCCGGCTCAGACGAGATCGGGCGCGTTCAGGGTGGTATGGCCGTAGACTGCTGCCGGCTCAGAATGGGCTGTGCAAGGAACGTTTATCCCTGGATGCTATTTGGAACTGGCGAGCTGGCAGGGCATGGCTGTGCCAGGAAGTTACTGGCACAAACAACATGGGCTGCAAATGGGAGGGACCCCTAGACCCTAGTCCCCACTTGGGGTCCCGTGTGACAGGGGCCAACACCTTCCTCCTCCCTAAAGAATATCCTCCCCTCCCCCACCAGTTCACACCAGCTGTCTGCCTCCCAGCTGGGGCCAGGAGTGCCAAGGCCAAGGCCAGGTCCCGGTGTGTGGTTGGGGAGGAATCTCTGTCTGTTGGGGGGTTCAGTCCTGAAATGTCCCTGGAAACAGACATGTTGGAACCTGCTGTTTCTCTTGCGAATTGTCACCCCTGGGACCTAGGGAGCAGCTTCTGCATTTCCCAGCATGCATTGGCTTCCCAGGGAGCTGTGAACCCACCTGGGGTGGGCATGTGTGTGGGAGTGGCACCCACGGGGGCGTGGAGACCCAGATTGGGATGCCAGGGCCTCAGCTGAGAATCCCCTGGTGTCACATTTCTGCCGCCCAGGCCTACTGCCCACTGTGGTGCTGCTGGGCCAGGCCCCTCCCTGCCTGTCATCCATCCATCCAGCCCAGTGTTCCGGCTACCGCAGAGAGCCATCCTATGGACTCAATGTGCACACTTGTTTCTAAAGGGGCCCTTGGGGTTGGCAAAGCGGTGAGGTGCACAGGTGACAGAGCATGCTACTCCTTTGCCTGTGGTATCAGCATTCCATCTGAGAGCTGGTTCTAATCCCAGCAGCTCCACTTCCCATCCAGCTCCCTGCCTGTGGCCTGGGAAAGCAGTGGAGGATGGCCCAAAGCCTTGGGACCCTGCACCTGTGTCGGAGATCCAGAGGAAGCTCCTGGCTCCTGACTTCAGACTGGTTTAGCTCTGGTTGTTGCAGCAATTTAGAGGCAAATCAGTGGATATAAGATTTTTTGTTTCTATCTCTCCTCCTCTCTCTCTGTAAGATTTACCTTTCAAATGAAAATAAATAAATTTCAAAATAAATAACTGACAGGAGCCCTTTAACACCTGTGCTGCGGCTGGGGGTACCTGAATGTGTGCCAAGAGCCCAGGGAGTGATTATCGCAGAACCCCACCTGCCCATCACACAAAGGATGCTGGGAGTGCAACTCAGCCCTGGGAAATGGGGTGCCCCGGGTGTGCAGTCTTGGCGCCTCCTCCTTGGACTCCAGCAGATCTTCTGCCCCCCTGTCTGGAGGGCTGGGCATGGCTGAGGGCAGGGGTGTGGCCGGGAGAACTTGGAGATGCTGTGGAGTATGACAGATGGGGTTCCAGTGCATCACGGGAGGAGCAGGTGCACGACCACGTGACCAGCAGTCACTTGTGCTGTGTGCACCCACGGGGGGTGGGGGAGCACTGCAAATCAGGCTCCCTGCTGGAGGATACACTAAGTGACATCTGGCTCTGGAACAACTGGGCCAGGCCTGCAGACACCGGCTCCACGGTGAAGCCGTCTTCCGTAAAGTAGCCGGGAGGAGAGAACTCTGCTCCAAACTCACATCAGTGCTGGCCATCCTGCACTGCTGACCCTTCAGGCAGGGGCTCATTAGGAGGTGTAGACAGACCTCCTTTCTCGTGGAGAAGGAGCCAGGAAAGACGCCTCCAGTGCGTGTTGCTACGGTCCCAGCCGGCACAATTGTTCCTCCAGAAGTTTCTCCCATTAGTGTTCTCCCATTAGCATCAGCAGGTGCCCCGGGAGACAGGGGCCTGAGGGAACACTCACCTTCCAGGCTACCTAGCAACACACAGGAAGCGCCTCCGTCTCCTGAGACTTCACAAAGAACCCCCCTGGCAGCTTGCAGCTGTGCGGACAATATTCTAGGGGGCTGCACAAAGGCCAGAGAAAAAGGAGGTTGCCAAAGAAACCAGAGAGTTCCTTTTTTTTTTTAAACTTGAAAATAAAAACTCACCACCAATGTGTGAATCATAAAAGCGGTTGTGGGCCACATGGCCATGGGGCTGGGAGAAGGGGAGGAGGGTGGCGGGAGCTGCTGGCTCCCAGCTCCAGGCCCTTGGGAACACGGCTTCCTCCAGCCGGCTTGCGTGATGTGAGGTTTTATTTTCTCCTCTTGGATTTTCTTTTCCCACTCATTTGCCACCCTGGCCCACGCTACCCCTCCTCCCGGGCATGTTCACATTCTTGTTTCTGATTATGGGGTGCAATCGTCATTCCGTTTCCTCTTTAGAAAATGTGTTTCTTGGTCACCCCAGTTTGTTCCTGCTTGCCTGTGCAGCCAAGAAGCCACTGTTCTGACAACCCAGAACGTGCCAGAAGACAAAGGAAAAACCCATCTATATGCCACTATGCCGAGCAACCCCAGGATTGTGGCCAGGGTGAGAATGGGGTAGGGGTGAAGTAGGGGTGGGCTTCAGAAGGTCCTTTTTTTTTTTTTAAGATTTATTCATTTTATTACAGCCAGATATACACAGAGGAGGAGAGACAGAGAGGAAGATCTTCCATCCGATGATTCACTCCCCAAGTGAGCCGCAACGGGCCGATGCGCGCCGATCCGAAGCCGGGAACCAGGAACCTCTTCCGGGTCTCCCACACAGGTGCAGGGTCCCAATGCATTGGGCCGTCCTCAACTGCTTTCCCAGGCCACAAGCAGGGAGCTGGATGGGAAGTGGAGCTGCCGGGATTAGAACCGGCGCCCATATGGGATCCCGGGGCTTTCAAGGCAACGACTTTAGCTGCTAGGCCACCCTGCCGGGCCCCAGAAGGTCCTTGAGACCTCATTGGCACCCCAGTTCTGGGGGTGGCTCAAGCCATGGGAGGCAGAATCACCCCACAGCAGGTTTCAGAGAGCTAGGCCCTGATTCTCTTCCAGGGGTGGGATTACACAAGGTGGGATATGAGAGGGGACTGTGGGAACACAGGGAGAGATGGTCCACTTTTAGTGTCCATATGGGTTGCCGGCCTTGCAGGCAGGGGCTTAACCCCCTGTGCCACAGCTCCCGCCCTCAGGATGGTAGTGGCCCAGGGCCAGTGTTGCGGTACAGTGGGCTAAACCACTGCTTGTGTCTGTTTGAGTCCCAGCTGCTCCACTTCTGATCCAGCTCCCTGCTAATGCGCCTGGAAAGGCAGTGGAGGATGGGCCAAGTCCTTGGGCCTGCGTTCCCCATGTGGCAGGGCTAGATGAAGTTTCTGGTTTTGGCCTGGTATGAACCAGCAGATGGAAGAGCTTTCTCTCTCTCTCTCTGTTACTCAGTGGCCTGGTGTTGTGGTGTCATTTTCATTTTGCAAGGTGCCAGCCTGGAAGGGAATCTGGATGCAGGGCCTACAGCAGTCTCCACATCACTTGTTACAAATGTCACCAAAAAAACCCTTTAATTGGCAAAGCCGCTAACCAGAACATAGGATGTGAATGGGGTGATGGGCAGCTGAGGGCAGGTGGCTCTGTCTGCTTTTTGTTTGTTTGTTTGTTTGTTTTTTCCACTCTTGATAATTATTTTTAGTTGGGATGATTTTTACATAGTTGATTAGGGTGCAAAAGGTCAAGGGCTACAGAAAGGTGGGTAAGACTATTATTTTCACGTTCTCTTTTTTTCCTTCCTGTATCTGGGGAAAAGGGGGAGATAAGGGGAGAAGCCACACCCAGCCTCCCAAATATCTCTACCTGGGATGGAGGACAGCCACCTGACACCATCTCAGGGTCCCCGATGTGGGGCATGCTCTGAGGGTCCTGCTCATGAGGTTTCGATAGTCCAACAGTCCCGATGAAATCTCTCCAGAATCCACTGGTTGACAGTCCACCTCAGAGTCTCCGTTTACCCAGATATTCACTGCCAACACGTGGCTGGGGTAGTTGACCTATTTGTTCTGTCTCTGTTGTGGTACCAGGTGTCCTCTGTAGGCTCCAGTGTATTGCGATCTCCTCCATGTACACATGGGTATGCTGTCCACTGCTCCAGCTAAGTCACTGAGAAGGCCCAGCTTTGACACTTGCACTCCACGGTCAGACCATGGAACCTGCAATTCTTCATGGTTTGGGTTCTGAGATCAGCAGTTCAGTTGGAGGGATCCCCAAAGAAACTTCATCTGAGGTGATCCCAGACTTGATTCTTGTGTGTGTTTGCCAATAAGGGTTCACCCCAATCAGCTTATGCATATGCTGGTGGTTGCAGTTGCTGGGTCAGTTCTGTCTCCCTCCAATCCTGTCTTCTACACGGACCAATGGGTGTTGTAGCCCAGCCCTATCCTGCCCACTGCACACTCGGCACTCACACAAACCAATGGGAGATTCAGCCTAGTCGGAGCAACCCGCAATAACCCCCACCGGGCCACCGCCTTCCCTGGTTTCCATGCTTGCCCGTATGTACAGCAGATTGTGCCAGTCTGTCTCACATTCCGTTCAGCTCTCATACATGTCAATGGACATTGAAGCCTAGTTAAACCCAGCCAGCCCCACTATCCAGCCCACACACGTGCTGATGGGGGCTACTCTCTGTCTAGCCATGCCTGCCCCAATCTTGGTTCTCATGCTCACCAGTGGGAGTGGCAACCCAAGAGGGAGGTGCTCCACTGTTTCCCTACTGGGCCCACCCTCAATCCCGGATCGTGCACTCTCCAGGTGGTTCTGCAGTTTAACATGACAGAGTGAGCCCTCTGTGTCAGCATCTTCCAGATGATGCTGCGGCAAAGCCCAACCAACAGAGACCCACTCTGGCTTATGCATGCACCAGTAGGAACAGTCAACCCAGCCTGGCTTTCCCCTGATCTCGCTCACACGAGGCCAACAGAAGCTATAGCCCTACCCGGCCTGGTATGCACCCATCCCAGCTCTCACACTGACCAGTTGGAGTATGGTCCAGCAGGGGAGCCCCATGCAGCCCCCTACTGGCCTCATGCCCTGCACCCCTGGTTCTCATGTGTGCTGGTTGGGCGCTGTAGCCCACCTCACCTTGGCATTTGCCAGTGGGTGCTATAGCCCGGCCGGGCCTGGCCCATCCCCAATTCCAGCTCATGCTGGTGGGGGCTACAGCCTAGCCCAGCCCAGTTGGCCCCCAGTCCCTGCCCTCATGTGAATTGGCATGTGTTGCGGCCCAACTGGCCTGACCCACACTCCATTCTGGTGCTTGGATTTGCCAGCAGGTGATATGAATTGGCTCTGCCTGCTTCACCCCGGACCTGAGCCAAATGTTTGCCAGTGGGTACCGTCACCTTGTCTGGTCAGGGTTGCTCTCAATCATGGTTCTTGCATTTATCTGCAGGGACTGTGTCCAAACAGAAGAGTTCTCCAAGCTCTTCCATCAGAACCTCTCCCAATACCAGATTTCACACACACTGGTGGGTCCATGGGCCAGCCCTACTTAGTGCACCAGGGTACACCTGGCAGGAACAGTAGTACCCTTTCCTGACCGGCCCTCACCCATTCCAGTTCTTACTGTTGGGTGTTATAGCCATCCAAGCCTGGTCCACACCCTCTGTCTGCCTTCTTCAATCTTTAAATCTGCTAGGAACTCTAAGGCAACAGGCATAGCAGGCCCTGGGTCGTATCTGGGGGGACAGAGAGCGGTGGTACCTGGGAGCTAATGACCTCAAGTTCAGTGCCCAGTGCAGAGGGGTGGAACTCTTATTCCAGAAAGTTCTCTGAAGAAACTGGAGAGGAGGCCTAAGGGTCACCTGTCTGGTGTCCCAGGCCCCAGGGTGGGGGTGAGATGGCTCCCAATGATATTTGAAGATTTATCTGTGGAATTGCCTGCAGCACGTCTTGATAAGTGTATAGGGCCTGCCCTCTGGAGGAAACAGCTAATGAATTGCTGAGGCATTTCCATATTTTATTAGCTGCCCATGAGCATGGGTTAGCAGGAGGCCAACGGGATTATTCGCCACAGGACTCTGGTCTTTCTCTGTAAGCTTATCTTCCTCAGAGCTTTGGAGAGCTGGGGCAGGCTGTGGATTTGCAATGAAACTCTAAGAGGTCGCTACCTCCTCTTTTGGATCAGCTGTCAGGTGACAATGGACAGCTTGCAGGTGCCATTCCCATCGAGCCCCCTCCCAGGGACACCCCTGCAGGTGCAAGGTGCATCTGAAACACACCTTGTGGGAGGCAGCTTCTTCGAGAGAGGCTTCCTCCGAGTACCTCCATCTTCTCAACGCCATTCCCGTCACGGTTGGAAATGCTCATTAATGCCTTTTTCCTCTCCACCTTCTCATTGGCATGCTAGCATGTAACATCTCTTGGAATGGAATGGATATAGTTGTGCAAAGCCCAGCTTTCCAGCTGAATGGGTCCCGCTGACTTCTTAGCCTCTGCCCAGCTCTGCTGTGTAGACCCCAGCAGGGCAGCCATGTGACCAGCTTCCACGCAGGATCCCTGGCCCGAGGCTGTAGAGAAGACACACAGCAACTAGTTCTTATTGCCCGTGGGGAGGAGTAAAGCATCAAGGGGTGTGAGACACGGGGCATGCCGTGACTGGGGGCCTTTCTTGTACCGCCACCACAGTGGGGAGGTGGAAGACCTGGCAGCCTTGAACTTGCGGTTGGCATCTGACGTGGGGTGGTTTTGCAGAAACCCTACCTTTAGGTCTTCAGGGTCTGATGGAGGGGTTGGCATCAGGACTGTGGAGCCGAGAGAAAACCACTCTGTTTCATATTTCAGCCCAGGAATACCCCCCGAGGGCTCTGGTGGTGGGTGACAGACACGCCACCTGCTTGTGGACGTTCAGTGTCGCCAGAGAAATTTGTGGAGCCCAGAAGACCACCAGGAGGACAGTGTGAAGAAACACACCGTGATCAGAATGTCTATTTTTGGGAGGATGAACAGATCTGGAGGACCAGATTTTCACACAAATTCATTAAACCACAGAAGTTGAAAAGCCTTGTGAAGATAAGGGCTGCAGAGTCATTTTTAGCATTACCTTAAGAGGTGCCCCATTTTTTATAAAACAGACTTATACTTATTTGAAAGGCAGAATCATAGAGAGAGAGAGGGAGGGAGAAAGACAGAAAGAGTTCTTCTATTTCCTGGTTCACTCCTCAAATGGCCCCAAAGGCCAAGGCTGGGCCAGCTTGAAGCCAGGAACGTCCTCACAGGTGTAGGGACCCAAGTACTTGGGCCATCCTCTACTGCTTCCTCAGGTGCATGAGCAGGGAGCTGGATTGGAGTGGAGCAGCTGGGCTTGAATCTGTGCTTCGTTGGATGAGCCACATGGCTGGGTGCTGTTAAGGCAGTTTGACTCAGGCACCGGATTTGCAAAGTGGGAGATGCAGTTTCAGCTGGAAACCAAACAAAAGTTCTGGAAACCCAGGGGGAAGGAGTAGGCATTTTCAGAGCAAGAAAGGATTAAAGAGCTCGAGAGAGCATTGCTGGGAGGGAAGTTGACCCGGCTGCACCTGTTGCCCAACCTGAGACCTGGAGGGGTGGGTAGTGGGGGTGGGAGGCAGGTAAACAGGTCTTGCTGGAATCTCTCATGATCCATGGAGTGTCATTCAAATCTGCAAGGCGTTCACTGACTACCCTCCCACCCTTCCGCCTCCTGCCCCCGCCAGCCAACACCCATGGCTTGCCTCAGGCCCCCTCTGCAGTCCTTTGGTTTTTCCATAATCCTCTTACAGGAAAGAAGGGATGGGCAGGCATAGATGACGCTGTGAGGACACACACAGGCCATCACTGTCACTGCCTGCTGGGCTGTGGAAGGGACCATCCTGCCACTGGACCTGGGACTTGGGCCTCCAAAGCATTTTCTGGGATATGGGCTCCAGTCTCCCCAAAACAGCCCTCTCTTGGGGTGTGGGGCACAATGCTGACGGAGGAGGGGGAAGAGGAGAGCAGAGGGGTCAGGGTGACGCTCCAGCGTCTCCTACGGAGGCTCAGTTGTCTGTCTGTGGGTCAAAGTGAGCGTGGGTGAAGGAGCTCGGCTGCCTCCTCAGGGGGTGCCAGGGTTGGGTACTGGTGAGGGGTCAGACCTCTGCTGAGTGTGGGGCTACTGGAACACAGAGGTCACCTGTCTGACTCTGCCCACACATGGTGGGTTCTCTCACTTCCCTGCCAGTGCAGACAGAGCTGCTGGGGCCCAGCTGGGCACGGGGAGGAGGTAAGCCAAGGCCACCTTTCTCCCAGAGAGTCCCAGGGCAGGGTACTGGTGGCACGTTCGTCTTATTTCTGAGCTGCTGGCAGGCGGGCAGGTGGGCCGGGGTGCAGGAAGAGTGGGGAGTGGGACTGGAGCAGACTGCCTTTGCACCCAGGGCGTCCCCAGCGCCACACATGCGCACATCCAGCTCCTCCCACTGCAGTGGCCTGCAACCACCAGGCCCTTCCTTCCCAGCATGCCTTGCAGCCTGGGCCTTGCGGATGCAGCCCAGCAACCAATCAGAGTCTGCAGCCCTGCCTCCAGAACCCTTGCCTGCACTGCCTTCTCTGAGAATGGTGAGTAGAGTCCCCTCTGCTTCCTACAAGCCAGGGGCTGACAGGGCAAACCTGCGTCAGTGTGGTGGGCACAGCTGTCCTGACCATACCTCTGTCCTGGCTGCTGAGTGCCTTCGGGCCATTCCCCTGCCCCCTCCCCAGGCCTCCTTTCTCTCAAACGCGGTGGGGCTGGCCTTGGCCGCCAGTGGGGGGCAGCCCCTTCTCAGTTTGGCCTCTGGGTTCCTGGGGGGCTCTCTGTACTGTCCACCTGAGTCTAGGAGGTTGCAAGCCAGACCATCATGATACAGACTGAACCAGACCCAGGGGCCTGCTCCCTTCTCTCTCTCTCTCTCTCTCTCTCTCTCTCTCCCTCCCTCCCTCCCTCCCTCCCCCCTCCCCCCCTCCCTCCCCCTTCCTCCCCCTTCCCCTGTCATCCTACCTCGACTCTGGCCCCTTGCTGGGTGTGTGTGTGTGGGGGGCTCAGTACTAGCAAGTCTTCAACTGGGCACCAACCTAGAAAAAGTGGCAGAGAGTGAGGGGTTACGTACAGCCTCCCAGGGCACCCCCAAGGTCAGCCCAGGGCACAGCCAGGCTGCAGGGGAGCACTTGGCCCCTGGCTCAGGGAGTATGCCCGGCAGGCTGGCATCCATAATGAAAAGCTGCAGCTACTTATAGAATAACACCATGCGGCTGGGTGCTCACGGATTCTCTTTGATTTCTCCCCCGCACCTGTAGAGGGTCTGCGGCGTGCTTTCCCACCTGCTGGGCTGGCTGGCTGTGTGGGGCTGGGGCTAGGATGGCAGATTGGCTCCTGGCTGAGCAGATTGCCTTCCAGGCTGCCAGGGCTTCCTGGAGGGAACAGGGACTGCTGGAGGTGGGGGTGAGGGCTGCTGGGGGGCAGGGGGCCCTGTGTTGACACCCGGGGTGGGCTCCTGTAGGACAGTGCTTAGGCATGGTTAGGAAAACAACCCTAGTCCTGGTTGTGTTTCTCACAGAATTGGTTGGTGACCTGAGGTGAGGAGCCCAAAGGGCACCGATGAGGCAGCCGGGAGGGTGGTCCTCTCCTCTTCTCCCTCCCCTAGGATCTGACCAGACTGAGGGAGTTTGGGGGTAGGGACTGGGAGGCTGGGCCCTCAGGAGCTGGGACCACCGGTCTTGGGTGAGGACTCTACCCAGAGCGAGAGAGGGTGACGGCTCTTGGTCCCATCTTCCAATTTGTTTACCAATTCTGGCTAAAGACTGTAATCTGAAGGCTTCTGCCTGAACCTGAGGGGGCAGTGGAGTGCCACACCATCATTGCCATCCTCACCTCCCCCATAACCCCATCACCTTCCGTCCCCCAGCCCGGCACTTGTCCACCTTGCGAAACAGAAGCCAACTCCCTGTGTGCTCCAGCCCCCATCTGACGACCTCAGTTCCTGCAACCACGGCTTCAGATGTCCTCCATGCGTCCCCGCAGCGGCGCGGTGCTCAGGGGCTCATGGACACTTGGCTGCTGAGGGTGACCTGGAGGGACAGGAGCCCGGGCGGGCGAGTGTTTCTCAGAAGCTCGGCTTTCAGTTCCTGTGGGTACGTCTCCAGCAGCAGACTTACTGGATCAGATGGCATCTCTATTTTTAACCTTTGAGGAACCACCATGCTGCTTGCCATCCTGGCTGCACCATTTTGCATGCCCGCCCACGGCGTGCGAGGGTTCTGATCGCTTCACATCCTCCCACCGCACATGCCAGCTCCTCCACCGTGACTCCCAGAGGAAACATACAACTGAACAAACAATGCTGGAGCCCGTAGCCTTTGCCTCCAGCGACACCCCACAGAAGTACGGGGCGTGGGGCAGACCGGTCCCGAGTTTCCTCCAGGGACGTGTCCATGTGGTGGACACGTGGACGCAGGGGCAGGACAGTTTTCTTCCCTGAGCTCATCACTTACCCATCTTTCCAGGCACAGCGACTCAGGTGGCCCTGAGGGCCTCACTGGCTCCAGTGCGCAGGGAGGACTGTCTTCCCTTTGGTGTATCCGGGGTGGACCAAGAAGGCGCCATGTGAAATGGGTCAGCCCCCACAAACAGAAGGTCAGCTTTGCCAGCATTGCGTCTGTGTCTGGATACAGCTGTGCCTGCAGCTGCCACTCCCCCAAGGGTGCTCATGCCTTGCTCCTGCAGGCAAAACTGAGTGATGCTGAGGGTTCTGTTGCTTGTTGCTGGCAGTTATGACGAATGGACATGCCTTTGGTCCACCGCCTGGCCTGGACCTACCTTCCTGATTCAGGAGCCCTTGCGTGACAGCAGTGGACTGGTCCCTCTGAATGTGCCTGCGGGTCAGAGTCACAGCTGCACCAGTCCCTTGGCCCTGCACTGGGGGTGCTGGGCGTGGGGATGAGACCGAGCCCCTTCGCCTGTGCCTGAACAGCTAGCAGAGGTGGGGGAGGCTCTGAGAATCTCTTTATTAAGGCAGGAAAACAGAGTGTTCTGCCTGAAATGGCCACACAGGAGAGAAGAGCCTTTCACTGGCTTGGTGCCGCAGTGGGGCGCTGGGCGTCTCGTTGGAGGCCTCAGTGGCCCCGTCCTTGCTGGGAGAGATGTGTCACCAGCTCCCTGAGCACTGGGTGGTGGTGGGGCAGCAGCAGGGGGGCCGCCGCAGGGCTCCTGGCCCTTTGTGTTTCAAGGACAAAGCCGTGCTGAAGCCCAGGCAGCCCCATGCCACCGCCTGCCCTCCCTGGACACTTGGCATGCTGAAGAGCTCATCCCATTCTTTCTAATGCACTTTCAGGCAGCATAGATGTGCTCTGATGAAAGAACGTTCCCTGAGCTGGAGAGCTTCTCCCTTCTCTCCCTCGGCGCACACTCTTGGGCCAAGAGCCTCCTGTGAGTCATACACTGCCACTGCTCACAGAGGTGGGCCCACAAAGGGGAGGGGGTCAGCACCGTCTGTGGGGGTGGTGGAGGGGAGACGGAGGGCCGGAAACTAGGACTGGGGGTGGGGAAGCAGAGGAGGCTGACCCCGGAATGGGGCAGAGAGAGTAGAGAGGTTTGGCTTGTGGCCTTGAAGCTTGCTGTGCCCGTTCACGTGGCAACGGTGCCCAGGCTACAGCACCTGCTGTGACATCCATCTCTAATAGACTTTCATGCTGAAGGGAGGTTCTGGCAAGTGTATGGGTCCCTGATGGAGCCTGGTTAACCCTGGGTGGAGTGGAAAGGGTGTCAGCAGACAGAAAAGAAAGCGGGACAGGGGAAGGGGCATGCGGTCTCCACAGGTGAGACGCTGACCGACAGCCAGACTAGGGAGTGCCAGAACCGTGGGCGTCAAGTGCCCAGCAGGAAGCCGGTTAGCATCCACCAGGGCATAAATTAAACGCCGCCACCGTCTGTCCTCAAAATGCGTCCGTCAGACAGATGACTGAGGGAAGGCGTCTGATGTTGCTGTCATTCGCTGAGAAAGAAAATAAAAAGTGTTTCGATTTCGAGGGGGAGGCACGAAAATTCGTGATTCAACTTTTAAAGCCATTTGCAAAGTTTCCCCCGCCCCCCTCCACCCATCAGCTTAAAAATGTCCCTGGAAAGGAACATGCAGCCATGTGTTATTACAAGATGTGACTTCTCTCTCTTCCCCATGCGTTGCAGGGAAACATGAGCATCACCTCCCCAGCCAAGCCGAGGTTCCCAGCAGCTGTGGCTGCCTTGGGGCGGGCCGAGGGGCGTGGGGAGTCCCCAGTGACGCGCTGATGACCGTGCGGAAAGTTCTGGGGCTCTTTCTGCAGCCCATCATGTCAGCCTGCCTCTCTAGCTGCTTCCCAGCAGTTTGGGGTTCCTTGTCATGCAAAGATATTTCTCCCACTCTGTCCCCAAAGAAGCTACTGGAATGAAGACCCAAGGGGGAAAGGAGCAGAATTTGTGAGGCCTGAAGCTCTGGAAATTTGTAGAATTTCCTTTAGGAAAAAGAAGATATAAATATGGTATAAAGTTGGGTGATGTATGAGTCAGCCGTGTGTGAGTGTGTGTGTGCGTGAGAGAGCGGGGCGGGGAGGGAGACAATGCCCCTCATTGGCCAGGTCCACTCCACAAACGCCTCAAGTACCAGAACAAGCTGCTGGGGACACACTCCAGCAGCCCAGGCTGTCGAGTCATCTTGGCTGCTGGAATCAGGAACCTGAGCTGGGAAACTAAACCGTAGAGATCTGATAGGGACAGTGTGTGTGTGTGGGGGGATGCAGACATCAAAGCTACCAGGCTAAAGACCCACACCGACCTGTCTGCTTGTTACTGTATCGAAGTACCCGACTCAAGCTGCTTTGAGTTTATTAAGCTCATCATTTTGGAAGTTTAAGGGCATAATGGCAATGGCTTGAGTGTGTGTCAATGGCAATGGCCCATGGAGGGTGGGCAGGAGGCGGGGCCAAGTTTGCCATTTCCACAGCAATGCCTGCAGAAGTGGGAACATCCAGCCCACAGGCCGTAAAAGACCTGCCAAACCACTTGGTCTGGCCCTGCCAAAGGCAATCGAAGACATGGCTTGAAATTCAATAAATCTGTAATAAGCTACTTAAAAAAAGATTTATGTATTACTTATTTGACAAACAGAGCTACAGAAAAAGGGGGAGAGAAAAGAGAGACCATTTGCTGCTTTACTCCCCAAATGATCGTAAAAGCCAGTGCTGGACCAGGCTGAAACCAGGAGCTGCAACGAAGTCTCTCACATGAGTGCAGGGGCCCAAGGACATGGGCCAGCCTCAGCTGCTTTCCCAGGCGCATTAGCAGGGAATTGCGTGGGAAATGGAGCAGCCAGGACTCAAACAGCTATCCATAAGAAATACTGACTTCGTAGGTAGCAGCATAACCTGTTGTGCTACATCAGTCCCATTGCAGGCTGATTTTTTTTTTTGAGTTAGTAATGTTATATGGCCTGTGAATGGTGTTGTAAAACTCCAGCTGCCCCGTGGCAGAAGAAAGATAGCCATCCCTGTAAACAGAAACATCCGAGGGGGTCCCAAGCCATTCCCCCAATAACCTAGTCTCTCCATAGGCCTTAACTTGCACAGCTCCCACTCCCAATAGCGCCACCCTGAGGATCAAGCCCCCAACGATGATAGACACTTGCTCCACACACGGGATTTCTATCAACAGCAAGTGTGGGAGTGAATGTTTTTTAGAACAAGCAAAGAAAACTGCTCCGACACACAGTAGCCCTGGCCTTTCGGGGTGGGAAGGGGTGAGGTTGCCTTCTACAGTTTTCCTAGATGTATATGCCGAGTCCTGCATAGCTTCCCATCCTGCCTAGAACATTCTGTGACCCTCCCTCCGCCTCCCCAGCATCTCCCAATAATGCTATGGTGTTGTTGTAGTTTTCTGGGAAATCTGCTTCTGAAACCCCGATCTTGGCCGTGGCTGGGATTTGCCTTCAGGGAGGAGCGGGGTAGAGATTCGGAGATAGCCAGAACGCCTGTGCTCTGGGAAGCGGGTCCTGGAACCTGCAGGCCGCTTGCCTAGGGCTTGCCTTTGCAGTCTGTGGAAGCCTGGCCAGCTGATTCATACTCTGAACGGAGAAGGTCCCTGTGGGGAGAGGCGGGCTGGCAAGCTGGCGGCCTAGAGACAGCTGTGGAAAGATCCATCCATAGGTGCCCCAGTCACAGGCGACTGGGTGGAGGCGTCCATGAGCTGTGGCCAGGTGGGCAAGAGAGAACACTTGTAGGTGCCCACGCACCCCTGACTCTTCCTGTGCCAGGCTCCACGGGCAAGTGGGAGAACAACAATGCTAACTCTCCAGGCAGCCGGCCTGCGTGTGTGTGAGCCATCAGTGTGCCACAGCAGCTGGCGGAGGGTCCCCTGTCAGCCCACCGGGGGCCCTGGCCCCCCATCCTGTGGGGTACGCCAGCCACATCTGTCAGGGATAGTTGCTAAGCTGTCACTGTAACCGCTATTCATCAGTTGCCTTGAGCTTGGTCCAGATGACAGGTGACATCCAAGAGAGGGAGAGAGATGGAGCCATTTTGCTCTGCCCAGATCCACATGTGGCGTGAAGCCAGCGTTCAATAAAGAACACCGAATGAATGAGTGACATTTCTGAGCAGGCCAGGGAGAGGGCCAGAGCCAGACGGTAGCAATTTTCCAAGGAAATGGTCACTGTGCCCAGGTTGGGTTGGGCAGCAGCCGGCCCATCCTGGGCTCTTGTTGATGTATCCCAGAGCCAAGTGCGTGCTCCCGGGCTGACCACCTTGAAGTCCCGCCCATGTATTGGCCAAATCTTTGGGATCTGCTTTCCCGCTCCTACTCCCCCTACTCGCTCTGGAACTCCACCTCTGAGCCAATTGTTTGGCCTGGCCTCCCGTGCAGCCTCAGGCCCCTGTGACCTGGTGTGTGTGCTCACTGGGGCTGCCACAACAACGGAGCACAGAGTGGCTGGCTTCAACAGCAGAAAAGGCAGGTTTAGAAAAACAAGGGTTCAAGTTCAGGGAAGCAGAACCCACTGCAGAAGTTGGAGCCCAAGCCCCTCCTAGTGGGGAAGGAGGGGTCTCATTTCTCTTCCAGGACTGTTCATGGGGTTCCCCTGCCACAAGACTTCAGGGGATCAGCTGGAGGGCGGAACCGAGCTCTATCAGCATGGAGCAGGCCCGAGTTCTTTCAGGGTAGGCAGTAGGAGGACAGAGGGTAGGCAGAGGTGGTGGTGAGCAACAGGAAGTGAGGCTGGCCTGGCACCTCCCCCCGACATAGCTCACCAAGTCCACCTCTCTGCTGCCATTTGGGGGAAGTGCCAGCCCACAAGTCTTGCTGTTTTGATCATGGCCATTTATGCAAACATTAAAAAAAAAAAAACGATAAACAGTGTGGAAACCAAGCCATCGTCTAGACAGATGGGAGGCAAACCTGTGGGACTGGACGCTGGACCCTCAGTGTGGGTGGGGGAGCAGCAGGCCGGATCTTCCCATCTGGGAGCAGTACCCTTAGTCTGAGATGCACTCCACAGCGGGCAGCATCTGGGGCATCTGGGGCTTTGGCGTACATGCACATGTGACCATCTCAGGTTGAAACTGATCGGTTTGGGCAGCTTCTGTCCAGCGTCAGCTCAGGAACACTGGGGGAGAAAAATTAGCTCCCAGACCTGGAGCACGACCCACTGCAGAGGGTCCTCGCCTGGCTGTGCCTTTGGGCCTTTTAACCTCACTTCTAATTTTAGGTAAGAGGAGAGAGAGAGAGAGAAAAGGCAACAAAGTGAGACATTGCTTTCAAGAGGTGTTGAGAATGCATTAACC
Organism: Ochotona princeps; assembly: GCF_030435755.1. NCBI lineage: Eukaryota > Metazoa > Chordata > Mammalia > Lagomorpha > Ochotonidae > Ochotona > Ochotona princeps. The sequence continues at coordinate 4,322,915 of NC_080855.1, forward strand.
ACAGAGCTGTTTCCATGATAAATTAAATGAATAATTTCAGACCTGTCTTGTCACATACAAAGAAATTAAAATTAGCAAGGACAGAGCCACTGTTGAGCTAATACTTATAATGAATATATCCGATTACATTCTTTTTTTAAAAAGATTTATTTATTTTTTATTATAAAGTCAGATATACAGAGAGGAGGAGAGACAGAGAGGAAGCTCTTCCGTCCAATGATTCACTCCCCAAGTGAGCCGCAACGGCCGGTGCTGTGCTTATCCGAAGCCGGGAACCAGGAACCTCTTCCGGGTCTCCCACGCGGGTGCAGGGTCCCAAGGCTTTGGACTGTCCTCCACTGCTTTCCCAGGCCACAAGCAGGGAGCTGGATGGGAAGTGGAGCTGTGGGGATTAGAACCGGCGCCCATATGGGATCCTGGGGCATTCAAGGCGAGGACTTTAGCCGCTAAGCTACCACGCCGCCGGGCCCTATCCAATTACATTCTAATGGGCGACTTTAAAAGTATTTTTCTTTGTAAAGCAGAAATACTTTTTTTTTTTAAGATTTTATTATTATTGGAAAGCCGGATATACAGAGAGGAGGAGAGACAGAGAGGAAGATCTTCCATCCGATGATACACTCCCCAAGTGAGCCGCAACGGGCCGGTACGCGCCAATCCGATGCCGGGACCAGGAACCTCTTCCGGGTCTCCCTCGCGGGTGCAGGGTCCCAAAGCTTTGGGCCATCCTCGACCGCTTTCCCAGGCCACAAGCAGGGAGCTGGATGGGAAGTGGAGCTGCTGGGATTAGAACCGGCACCCATATGGGATCCCGGGGCTTTCAAGGCGAGGACCTTAGCCGCTAGGCCACGGTGCCGGGCCCAGAAATACTTTTTTTCCATCTGCACAGCTTTGGCTGGATTTATTTGGAACCGGAAACCCGGAGCCCCACTCAGGGCTCCCCTGTGGGAGGTAGCACCTGCTGCCTCCCAGGAGTGCATTGTCAGGAAGCTAAAGTTGAAGGTGGAGCCGGTATTCGCCCCGGGCACTCTGCTATGGAGTGCAGGTGTCCCTTGCTTTAACCACTGTGCTGAAAGCCCACCCCTAAGTTTATCTTGCTTTCGTAATAACGTTTTTACCTCCCAGTCTTCTTACAAAGGAACTTTCTTAGTACAGATTTTTTAATTAAACTTAAAAAATTTGTTTTTATTTGAAAAGCAGATTCACGGAGAGGAGAGATACAGAGAAAGATCTTCCATCTGCTGGTTCACTTCTCAAATGGCTGCAATGGCTGGAGCTGAGCTGATCTGCAGCCAAAAGCATCTTCCAGGTCTCCCATATGGATACAAGGGCCTAAGGACTTGGGCCATCCTTTGCTGCTTTCCCAGGCCACAAGCAGGGAGCTGGATGGGAACTAGAGCCGTTGGAACATAAACTGGTGCCAATAAGGATGCCTGGGCTAGCAGGCAGAGGATTAGCCTGTTGAGCCACGGCACCAGCCCCAGTAACTATGTTTAAAGCACAATTTGTACACAGCAAACCAGGTGGTTCCCTTTAAAATTTATTTTAATTTGCCCAAAAAAGCAGAGTGACAGAGCTTCAATGTGCAGTAGCCAGGGCTGGCCACGCTGATGACAGGAGCTAGGGGCTCCATCCAGGTCTCCCTTGTGGGTGGCAAGGCCCTAAGCATTTGCCCCATTCTCCACTGCCTCCCAGGATGCATTAGCAGCAGGTGGATGAGAAGTGGAGCAGCGGCCAGGACATGAACCAGCGCTCTGATGGCGGATGCTGGCCCAGCCACAATGCCTGCCCTGCAAATCAGCTTTTAAGCAATCATACAATGAAGCTCTCACACGGCACAGACTTGGAAGCAAATTGGTCTTTAGGCCCACAGCCAATTTCGTTTCCTTTCTGCTTGGAGGCTGTGCCAAGTCCTGGTGCCTTTTACTGTTTGCCAGGTAACCCACTGTCCAAGCACCTCCATAGACAGTGAAAACTGACAGTGGGAGCTGAGAGTTATTAGATGAGATAGTCAATTAGCCCTTAAACTTGCTGTCTCCCCAAAGGGAAAAGAGCCACATGCTCTCTCCCTCCTTCGTGACGTTGGCATGCCGTTTACAGAGTAAACCAGGTACCCGCGGACACCCCAGACGGCATCCCGGAACTAACCCCTCTTTTCCCTGCCCCTGTTTTGTCCTGCACCTGCCAGAGTTTGCCGAAGCTCCATGAAATACGAAGTGAATTCTCTGCCAGAGCCGGGCATTCATCTTCCAGCTCCTTGGCACACGAGTCCCTCCGAGTTATTTTATTATTTCTCAGAAACTGTAACTGAGTCTTTTTATATACCTTCTGTTGCCGTAAGAGTAATCACACATAAAACATGTCAGGCGAACGTGAGAAAGGCATCCTTCACTCGCCTGGCTGCTGGGCTCCCCGGCCTGCCCGGCTGACAGCTGTGACCGGTCAGTGGCAGGACGGCTGTGGGGAGGGCGCCTCTCCGGCCACCTCAGCCAGGGGCCTGGGGTCCACAGCAGCTCAGCACGTGACAGGGAGGTCTGGTGGGTATTTGCAAGCACCGAGAGTTGGGTAAGCACCTGCCCAGAGTAAGGTGTCTGGCTCTCCAACCCCTGTCCCTCTGTCCTCACCCTGTCAGACCTCCAAGGACAAACCTTTGCTTTCTCCTTCCCTTATGCTCTAGAGACTGCCCTGGTTCTAAATTGCTTTCCTGGGCCTCAACTTCTCCTCCTGAAAAATGGGCACAGGAACATGCCGAGAGAGAAGAAAGACGACAAAACCCAGCATAACGGGACCATAAGCACCTGATGCAGGATGGGGGGGACTGCAGGGGGGGCAGCAAGGACACAGAGGTGGACTCAGGTGGAGGGGCGGGGCCGGCCGCCCAAGGGGTGGGGCTCCCGCATGAAGGAGGGGCCTAGGAGGCTTTGGTGGGCGGGGCCCCCGGCAGGCACAAGCCCCTCCTCCCCCCGCCCCCGCTGGACCCTGTCTTCGGTGCACCGCTGCTGCCCAGGGTATCCATGGGAGGCCTGGAAGATGGAACCGGGAGCAGAGCTGGGGACAGAACTCAGGTCCCCCCGAGTGGCTGGCACAAGAGGCAGTGAGATCTGTCACAGAACGTGGTGGTGGTGATGGGGTGTCTGACCACGGCGGCTCTGGCAGGTGCAGCCTACCGACTAAACACACAAAAGGTGGGAAGAAGCAGGGACCCTCCCCGGGCGGGAGCCCCGTGCCTATGTGTTCGCTGCACCTGCTCCCAATGTGAGATGGCCACATCGAGAGCTCCAGACTCGTGGGAGGCGACCAGTCACCTCGGTGCTCAGAGGGCGGAGGCGGGCACGGCAGCCCGCTGAGAGGAAGAGAGAGTCAGTAGCAGCTTTTGACACGTACAAGAGGATTTTCCAGTCTGCCGCAAGATTACAGAGGGAGTCAGGGCTGGGAAAGAGGGGCAGACAGTGTCCCAACGCTGCCTGCTGCCTCGTTCTCAGATGCGGGAGCCTGGGCAAGCATGCCCGGAGCCCAGTGGCTTGTGTGGAGGGAGAAGGACGTGGAGACAGGGGTGCTAAGCCCGCATTCTCCGTGCCCTGTTCCCAGCCACATGATGAAGGGGATTCCCCTTTATTTCTTGGATACTTAGAATTACAGAGAGAGAGGGAGAGACACAGAGGGAAAGAGAGATCTTGTGTCCACTGGTTAGCTCCCCAAATGGCAGCAACAACCAGGCTTGGCTAGACTGAAGGCAGGAACCAGGAGCTTCTTTGGGGCTCCCCTGTGGGTGCAGGGACGCCAGCACTTGTGCTAGACTGAAGGCAGGAGCCAGGAGCTTCTTTGGGGCTCCCCTGTGGGTGCAGGGGCCCCAGCACTTGGGCCATCCTCGGCTGCTTTTGCTGGTACATTGCTGGGGAGCCGGATCAGAAGTGGAGCAACCAGGACTTGAACTGGCACCTATAGGGGATGCTGGAGTAAAAGGGCTTGTCTCTCACCTTCTGTGTTAGGTGTGTGATAGGAGCTGGGGAGACAGGGAGGGTGGCCTGCCAGCTGCACTGGGCCGGGCTTCAGGCTCAGCTGTCACCGCCTCAAGTCCCTTGTGCTTTATTGAACAGGGAACCAGGTTTTCCTTTTTTCGCTGAGCTCATTGGTGGCCAGAACCTCTTTCCTTTCATGCCATGACGCCCGCTTGGCGGGGCTGAGATCACAGAGTGGGACTGAATTTCATCTTCTTTTGCCCCCCTCCCACCAGCTACACAGGCTGAGCTGAGGGGCTCCAGGGAGGGAGACCGGATTACTTACAGCCGTTGGTTCTGGAGGAATATAAAAGTTAACACTTCTCATATCTGCACGCGGGGTGAGTGAGCACACGACCCTGCTGCAAACAAGCCCCTGGGTTTCTCTGACTTTCGTGAAGTTAGTGAGACTGAGAAAAATAAAAGAAAGAAAAGATGCCACGTAGGCTTGAACCTTAGAGGAACAAAAATAGCAGTGAATAAAAACAAAAATAAAAGCAAACAAACAAAACAACAACCACTACCACCAAAAGAGGGACTGACCATGAAGGTACTTGGGGGCTGTAGCCCCTGACCTGGCTTCCCCTGGCTGGGGAAGGCGAGGGCGGGGAGCAGCTGCTTACTGGGGGCATCCTACCCTGGCAGGCTGGAGGAGAGGCTGAGGCTGAGGAAGTCTTGTTCCATTTTAGGGATGGAGCTTTTCTTTCTTTCTTTTTTTATAAGATGCATTTATTTACTTGAGTTAAATATAGAGAGGGAGAGAGACCTTCCACCTGCTGGTTCATTCCCCAGATGGCCACAATAGCAACAGCTGGACCAGGCTGAAGCCAAGATCCAGCTGCTAGTTCCGGGTCTCTCACACAGGTGCAGCGGCCTGAGCACTTGCGCTGTTTGCCCAGACATATCAGCAGGGAGCTGGATCAGAAGTGGAGCAGCCGGGACACAAACTGGTGCTCATATGGGATGCTGGCATCGCAGGTGGTAGCGTTACTTGAAGTGCCACAACACAGGTTCCCAGGCTGCAGCTTCCAATCTGGAAAAGAAGCCCCAAGCAACTTCTTTGAGGGAGTTGAGTGGGGAAGCCAGGAACAAAGAAGATTCCAGACGATGGCTGGGAAGGCTTCTAATGTGAAGGCTCCAAGGCGGCACCAGCTTATGAAAGACTAGGAGGGCCATGGAGGGAGGAAGCCACAGACTCCCCATAGGAGAAGCAAGGTTCAACGAGGAAGAGAGAAATCGGAGACACCTATCCCACGCGTGAAGGCCCTCGTGGGGGCCCAGGTGGTCACGTCTTTAAATCTTGTTCCCTTAGCTTTTCCACAGAGTGAAAAATAGAAAAAGTGACAAGGTCCGGGGTGGGCGTTACTGGGAGGGCGTCGCCATCTCACTGTGACCCCCGGGACAGGGACCTGGGCAGCTTCTGAGGCTCTGCTAAGAGGTTTCTGCTGAGGTGGCACCTCACACGGCAGGCTTCAGCCATTCCCCTCGCACGGTTCCCACCATGGTGACACTCAGAGATCTCCGCTGATGCGTCTGCCATGGGTCACGTCCAGCAGGGCGCTGGGGGTTTGCCAGCAGAAGTTTCAGCCGGGCAAGGCTTGAAGGGACGCAATGAAGTCAGCACTGGGAGGTGGTGAGAGAGAAGGTTGCGTGGATGGATCACAGTCATTGTGATGAATAATAAATGGCTGTAACTCAGGGAGCAGGAGAGGAGGCGAGAACAATTTACGGTCTTGGAGCGCCCGGGGAGGGGGTGAGAGCAGTACAGACTTGCTGGGATCTTGCAAAAAGGAACCTTCTGGAACTGGTTCTCTTCTGAAAAGACAGTCTCTTGCTGAGAAGGCGCCTGAGGTTGCATGCCCGCTCCTGCAAGGCCTCGTCAATGTGGCCCGGCCTCTGCCACCTCCTCCTGGGCAGACACGGGGGCACCAGGGTCCATGTGCGTGCCCGTGTGCATGGGCAGGAAGTGCCAACTGCTGGCAGAGGAGGCTGGATGGGGGGTGTCTCACAGACCATCCCTCACCCACCCAGTGCAGGTGTTAGGTCTCGGGTTGTAGGAGTGGGGCTATGTGCCAACTTGGGGCATGCATTCCGAGCCAGTCCTGGAAGAGATGTGAGTCAGAAAGAGAAACGGACTCAGGGCTGCAGATCGATATGAGCCTTTAATCATTTATTCATGGTCTTCCGGGAGGCAGCGGCACAGCGTGTGTGTGCGTATGTGCATATGTGTGCATGTATGTGTGTGAGGAGGCCCTGCACTCACCCTCCCTCAGAGATGCTCCCTGCAGGCTCTGGCCTAGAGCCCACCTCTTCTGTCTTTATCCCCCACCCAGGGCTGGGCTGTCTGTGGGCTCTCCCTCCGTGACACCAAATTGTCCACCGCAAAGCCAGCCGGTGTCCACTGGGTGCCTCGGTCACCTTCCTGGGCTCCCAGCCATACCTGCAGAGCCCCTTCTTCTGCCAGTTGGGAACCTGAACAGTTCCACATGCTACATCTTGGGAAGGTTTGTGTGGGGACATGTAGGCCGGGGCCAATCTGGACTCTGCCACTTTTTTTTTTTTTTAAGATTTATTTTATTTATTTGAAAGGCAGAGATATGGAGAGAGAGAAACAGCTGGAACAGCCTGAGCTGAGCTGAGCTGAAGCCAGGAGCTTCTGAATTTCCCATGTAGGTGCAGGGGCCCGAAGACTTCGTCCGTCTTCCACCACTTTTCATGAGCATTAACAGGGAGCTGGATTGGCAGTGGAGCAGCCAGGACTGGGGCCAACACCCATATGGGATGCTGGTGCTTTAGAGAGAGTGCCAGTGTCTCCCTGCAACGGGCTAGCTGGTTATACCTATATTTGATGGGTTGAGGGATTGAGTTCCCTGAGGCATAACGTACTCATCCACAAAATGGGTATAATTCTAAAAGCCACCTACAGAGCTGGTGCGATTCCTCCGCCATCCTACACACATGGGACATGGAATCATGCCTGCCATGGGGCAAGCCCCCGAAGCCTATTCGCCATTGTCTTTATCATTGTTAAGACTGGTTCTTCTCCCCCCTGCTCGTTTGGCCTGTGACGGTCCAGCTCCCAAGAGATTGCCCAGCTGGCTGCTGTCACATTGGTAGCTTGGCAACAGAATTTTCACTCCAGACATTGGTGGAATGGGTAAAGTCAAGGTAGCCTGCACAGATAGCTGGGTGCTGGGCGTGGACGGCCCACAGCTGCCACTCGCCACCCACCACATTTCCCTAAGGCAGACACAAGACATGAAATGAAAGCCGGGGCAGTGGGGGTCTGCAATGCCCCACGACACCCCTCTGCCCAGCTCTGGCTTTGACCTTCTGCTTCTGGCTGGCAGCCCTGCCCTGTGTGTCTCTCTGCGTCTCACATACAGGGATACAATTATTATCTATTCATTTTTTATTGGAATGAGAGATTTACACAGAGGAGAGACTGAGGGGAAGATATTCCATCCTCTGGTTTACTCCCCAAATAGCCACAACGGCTGGAGCTAAGGTGATCTGAAATCAGGAGCCCGGAGCTTCTTCTGGGTCTCCCACACAGGTGCGGGTTCCCAAGGCTTTGGGCCGTTCTCTACTGCTTTCCCAGGCACAAGTACGGAGCAGGATAGGACGTGGAGCAACTGGAACATGAACCAGTGCTCATATGGGACCCAGCTGGTGCAAGACAAGGATTTGGCCACTAGGCCACCATGCCCGGCCCTGACTATGATTATTATTATTATTATTTAAAGATTTATTTATTTTATTACAAAGCCAGATATACAGAGAGGAGGAGAGACAGAGAGGAAGATCTTCCATCTGATGATTCACTCCCCAAATGAGCCGCAACGGGTCGATGCGCGCCGATCCGAAGCCGGGAACCTGGAACCTCCTCCGGGTCTCCCATGCGGGTGCAGTGTCCCAAAGCTTTGGGCCGTCCTCAACTGCTTTCCCAGGCCACAGGCAGGGAGCTGGATGGGAAGTGGAGCTGCCGGGATTAGAACCGGCGCCCATATGGGATCCCGGGGCTTTCAAGGCAAGGACTTTAGCCGCTACGCCACGCCGCCGGGCCCCTGACTATGATTATTAAAACATGTACAGGCAACTTTGAGCATCCGAGAGCAGACAGCACACTTCGCACAGTCAGCCTTGGAGGGCTGCGATTGCAGGAGATGGGCAAGTCAACACTCACAGAAGCCATGCATGTGCTGGGGGCACAGGATCCTGCCCCCTCCTCCTACAGGCTCTTCCGTGCTAGGTTTACTTCGGGGTTCCATTTCACAGATGGGAAGGGGGAGTTTCTGAGGGGGCGGTCAAGGAGCCCTGTTGTGGGTCACCAGCTTAATCCCTTGGGGCTCCAGGCAGATTATCAACCTTTAAAAATAACTGGGAAGGTAGATTTACAGAGAGAAGAGAGAAAGATCTTTCATCTAAAGGTTCATTCCCCAAATGGCCATAATGGCCAGAACTGAGCTGAACTGCAGCCAGGAGCTTCTTTCGCGTCTCCTACACTGGCGCAGGGGCCCAAGATTTTGTGCTTCCCCAGGACACAAACCAGAGTAGCACCCATATGGGTTCCTGGCGCTTGCATGTGGAGGATTAGCCTATTGAGTCAGCACACCGGACCTTCATTGTCCTTCCTTGAGAGGAAAGCAGCCAAGAGCTTCGGGATCTCAGAATATCTGGGGCCAGTGCCAAGGCAAACAGGACTTCTGGTAGCTATTCAGCCCCCGTGATGTGGGTGAGTGGTCCCGACAGGAGCAGCAGGCAAAAGCTAGGGCTGTGGGGTGGGGTGGGGGGTTATCTTTAATAATGGGAGAGAGAAATCCCTGTAACAAGGTGAGAGACCACCCAGGATCTGGCTGCGTTTACAGCAGCAGGCTCCTGGGGTATGGGTGGGCGTGGGGGCGGGGAGAGCAGGAACTGCCCACCCAGCAGGCAGGCCAGGCACACCGCGGGTTCCCAGATTAATTTAGGTAATTTCTGCTGCCTTTCCAGCCGCTCGCGGCAAATCTGGAGCCTTCCTCTGAGGCTGAGTCGCAGGGGGATGTGAGGGCAGGGTGGCATTTATTCGCCTCACAAACAAGCTGGCGCCTCCTCTCTCAGGGGAGTCGCACACCCCTTCCCGCCCCCTCCCGCGGGGAAGGCATCTCCTGATCTCCCGCGAAAGTTATGGGTGCTGGTTGGGAAGGCTGCAGAAACTGCAAGAAGGAACCAAGAGGAAATTCAGTGGCTCACGACTTGGCTATGTGTCTAAGGTGTATTTTTAGAAAATATGAATGAAAGAACATTTATTTTATGTATTATGCATGCAGAAGCATCTGCCTCATGCATATGCATACTGTACGTGCCAGGGGGGTTGACATATGGGGGAACGTGCAAGGGGGCAGAGGACTGACTGTCCCAAGTTCCGGGGGGTGCTTCTCTGTGGGGAGGGGCAGAGAGGGCCACGCACAGGCCCTCCTATCGCGGTTTGTGTCGAGGGGTGGGGTCTCGGGGTAGATGCTTGTGGAAGAAGCAGCTGGGGTTGTAGACCGCCTCTGTCTCTGTGACGTATCTTACAACTTCCTAGCTGAGTCATTTTGTTCTTACAGCGTTTCTTCCCCTCTTGGGGCACCGTGCGTGTGGAAAGCGTTGTTCTAGGCTTTGAGATCCTACATCTAGGGATCTGTGGATCTGGGGGTGGGAGTGCTGGGCTCCAGGGAGGCAGACACTCACCAGGTGGGATGTGGTGAGACCTAGCACAGTCATGGAGTCACCGTGGAGAAGCTGACCTTGGAGTGGAGACCTGCAGGAGGGAAGGACAGGAGCCACTTGGGCTTTGCAGGAAATCCCACATCTGGAAGAGAGTCCAGATGTGCAAAGGCCCCGGGATGGTGGTGACCGGTGCTAAAGGGTGTCTGTGAGCAAGAGGAGGCCCAGTGGCTGGTGAGCAGGCCATGAGGTCTGAGAAGACACTGGGGGCCTGAGCAGGCAGGCAAGGGCACTTGGTGAGCTGCTCTTGGGAACTGGGGCTTCTCCGGGCAGGGGTGGGCTGACTTGAGCTGCCTGGTACTTTTCCAGGATTGTTCTTCGGGAGGCAACTGCGGTGTCCAAGAGAGACATGGGTGGCAGCGGTGGGCCCGGGTGGGGAGTGTGTCCCGAATGCAGTGGCGCTCATAGCATCTCCTGGCATGTTAGAGGACTGCAGTCTGCCCCCCGCAGCCTGAACGACCAGGACAGAGCTGGGGAAGCCAAAGGGGTAGACCCTGGAGTCCGGTCTGGGGTGTGCTGTGCACACCATGTCAGGGTGTGTGCAAGGACTGAGGTGAGAGACAGAGGGAAACACTGGGTGTGGAGAGGGCCAGGGAGAGGAGGACGCGGGGTACCCCGGCTGCGGGTGACTCAGCACATGAACCTGTGGCAAGGCCTGGTTATGGCTGGCCCTGGGTGGGGTACATGTTCCTGGTTCTCCCCAGCCCCTTTAAGGGTTTATCGGAGGCTGTGTGATAATATGCAGTTTTATAAGGAGTGCCCTTGGGCCATTTCATTTCTCCTTACGCCAACCAGTCAGCACCTTGCTTAGTGCCAGATGAAATGGCAATCGGTCCGCCAAGGCCAGGTCATCCCAGTAATTGAGAGAATTGAGTGCCGGATTGGCTTTCGGGTCTTTGTGCAGGCTGACAAACAGCCCCAGGGCCATCCCTGGCCAAAACAAGCTTTCATTGCGGCTGCTCAAGAGCTCAGAGAACATCCATCAGCTCCACGCCAGCCCCTCCCATCCCTTCCACTCCATCCCGCCTGCCGGAACCACAGCTGTCTGATGGGGGCCTTGACCCAAGGGAAAAAAAGGCAGGTGCCCCAGGAACGTACTGTGATCAGCAGTGCTCGTGTCCAGCCATCAAAGCAGGTAGCAGTCGGTCCGCTAACCTGGGCCACTGCCAGCCAGGCTGCCCTGCAGCGAATAAATCCGTCAGGTTGCGGCTTTACGGTGCGGATCCCCATCCCCTTCCTGGCTCGGGCTGTGAGATGTTTCAAACAGAACGCTTGTCAGCCTATTAGGCCAGGAAAGCAGCCCCAACTCTTGTGGGACCCATGTGAGTTCCTGTCATTCATTCATAGTGTGTGTCTGGGACAAGCCAAGAGCTATGCCTTCCAGAATATTCCCAAGCAAACACTGCAATACAAACAAAAATGTTACATGTGTCTGAGCCAGAGCTGGTGAGGGAAGGTGCAGCCAGTCAGCTGCTTTGTGATGGGGAGGAGAAGGGCTAGCAGTTTGTGACATGCAACCTGTCAAAGTGTTCATGGAGTACGAAGTTAGAGGATCATTCTGGGGTGAGTTAAGATGTTGTTTGAGGGCTGGATACTCTGGAATAGTAAGTGAAGCCTCAGCCTGTGATGCTGCCATCACACTTCCCATCCAGCTCTCTGATGACGCACCTGGGAAAGCAGGGGAGGATGGCCCAAGTCGCTGGGGGCCTAAACCTGTGTGGGAGACCCGGGAGAAGCTCCTGGCTTCATACCAGCCCAGTTCTGGCCAGAGTGGCCACTTGGAGAGTAAATCAGCAGATGGAAGATCTTTCTGTCTCTCCTTCTCTCCGTGACTCTGCTTTTCCAATAAAAATACATCATTCTTATAAAGAAGACGTCATCTCACATTGGAGTGCCTGGGTTGACACCCAGTTCCAGCTTCCTAGTACCTGTGTGCGAGACCTGGACTGAGTGTCTGGCTCCTGGCTCTGGCCTCGGCTCCGTCTCAGTTGTGGACATTTAGGGGAGTGAGTCAGCCAGTGGGAGCTCTCTGTTTCTTTCTACATTTCAAAAAAGTATTTTTAAAAGATAGTTTAGGGGCTGGTACCATGGCTCAATGGGCTAATCCTCCACCCTGTGGTGCCAGCATCCCATATGGGTGCTGCTCTAGTCCCCGCTGCTCCACTTCTCATTGAGTTCTGTGCCAATAGCCTGGAAAAGCAGTCGACAATGTCCCCCACCCAAAGCACACCCTAAATTTTTTGTACACGATGAATAAAATATCCTTTAATTTCTTCCTTTGCAGGAACATTTCCAAGTCCGCTTGTAACATGCTAACATGTTGGCAGTCACAGCCAGGTGGGGACACTCTGCCCTAATCCCTCCAGTCCTCAGGTTTTTGCTGTGAGTGAAACATCTGTTTCATTTGTATTCAATGACAGTGCTTCTGGCTGGTTAGCAAGCGGGAGTATAAAATGTGTGAGTATAGTGGCTGCACCGTAAGACTCAGGAAGCCCTTTGCTTGGAAAAACAGGTGCCTTCATGCTTGTTTTCTACTCCTGTGCCAGGAATGGGAACAGGAATTGGAAGGAATAATAAAAGTAAAATTCACCGCCTCTCCCAGACACACATGTCACCTTGGGTTATATCACACTCGCAGCTCTGTGAGATTAATCTGGGTCTACGTTAAATTTTGCCATGCTCATCCTGAATACCAGTGCTACGGGGTCTGACTACGAGAGGCAGGAGACTGGCACTGGTCCTCCATAGGCAGGGAAGGTTCTGGGAGCTCCTTGTGGCTTCTCAGGCATCTGTTGAAAAGGGTAGGGGTGCGGATCTAGTGGGAGCTGGGTGCCAAGGGCTTGGCGTGCCACATGCTGAGAATGCCGGCTCTGGTGGAGGGGAAGGTGCTTCTTTGCTCAGCCAGGTATTTCTGAAACACCTGGGAAGCTGCCTTAGTCTCTCCATGGCTTCCGAAGTTGGCACCTGGAGATGTTGGAAGCAGGACCTTACCCGCCAGCAGCCTGTCTTACCCTGCAGATGTGGATGCAAACGGCCCCTGATCTTTGTAATGAGGACCCTCCGGCAATACAGAGACCCTGGTGAGCCTGGGCTTACCTGAGGCAGATTAAATTACAGTCACCAAGATGTGTATGTCAAGCGTGCTTTTCTGTTTAATAGTTCTCTGGACACAGCGGGACTTGCGCAAGGCACAAATGCTCCGGTCGCCAGGGTATCTGATTGAGATGGAAGATCTCATTCATGAGTATTGCTGGCAAGTGTGGTCGGATAAAGGCTGCTTATAAAACGCACTGGGGGCTAAGCGCAGCTTCCCCCAGTGTGATGCTTGGAGGAGACAGGAATGGATGTTGCTGCTGGGAGCTGCCCACACTAGAGTGAGGGGCAGAATGTCTCACGACCCCCCAGGTCTGTGTGTGTGGAAGGGGAGCACCTGGGTCAGGAGCAGTGGTCCCTGCAGAACACAACATGTGGATATGTGTCTGGGCCCTGGTGAGCCGTGGCTGCCTCTCTCCCTCCAGGAGGAAGCAGCACTTGCTGGGAGCAGCAGGTACAGGGGCCAATGTCAAGATGAGCAGCCCACCAGGCTGACGGCCAACTTCTCCAGTTCCAGATGGTCCTGGAAGCGATGGGTCGTGGGCCTCCTTGGCCAATGGCTGTAATACGGTGGTACCAAGCTTGAAGGGGCTGTACAGTGTGCTACTCAAGCCCCCTTGCTGATAATGAAATTGAGGGGGGATTTGAACTTGGTGTTTGACCCCCAAACCTTCCTCTGGGATCCCACGACACAGGTCTTCCCTTAGGGCTGGTCATGGGTTGAGGCGGCCAGAGTTGGGGGGATGGTGTCCGGCTCCCCACCGGGACCAAAGGTGATGACAGGTTCCACGGTTGTTTGCAGCTGGAGATTGGGCAGTTCCCAGCAGGGCCTCTCTTGTGCGCTGTTGATTCTGCAGCAAAATAGGGCTTGAAAGAAGCTTAAATGCAAAAGCGCCCTGTTCAGCGGGGAGAACATAAAATCTCCATCAAAGGACTGGCGTGGTGACAGCCCGAGGCTGATTGGACAAATTGCATGAAACACTTCTGGGTCCTCCCTGGCTGGCTGGAGGTCGTTTCCAGGGACTCCTTGGCTAAGCTGAACTCAGGTGGCTTGGCGTGCAATAAGCTAGTTAGGGTAGTATACCCAGCAGCATAGCCAGGCTCAGCCCCCGGGAATCGCAGGGGCATGGAGAGCGGCAGAGGGGAGCCAGGCAGTGCTGGGAAGTTTCTGTCACCCTCTCTGTGTCTGGAGTGCACAGTAGTCGCAGCCCGGGGAGGGGTTGCCTTGAAGACTGTACTTGAATGGTGTCCCCTCAAAATTCATGCCCTTTTTGAAACCTTGGAAAGTGACAGCTAGTGTATGCAATGACTGAAGAGAAAATGAGATTGTGCTGGGACAGACCCTGAATCCAATGTGACTCCTGTCCTTAGTATAACAAGGCCCACAGAGTTGTCCAGAAGAAAGGCAGCCGTGCGATGACCGTGACCATGGGGGAGGGATGTAGCTACAGGCCGGGGAACGCTGGCATTGCCTGAAGTCCACTGGACACCCAGGAGAGGCCGGGAACAGCTGGCCTTGGGACTTTTGGTTCCCCAAAAGTGGGAGCGAATGCGTGTCTGTCGTTCTCAGCCATCAGGGGTGTGGTTCTTGGCTTCAGCGATTGTGGGAAACCAAGACAGGGTCCTCCTGAGGTGTGGGGAGGGGTCTACAGAGGTGGGATCCCTCCTAAGAGAAGGCGCTCCCACAAGGACAGCACACATTTGCAGAGGTTGCACGTGGGTCAACAAGATGTGGAGATGCAGCCTCCCCAGGGCATTGCCAGTCAGTGGGCCCTGGGCGCTTGGCCCACACATGGGCTGGAGGTCACTTGAAGAATCCTATGAGACGCTGAGACTGGGACCCCGCCCGGCTTTGGAGCCAAATGAATCCTAGATGTCAACACCGACCCCTCATTGTCCCGCAGGCTGGACATGGAGACAGGGATGGCCCCCCAGAGTCCGTGGCTGGTGAGGGCCAGCTGCCTGGGTCACGGGCTATGCCACATGGTGGAGGAGGTGTCCCTGGGGTGCTCAGCCCCTCCTCAGAGATCTGATATTGAAGGCTCCATTCCTACAGCTAGGTCACTGTCCCTAAGGAAGACATGCTTGGGCCACAGCCGGACTCTGCCCTGCTCTTCCCAACTCTGCGCTCCCAGCGAGGTCCCGCCAGGCATACCGAGGCCGCCCAGCCCACTCCTGAGAGGTGTGCGGGAGGCTGCAAATGGGAGAGGATCAAGCGGAAGCGAAATTCTGCCTCACCCTCGACTCCGTTAAATGCTAATGCCAGCTGGTTCATCACCATTGCAAACTCCATGACATATCCAAGTGCTCAGGGGGGTACACCGAACAATGATTTATATGCATCAAAGTGGAATTCTAAAAACACACCTGTTCAAGTCACCCATCGTAAGTCAGCAAAGGCAGGAAACGGGAAAATGAACAGAAAATACAGAATAAAAAAAGAGATGGAAACTTTAACCTGTTAAGAATCCCATGAGATAGGAACGGTACCCTGCATGGGGTGCAGTGCCCAGGGGAGATGGGGGTCCTTGTCCTGTGGGCCCAGCTGGGTGGCCTCTAAGCTCTGGAGACCCCTGACCTCACAGCACAGGCCAGGCAGAGCGATGGCTGGCACTGGTGTTCCATGTGGGAGGGCGGGTTGGAGTCTCAGCGCTCTACTTTTGATCCAGGACCCTGCCACCATAGCTGGGAAAGCAGCGGAGATGACCCAAGGGTTTGGGCCCCTGTCCTCACGTGGGAGACCCAGATGGAGTTCCCGGAGGAGGCTCTGGCTGAGTGCAGTTCTGGCTGTTGTGGCCATCTGGGGAGGGAACTAGCAGATGGATGGTCTCTTTCCTCCACTCTGCCTTTAAAATAAGTAAAATAAATCCTGTAAAATGAAGGGGTGGGCATACTTTTCTGTTGTCAAAGTCAGGGTCTGCTTCAGGTAGGTGTGAAAGTCTTTTATAAGATAGACCACAGTGGCGCTGGCGCGGTAGCCTAGTGGCTAAAGTGCTCGCCTTGCATGCGCCAGGATCCCATATGGGTGCTGGTTCTAATCTCAGCGGCCCTGCTTTCCATTCAGCTCCCTGCTTGTGGCCTGGGAAAGCAGTCGAGGACGGCCCAAAGCCTTGGGACCCTGCACCCGCGTGGTAGACCCAGAAGAGGCTCCAGGCTCCTGGCTTTGGATCATTTCAGCTTCAGCCACTGCAACTGCTTGGGGAGTGAATCATCGGATGGAAGATCTTCCTCTCTGTCTCTCCTCCACTCTTTATATCTGACTTTTCAATGAAAATAAAATTAGGCCACAGGAGATCACTCTGAGCAGGAGGGGCGATGTGCATGAGTGCTCCTGGCGTGGGCGCTCCCACTCAGTAATCCTCACTGAGCCAAGAGGCTCCACCCGCAGGTGAGGTGCCCCTCGCTTGTCCCGGAGGCCACGGAAGTCCTCACTCACGCCAGAATGAGAGACCCAGGAGCTGCCTTCGGATAAAACCCATTGTTGTTGTTTTGAAATGTTTCTCCTCCTTCTAGAATCTGAAGACAGAATCATGATTTATAAATTTGCCATCTTCCTTCCTTCTGGCCTTACTACCTGAGAGGCACTCATAGCTCTTCCTAGGCCAAGAAGGTTCTAGAACACCTTTCGGAATCACCTGCCTGGCTGTTGAGCTCTCAAAACTGCCATCGTGTAGATCTTGTGCAGCTGCCTGTTCCGTGCTGCCCTCAGGGTGCTGGCACCCAGGACAGGCAGGAGGAGGGGCTGGCACATCCCGGCCAGTCCTGCCCAGCTCTGCAAGCTGCTCGTGGCTGCTGTTCTTTCTGTGTTGAGTGATGGGGGACTTCGGGAAGTGCCTGGAGAAATGGAATTGAAACCTGAGCTTTGGGCTGGCGTCGATGATCTGGGTCTGCTAACACGGACCCTGGCAGGTGGCGTGGGTAGCCCAGGTCTCCCGTATAGATGCACGGGTCCAAGTACTCGGGCTGTCTTGTGCTGCCTTGCCCAGGTGTTGGCATCGGAGCAGCCAGGACTCGAACCAGCGCTCAGATACGGGACGTGGTCCCAGGCCACAGCTCACGCTGCTGTTTCTTCCCCAGCTGAGAGTAATTACAGCGTGGCCCTTAGGGAGTAAAGGGGCCTGTTCTCCCAGCCCCCTCCTTGCCCCTCTTGCTTCTGGAGTATTCTTTTCCTCCCGCTTTGAAGGTGGGTGAGGAGTTTGGACTTTGGTGCCCTGAGTTCCCTTTGAAAAATGACAATTCTTTTTTTTTTTTTTTAAGATTTATTTATTTTTATTGCAAATTCAGATATACAGAGAGGAGAGACAGAGAGGAAGATCTTCCGTCCGATGATTCACTCCCCAAGTGGCCGTGACGGCTGGTGTTGCACTGATCCGAAGCCAAGAGCCAGGAGCTGCCTCTATGTCTCCCACGCGGGTGCAGGGTCCCAAGGCTTTGGGCTGTCCTCGACTGCTTTCCCAGGCCACAAGCAGGGAGCTGGATGGGACGCGGGGCCACTGGGACTAGAACTGGCTCCCATATGGGATCCTGGCGCATGCAAGGCGAGGACTTTAGCCGCTAAGCTACCGCGCTGGACCCGTAGAATGACACTTCTGAGGTGCTAAGTCACTCCTGGTGGCCCAGGGGTTCACCTGGGCTATGGGCACAGGGGTCATGGAGGGGCTGGCAGGGACAGCATGAGCAGGTTCCTCACCCCAATCTGCCCTCCTTATCCCACTAAACTTCAGGTTGCACCCTCTGACCATATCATCTCATTCCATACGGGCTGGCCTCCAACTTCTGTGTCTTCTGGAAGTTTCTAACCCTTGCCCTTCTCTTCTGGGCATCTTCCTTTTTTATCTCTACTTTGCCTCAGCTTGCCTCTTCCATCAGCCTCTTTAACGGGCCTCCAGGTGCCGGGCAGCAAGGCTGGAGCTGTCCTGGGCAGGCCTCCTGCAAAGGGAGCCCGGCACAGCTCCGTCCAGTAATGGGCAGCCTGGGTGTCTTGGAGCTCCCTTTATAGATGTTCCAGACGATCCTGCAGGTTTAAGACAACGGTGCAGCCGCCTGGGGTGATGGTGGGAGGGGTATAGACTCATCTTCAGAGGTGGGGAGCAGGAGTAGGCCGGCAACTCAAACGCACCCACACCACTCCTCCTTCTGTGAGGTGGCTCCCTCGCCCCAGCAGTGGGGCACATGGTGCCCATCTGGCCACTTGGTGTGGAGAACAGAGCAGAGCAAAGGGTGAGGGACAGCCAAGGACAGAGCTCGAGGTGCCTGAGCCAAGCTGCGTTTAATGAGAAGCTGATAGGCTGAGGGTCTGGGGGTGGGACATCTGCATGTCGCTCACCCCCAGAAGCCCCTAGGTCACTGGTCCCACAGTGCCCCCATAAGCTGGGTGTGCCGACCCCACCCCAGGGTGCAGTGGTCCGTACTGTCGGTCTCCCTCCTACTCGGAGTCCTTCCCCATGCTTCCACCCCTCTCCTTGAGAATAGGCAGGTCGTAGTCCAGAGGAGACCAGAGGTCCCAGATTCCCTGGAGCCAGCTTCCTGGAGTCGCAAGGCTCTTGATGCCCTGGGGAGCGATTACCCTTGGACGCCTGCAGGGGACAGCACCACAGGAGCTCAGCTGGGGAGAGGTCAGGGCTGCGATAGGACAAGGTCAGGGCCAATCACTTTCCTTCCCTGGCGCCAGTGTGGGCTTTCCCTGGGGCACAGGCTTCTGCCAGGCAGCTGCTGGCAAGGGGTGGGTGTGGGCAGCGGGAGGGGACTTTAACCAGCTTCTTTCCCGCCCTGCGTGGCCCTGGAGGTCACACAGCACCTCTAGGCAGGCTGACCCCTTCGTCCATGGTCCATGGCCGTTTCTTTTCTTATGGGGCTCCCCCCAAACTTCCTCAGATCCTGTTCCCTGCCCAGCTGTCTGCACAAAAGCCTTATCGGGTTGCAAGTGGCCGGACGCTGGTTGTCTGAGCTAAGGCAGTTCTCCCTGCAGAGAGAGGCCCTGTCTTCCTGATGAAGTCCCAGCTGCTGTCAAAGTGTCTGCGGGCAAGGGCAGAGAGGCCACACAGATGCTGCTCCAGGGTCTGCCTGCCTCTGGAGGGAGGACGCCTGGCCAATGGCGAAAATTTCTCTGCTGGGGTAGGGTGACCTTGGATGCCTGGCTTCATCTGCCCCAGCCCCAAGTCCCTCCAGGAGACAGACCCGGGCTTGGGGCTATGGTGTGGACCCAAGCAGGAGAGGCCCCTCCAGGAGACAGACCCGGGCTTGGGGCTATGGTGTGGACCCAAGCAGGAGAGGCCCCTCCAGGAGACAGACCCGGGCTTGGGGCTATGGTGTGGACCCAAGCAGGAGAGGCCACTCCAGGAGACAGACCCGGCTTGGGGCTATGGTGTGGACCCAAGCAGGAGAGGCCCCTCCAGGAGACAGACCCGGGCTTGGGGCTATGGTGTGGACCCAAGCAGGAGAGGCCCCTCCAGGAGACAGACCCGGGCTTGGGGCTATGGTGTGGACCCAAGCAGGAGAGGCCCCTCCAGGAGACAGACCCGGGCTTGGGGCTATGGTGTGGACCCAAGCAGGAGAGGCAAAGCCAAGAGCCTGGCAGGTGCTCCCTGAGTTTTCTCTGCCTGCAGGGCCTCTCCTGGTCATTGCAGGGCTGATGCTCAGCCAGTTTTATGCTTTGTTCACTCTGTTAGGATGCACTTGCCCTGGCCTGGTTTGAGAGTGGAGAGCTGCGGGGTGGGGAGGCTGCTTCCTGACCTGTCTGTCATCTGCAGATCTGGCTTCTACCTGACTCAAGTGATATGGCCAGGCCCTGAGGTGTCCCAGGGTATGCCCTAACAGAAAGAGAGGTGTTTTCTTGTGCCAGGAAAAAAACTGTGGGGCTCTAGGAGAGAACTAAGTGCTTAGTACTTTTGTGGGTGCTTGATGCTGTTCTGGGTGCTTGGAGTGTTCTAAGTGCTTAGTGCTGTTTAGGTTCTTGATGTTCTGAGTGCTTGGTGATACTCTGGCTGCTCTGGGTGCTTGGTGCTGTCCTAAGTACTTGGTACTGTTCTTAGTTCTTGGTGTTCTGGGTACTTGGTACTGTTCTCAGTTCTTGGTGCTGCTCTGGGTATTTGGTGCTATTCTCAGTTCTTGGTGCTGTTCTAAGTACTTGGTGCTGTTCTAAGTACTTGGTGCCGTTCTCAGTTCTTGGTGCTGTTCTCAGTTCTTGGTGCTGTTCTAAGTACTTGGTACTGTTCTTAGTTCTTGGTGTTGTTCTGGGTACTTGGTACTGTTCTCAGTTCTTGGTACTGTTCTCAGTTCTTGGTGCTGCTGTCGGTACTTAGTGTTGTTCTGAGTGCTATGTACTAATGTTTGGTGTTGCTCTGGGTGCTTGGTGCTATTTTCAGTTCTTGGTGCTGCTCTGGGTACTTGGAGCTGTTAGGCTAAGGTGGCCAGGTAACCCAATGCTTCGGAGTTCCTGTTTGAGGAGGGATGACTCTGGCAGGACAGGAAGAAGCTGCCATGACCGGGCACAGAGGGGTCCGGCGCCACTGACACCTGGCTCCTGGGCTTCTGGACACACAGCTACAGGCCCCTCAGGAGAGCTGAAGGCAGAGCAGGGGGAAGGGGCTGGGTGGGGGCTCGCTCTGCAGGGAGTTGCCTTATAAGACAGAGCCAGCCCGAGTGGAGTGGGGGTTCTGGAAGAAGGTGCCAAGGGCTTCTTACCTTCCAGTGAGAATATTTCCTCTTCTTTTTAGATGGCACGAATCGTAGCCTGTTCTCATGCTCCTGGAGGTGATGCAGCAAAGCCGTCAGAGGACTATGGGGTCAGCAGGTGGTGCCGCAGCGAAGACATGCCTCTGAGGACCCCTGGAACCCGTATCCAAGTGTTGGGGTGAGTCCCAGTTCCACAGCTGATCCCAGCTCCCTACTCATGCACACCCTGGGAGGCAGCAGCTGATGGCCCCAGGAATTGGGCGCTTGTTACCCACATGGGACACCTGGAGGGACTCCCTGGCCAGCTGTTGCAGCTGTTGCAGGCCATCTGGGGAGGGAAGCAGCCAATGGGAGGTTTGTTTTGGCCTGTCCGCTTCCCAGATAAGGAAGAAGAGTTACAAGGGATGATGCTGAGGCAGGAGGGAGAATAGGCGGGTCACTGGCGAGAGCCGCGTTCTGGCAGGAAGGGCAGGTGTAGAAGCCGTGAGGAAGGATGGAGTGCAGGAAACATCTCACCTGCAGGAAGGCAGTCAGGCGGTGTGAACGGGGCCAGCTGCCCACAGCCAAGATGGTGGCAGATCCTGCTGGGCTTGCTGTCCGGAATCTCCACTGCCATGCAGCTACCTCAGGTTCATCACAACCCTTGGATGTGACTGGTCTGCGAAGAAGGCAGGGGAGGGTTGAGTATGCTGATGCTGATGGGCATCTCAGGCTGGCAGCACCTGGGTGGGCATGGAGACCTGTGCCCCTGAGGGCAGACCCTATCTACCCCCTCTCCGGGTAGCTTTGAGGATACTGTGGGGCTCTGAAGGCACTGGGTAAGTCCCAGGGCTGAGGGCCTGTCCTGGGCTTCCGGCTCAGCCCGTCTCGGGTCTACGGCTGCTCCTGGGTGGGCACAGAGACCTGTGCCTCTGAGGGCAGACCCTGTCCACCCTGTCTTAGGGTAACTCCGAGGATACCAGGCACTTGGGTGGTGGGGCTATAATGCCAGCTCTCCCCTCCAAGCCTGCAGCGTGGGAAGGTTCGGCACAGTGTGGACACGTGTAGCGAACGGTCCTAGCCCACTTTCTGCTACTATCACAGAATATCTGAGGCCAGATAATTTGGAAAGAGTCGAGGCTTGAATTTGGCATGGTGTGCAGGAGGTTTAGCTGCCACCTGCAGTGTCAGCATCCTGTACCAGATCACTGGTTTGAGTTTTGGCTGCTCTGTTTCGGAACCAACTCCCCACTAATTCACTTTTTGGAAGGCAGCAGGAGATGGCCTGAGCCCTGGCTGCTGGTACCCAAGTGAGAGACCCAGCTGGCGCTCCAGTCTCCAGGCTTCGGCCTGGGAACAGCACTGGTTGTTATGGCCACTGGAGATGAGTGAGGCAGTGCATGGAACGGTCCATTCCTTCTCGAGACATAACCCTGACTTTGAACTAAATAGGCTCTTTGTTGGAGGTGGGATGGTCCAAGTGCCCCACACTGGCACACTGACCTGGTTTCTCCAAGCGGTCACCTGCTGTGTCCTGATGTGGCTGAATAGCAGATGTGGGCAGTGAGGAGGTCAGAGGGCCAGGAAAATTGCTTTTCATCTCAACTCTGTCCTGTGGAAATGAGCTCTCCCCCCAAGAATGGTATTGATCCATTTCTGACTGTGGGTCCTGGTGACCCCATTATTTCTCATGTTTCTCTTCCCTGCATGGTCTCTTTGGGGATCAAGACTCCAGTGGGTGAACTGAGAGCCGGAGAGCAGTGGCTCTGTGGACAGTGGCAGTGGGGCGAGTGTACAGATCATCCGTGGTCTGCGGGGCTTCTGGCTTCCGCCTTCTTCCCTGCAGGCTTCCTGGGTTGGCTGTCGAGGGGGACATGGGAGGCTCTGTGTGCACGCAGTGTCCAGCCCCCGCAGCAGGACAGCCGTGGCCCACTCTTCGTGGGGGATCTGTCGTTTCAAGTCAACAACGCGTTCACAGCCCGGGCACTTCCAGATTGGCGAGGATATAAATACAGCCGTTTGCTCTCAGCTGCCCGAGTGGGAAGGGACGCTTTTAGCGTGGAGCGGGGCTGACTCACGCTCCTGGAGTGTGCTATTGGATCAGCTCCTTGGAGCGGTCAGGTGCAATTTTAGGAGAGAATGAGTGTGATTCGTGATAGAGCTGTTACACTCCGCGAAAGGACAAAATCAACTTGTGGGGCTGGTGTTACGGCTCTCTTCTCCTTTAAACATTTCCCCCAGGGTGGAAGACGGGCATTTGGAGGGGGAGAGAGAGGTTTGGGAAAGGTAGTGGGTACCTGAAACCATCTCTGCTGGGTGTGACCTTGCTCCAAGAATTCAGATCATGAAGTTGTGTGTCTCATGGTACCCTAGGGTGGGGTGGGTGGGAGTGACTGAGGGAGGGCATCCTGGGCTGCCCTGCCAAGGTGCCACTTTCCATCCCATGGCATGATTGATGAGTCCCTGTGGACCAATAAGTGCCTTCACTGTTCTGCCGTGTGCATGTGTGTGCGTGTGTGTGTGTGTACATACCAACTGGCTGACAGGAAGTGCTAAAGGGAGACCTCCCTGCTCCCCTATGGGCAGAGAACAGGAAGGTCATGCAAAGACCTTACCCTTACAGGCAAGGAGAATGGCAGATGTCGCATAGCAGAGGCTCCTAGCAGGTGAGTCCTCGGGTCTTAGGTGCATGGAGGGGACAGTGGGGACAGTTGCCTCCAGGCCCTCTGCACTTTGCAGGGGATGGATCCTGGGGTGGGCAGAGACTCAAGAGCATCGGGAAGATTCTCAAAGATTTCCTTCTGAAAGGCAGAGCTAGAGATGGGAGACACAGACGAAATCTTCTATTTCCAGGTTCATTCCCCCAGTGGCTGCAGCTGCCAGGGGTGGGCCAAGCCAAAGCCAGGTCTCCTGTGTGGGAAGCAGGGGCTCCAGCACTTGGACTGCCCCTCACTTCCTGCCCAGGTACAGTAACAGGGAGCTGGGTCGGAAGTGGAGCAGCTGAGACTTGAACCGGCTCCATAGGAGATGCTGATGTCATAAGGCTATGGCTTAACCCATTGTGCTACAACACGGGTGCCTGACAAAGTTTTCTTTGAATTTGAGCAAGGGGCCTCTTTATTAGCTTTTATCAGGTGGAGGAACATTTGGAGAAATAAAATAAATTAAAAAATAAAGTGCCCAGTAGTTTGAGTCACTACAACTTTTTTTTTAAGATTTATTAATTTTTATTGCAAAGTCAGATATACAGAAAGGAGGAGAAACAGAGAGGAAGATCTTCCATCCAATGATTCACTCTCCAAGTGACCGCAACAGTCGGAGCTGTGCCAAATCAAAGCCAGAAGCCAGGAGCTTCTTCCGGGTCTCCCACGTGGGTGCAGGGTCCCAAGGCTTTGGGCCATCCTCGACTGCTTTCCCAGGCCACAAGCAGGGAGCTGGATGGGAAGTGGGGCCACGGGATTAGAACCAGCGCCCATATGGGATGCTGGCACATGCAAGGTGAGGACTTTAGCTGCTAGGCTACCGTGCCAGGCCCAACAAGTTTATTTTTTTCCAAATGTTTTCCCACCCTACTCTGGTCTTCCTCTTAGCCTTCTGGTCCTGGCTCTGCCCTGGAACAGCCTTATTGTCCCCAGGGAGGTTTCTGGGGACTTTGTGGGGGTGTAGCCCTTCCCCAGGACAGTTGGCTGCTGCAGGAGGAGGTACGGGCACACGGGCCTGTCCAACAGGGCGGCCAGCGGCATGAGCCTCCAGGTTAAGCTTCGAATGGCTCTGCTCTGATTCCTTCCGAGTGAGACTTCAGCGTCTTTCCCACGGCACTACCAGCTGGTAAGGACTGGCTTTGCCAAGGTGGTTTGTTCTGCTCTGGCCTGAGCAATTCAAAGCAAGAGAAGACATGAAGCCTTCCATTAGGGAATGAAAAGAGCATGAATTTGAAGTCTGTGCATGTGAGCCCCTGGAGGAGGCCGTGAAGGAATTCTATAAAGTTTTAACAGCTCCAGAGCCAAGGCAGCAGCACTCAACACGAGCCCGGGGACCGAGGCTTGTCTGGATCGTATAAAAAGTGGGGAAGTCTCGGCGGCAGCCGTCCGATTTCACGGTT
Source organism: Ochotona princeps (assembly GCF_030435755.1). Lineage (NCBI taxonomy): Eukaryota > Metazoa > Chordata > Mammalia > Lagomorpha > Ochotonidae > Ochotona > Ochotona princeps. Next base: position 4,347,509 of record NC_080855.1, read on the forward strand.
CTCAGCAGGTACATTGGACCTGCAAGGCCTGCTGGAGCTCAGGTGGGCTTGAGAGCCAGAGATGGTGTGGTGCCCTGGGTTGGTGTTACAGCTTGATGACCCCAGGGCCTACAGGGCCCATTCATACTGAATATAACCAGGGGGCAGAAAGTGTTAGCTTCCCATGGGGCCCTGGACTACCCTTGCTGTGCCCTGCCCATAGTGCCAAGGATGAGGGTCTCTTTGCCCTCTAATATGTAGGCTAACAATGCCATGGAATGAAGTTTGCACATCCCTGCCTGTTTCCACCTGAGTTATATACTTACCTAGTTACCTATTACCTACCTGCCTATCTCGTTATCCAGTTACCAACCTACCTGCCTATCTCGTTATCCAGTTACCAACCTACCTATTTACCTATTGAGTTATCAACTTATACTTACCTGCCAATCACGTCACCTTCTTATCTAGTTATCAATCTATTTACCTACTGAGTTACCTACTTACCAGGTCACTATCTACTTTGGGATTTCTCAAGAAATGAGTGGTTCCAGGTGGGGACACATCAGAAACACCCCTCAGGCTAGGGGAGGGCAGGGCTCCAGGCCTCTCTCTTTTTTCTTAACAATGTATTTTTGTTTGTGTGTTTGTTTATTTGAGAGGCAGAGAGAGAAAATCTTCCATTTGCTGAGTCTCTCCCCAAATGGTTGCAACTGGTCGGGTTGGGACAGGCTGGAGGCAGAAATCCAGCTGGGTGTCCCCGATGAGTGGCAGGGGCCCAAGGGCCATCTGCCACTGCTTTTTCAGGTGACCTCTGCCGCCTGGGGCTGCACCATCCACACCAAGATTGAGGTCAAGGCCATTAGTGGGCACCCTGTTTTGCAACCAGGAAAGACCAATCAGCCACTTTCTTTCTTAAAAAAAAAAAATATATATATATATATATATTTAATATATATTAAATTTTAAAGTATGTTTTTAATATATATTAAATTTAAATATATATTAAATATATGTATATATTTTCTTTTGAAAGGCAGACACACAGAACTGTCAGGTGCTGGTTCACTCCCAAAATGCCACACTGGCTGCGACCGGGCTACATTGAGGCTGGAAGCAAGAATATAACTCAGGTCTCCCACGTGGGTGGCAGGGACCCAATCCCTTGAGCCATTCAAGACCCACTTTAGCAGGAAGCTGGAGGGAGCCCAGTTGATGTGGGATTGGGGCATCCCAGCTGCTGGATCAAATGGCAACCCAACCTCCCATTTCTCATGTTCTCCTATATGTGCTCCAAAGCCAGAATCAGAAACCAAAGGCGTGAATAAAGGTGTCCCAGCCAATGCTGCTCTCTAATTCTGTGAAATTAGCTTTTTTTTTTTTTTACTTCCACTTATGAATGAGAGCATGCAGTATCGTTCTGTACCTGGCTGATTTCACTTAACATAATGTCCTCCAGTTCTAGAGAGACAGGGCAGAGGAGGGACAGGAAGCCGTTGTTTTTCAGGTACAAAATGCAGTCAGATAAGAGGAACATGTCCCCGGTGTCCTGTTGCACAGTGGGGTGACTACCGCCAACAACAATGGATTGCATATTTCAGGATCAAAAGGATTTTGAATGTTACCGACACAGAGAAATAGTAAGTGCAGGGATGCAATGTGCCCATGGCCCTGATCTGATCATTATGCATTGCGTGCACCTGTCAGAATATCACATTGTAACCAGGACATCTGTGCAGTTATGATGTGTCACTCAAAGCAACAGGAATAACTGAAGAAATAAAACGAGCAGGAAGGGGCTGGCTGCAGGAGCATGAGCTGAATGGGGAAAGTGACAGGGATGTCCACAGCCTGTCTCCTAGGGGTGGGGGGCAGGAGGACTGGGACACCCCTGTCCTGCCCACGAGCTGTTGGACCATACAGGCTTCATCCTTGTACCCAAGTCTCCACTGGCAGAGACAGTTGGGCGGAGTTGCTGTCTAACCAGGTGATGCCTTTGGACAGCCCGGGAGTGTCAGCTCTTGGGGAGACCTGAGCCTTCCACAGCCACGTGTGGGGCCAGGAAAGCACACCCCCGGACGCAGCTCCGCGGGGAGAGAGGCAGTGAGAGGCAGGCTGCCTGTGAGAAGTGCCATCTTCAAAAAAGGAAAAAACCATGAAAAATGAACCCTCAGAGATGCCACTCAACCTTGGGATGAAGGTTCTAAACCCACTCCAACATCTTCACCACACTCTTACTCTCCCCAACCTCCTCACCCACATGGCTGAAACCGAGCCCCACTCCCACGGCGCTCGGCGCACAGTTCCTGCCTTCCAGCCTCTCTTTTTTCTGTGACACAACACACTGCCCTTCACCTGCCTGATTGTCACCTGTGGGCAGAAGCCCCTGGTGGGGAGGGGTCTGAGCTGTTTTCTTGCTCTGCAAGGGGGTCTCATTCTTCTCACCTGCCTGCCCGGCTCTGCACCTGCTCAGGTAACTGTGAAGTGGAACCTTCGTGTTGCCCCAACCTTGCCATGGCCTGTGGTTCCCTAAAGGGGCCAGGACCTCTGCCTGGCTTGCAGCCCCCTCACCTCCGCGCATGAGCATTCTCTGGTCTGGCTTGGCCTCTATCCTTGAAAGCCTTCCGCATGAAGCGCAGGCTGCCACGCCCTCCTGCTATTGTCACTTGACTGGAGTGGCAGGCAGCCTGTTGGCAAACATGAAGAAAACAAGCTGTTTTTCAGTGGCGGGAACTGAGCCATTTGCACATCTGGATCCTTTTACCACAAATGGCCTCAGCGCCCAGACTTGTGGTGGCTCCCTGGCTAGATGGACTTGGCGCCGGAACCAAGTGCAGTTCCAGGAGGTCCAGCACAGAGCTCTCTCCGGCTTCCTGGAAGTGTGGCAGCTGAGGTGATGGGCTCTTGGCTGTCACTGCCAAGTTGGGGGGAAGCTGACTGCTGTCCTTCATGGTCACAGAGGCGAGCAGAGAGCCTGGGACAGCGAGCAGGGAAGGCCATGGACCAGAGGGAAATACCTAGCATTAGTGGAAAAAAGGTTCCCAGGCAACTGTGGTATAGCAGGTAAAACTCACTTGCAACACCTCTGTCCCACATGTGCATGGTTCAAGTCCCGGTCACTCCACTTGTGGTGCAGCTCCCTGCAAATGTGCCTGGGAAAGCCCCAGAGGATGGCTCAGGTGCCTGGGCTTCTACATTACATGGGAGTCAGTCAGCTGAGCCTCTATGCTTGCAGCCCATTTGTTTGGGGAATGGTCAGGGGCAGGCACTCTCCTCCAGAGTTCATTTTCAGGCTCTTGAGCTGGACCCAGAAACCCGAAAAGACAACACCCATTCACAAAAGCATGCCCCTATGTTGTTAGTGTTACCCGGAGACAAGCAATGGTGCCGGTGGAGACAGCGAAGAAGTGCTCTGTGCAAGCATGGCTCTGCCCACGGAGCTGAGTTCCAGGGCTGAGGTTCAGAGGCGCCCCAGGAAAAGACACAGGAAGTGTGTGGAAGGTGGAGTGCAAAGATCGGATTTGTGGGGCACAAGACGTTTGGGTATGCCTGCACGCCAGGAGTCTTCAAAAAAGCTGGTGGGGGAAAAAAAATTCTGTGCAGAAACTATGCAGTGGTTTCAACATTTTTTTGCTGCACCAATGTGAATCGGTCTTTTCATTCCCTTAGCATGAACTTTTGGGGATACATAAGGGGCACAGAGAATGGTCAACCCAGCCTGGGCATCCCAAGGATACCCCTGCCCAAGTGTCCTTGTGGCTGCCTGGCCAGGTCATTAATCCCTTTCTGGAGCAACGCATCTTCCCCTTTTTTCAGTGTGGAATAAACCACGGGCCCATTGAGCTTCTGCCTCGCATTAATTCCCTCCTACGAGCAGAGCCTCCTGCTGGGTGGCTGCGCCCAAGGCCACTGTCAGCCAGTTACACACTCCCCCCTCCGCCCACACAGGTGGCTCAGCCTTTCCCCTCCCCCACCCTCCGCCTCCTCACTCCCTGAAAGCAGCGATTAACCTTGGCTTCCAGCCATCTGCCCCTCTTTTGCACAAAATATGGCTTTTCATTAGGTTAACAGGAGGGGTAATGATGATCACTGGTGGTGGGGAGGGGTTAATGGCAGTGGTGGCACACTGCTGCCAAACAGGCAATGGGTCAGGAAGACGGAGAAGGGACCGTGCGGGCCTGTGGGAGGCCTCATCAGTCAGTGTGCTGGCGGGGGTGTGGGGGGGTGTGCTGCTGCTCCACGCCACCTTACCTGGGTCCGGGGAGAATGACCATGTGTGTTTTTATGCCATCTGGATGCCCACAGAGGCCTTGACTCTCTGTCTTTACCTGTGGAGGGAAGCAACTGTAGTAAGCCTGCTGGGAGCCTGCAGCCCACAGCGGGCTGGACCCGGGTTGCCTGAAGTGGCCACCTTGGCCCTGAGGTCTAAGATCACCCTGGCAATCTAGGTGGTGGGCAGGTGGGAGGGTGGGCGAGGGGGCAGTGTCAGGCCTCAAAAAGATGGCGTTGAGGCCACTCCCCCTGGGAGTCAGGGCAGAGAATCTCAGGCCCTGGGGTGTTCTGCTAGGTGCTGCAGCCCACACCCGCCTCCTCTAAGGGCAAGCAGGTCTGCTGCCCTCAGTCCCTGTGGGCAGAGAGAAGGTGGTGTGTTCATTCCGCGCCCCAGGCTGCTCACTGCTGGGAACTGGTTCAAGGTTCCACAAGCCCTCGTCCAGGCACCACGCCCTGGCGGTCACAGCCATAGCCGCGTGACCTTGGGAGGCTAACTCCCTATTGTCCCCCACCAGGTTCAGTTTTGGACAGTGAGATGTGCGCTCAGGCACGAGAGGTCTCAGAAGACTTCGTCTCTCCAGGGAAGTCCCTAGCAGAGCCAGGCATGGGGGCTGTGCAGGCACACTGGGGCTGGTGGAACCCAGGTCGAGGGAGCCTCGAACCTGGAGTCCTGCCTCCTGGGATCCTTGTGTCTGAGAGTCAGCGTCTGTTTTACTCTACTCCATCAGACCCTGAAGGCTGTCCCTGAAATGCTGACCAGAGAGACTTGCTGACCGGTTGCTCCCAACGGTTACAGTTCTGGCAGCTTCTCTGGGCTTTGCTCAGACAAGGTTAGTAATGCAAACCGGGGGACTGTGCTGTGGGGGTAGTACAATAAGCCTTCGTCTGCAGTGCTGGCATCCCAACTGGATGGGTGCTGGTTCAAGTTCCAGCTGCTCCACTGCCGATCCAACCCCCTGCTAATGTGCTTGGAAAAGCAGTGGGAGGGGCCCGAGCACTTACATCCACGTAGGACATCGCAAAGCAGTTCCTGGTTCCCAGCTGCAGATTAGCCCAGCTCTGGTTGTTGCAGCCATTTGGGGAGTGAACCAGCAGATGGAACATCTGTCTCTCTCTCTGTAACTTTGCCTTTCTAATAAAAATAAACCAATAGTTTCTTTTCTTTTTCTTTTTAAATGCTCACAAAAGAAGAGGCACGAGTTCAGGGACTATTTGGCTGAGTCTTCCTTTAATGGCCTCCTTAGCCTCAACTGTGGATGCAGCACTATGCAAATTACTGCAGGAGCAGGGCTGGCCCCAGAAAGCCAGTGTGGAAACTAAATCCCCATTGCAACCAGTGCTGGGAGAGGGTGTCTCCTTGGAGGGGTGGAGGGTATGACAGGGGAGGGGGGAGCAAGCCCATCGGGAGAGGGCTGGAGGCTGCCCATTCTGCCACCCTCCCCCCCCCCCATAGGTCACGAGAGGAAGTTCAAGGCTTGTACTTCTGTCTTGGATGGCCTAAACAAACAAACAAACAAACAAAAAAACCGTGAGCCAGTACAGTTTATCTTAAAATATTTATCTTTATTGTCCAAGAAAGGTAGAGCATCAGAGACAGAGAAAAGAGAGAACTCTTCCATTTGCTGGCTCACTCCCCGAAATGCACAACAGCGTTGGGGCAGGCAGAATCCTGGAGCCTGGAACTCAGTCCGGGTCTCCCGTGTGGCTGACGCCATCCCTGCCGCCTCCCAGGGTGCACATTACAGAAAGCTGCACTGGAAGCAGAGGAGCTGCTCAGAGCTGGGAGTGTGCAGCAAACACCTGCCCACAACACCATACACCTCCTTGCCCCAAACTCCCCAGGCTTGCTCATTCGGTCACAGTAGCCACAAGATAGGGTACAGACACCACAGGTGTGCCGCCAGCGCTCCATGAGTGGACAGCTGGGTGGGAGACAGGTGGAGTGGTGAGAGGATGAGCAGAACCCAGAGCCGGGGGCTGGGGTAGGGGACAATAGGTTGTGGTGTGTTCAAGCCGCCGCACGGTTCTTCCTGTTCCTCTGTGGGCTAGAATGGTCAGGCAGCCCCAGCGGGCTGGTCCTCGCTATGGGTCCCGTGGGTGGACTCCTGCCTGACCTTGGCTCCAGCGCACCAGGGAATGCAGAGGATTTCCTTTGAAATACCGTGGCTTTTCCAGGTTTCAGTAGCCGAGAGCTTAATGCCTCTGAGGACAGTGGGTGCTTCCTGGTCATTCCGGGTGTAGCCAGAGGGGAAACAGGAGGCAAGCATGGGCTATGCCCCATTGTGGGGAGGTTCTTGGTTGGGGGCTCCACGACTACCCTCAAGAAAGGAAGCTGGGAGCAGTGCAGAGCAAACCACAGGTGTTTTTCCTTTGTGGGATCCATGCAACCTAGGGATGGCTGTTTGCAGGGTGGGAGGGTTCCACGTCACCAACCACAGCCCCTGGCAATCCAGGTGGACCCACTGACTTTGGGTTCTAACAGGAGGGCTGGCCTCAAGGGAGGGACAAGAGCCAGGCGTGCAACTTAGAGGTCCTCTAAGAAGGAGGGACCCAAGTGGCCTTCCTGGCAGCTTGATTCCGACTGTTGGAACACAGAAGCCAGAAAACTCACAGAGAAACATATCCAGTCCGTTCCTACACCGCAGCCAGTCCCATTAAATGTCCTTGTATGGTTTTGGCATTGCCGGCTTCCAGAATGTTCTAGTGCTCAGGGTTCTGCGTTGTGGGGAAACCCTTAATTGCTGGAGGGAGTCCGGTGGCCTGTTAGCTCCTATAGAAATGAATATCTAGGGGCTGCTGCCCCGCACCAGGCACCTGTTCTGGCGTTCCAGCTCCCTGTTAATGTGCCTGGGAAAGCAGCAGAGGCTGGCCTGAGCACATGGGCCCTGTCACCCCGGTGGGAGACCTGGATGAAGCTCCAGGCTGCTGGTTTTAGCACAGTGACCACCTGGGGAGTGGACCAGCAGGTGGAAGAGCTCTGACTCTGCTCATCTCTCTCTCACTCTACCTTTCAAATGCATCAGCCATTTATATATGTATGTGTGTATTTGGTTCATTTTTATATGTATGTATATATTTGGTTCATCAATTTAAGAAATGCCAAAAACGCATATGCATTGGGAGAAACTGGTCCACACTGGCCTTTGTATGGAGACATGGCTGCCTTGTCTGTCTGACCCTGCCCTGCCCTCCGTGGAGGCTGCCTGCCTACCTGCCTGCCTGCGGCTGGGATATTGGGTGCTGAGCTGGGTTTGGTGTTCTGTCTGGACCACACATAGCAGCTATTATACAAAACCGCCAGGGATGGGCAGCAGCCGCCTTTGTGCGTCTCAGCTCTTGGGACTGGACAGACGCTCCTTTCACTGGCGCTGGAACATTCTTGGGAGTCTGTCCGCTCTGAACGAAAGGGACTCCCTGACAAAGGCAGCAGTGGCAGGTCTGGGAGGCGCAGGTGGGAGGGAGTGAGCGTCAGGTCTGGGTCCATGGTGGTTGAGGGAATTTTTTTTTTTTTATGTTGTATCTTCATGTGAAGATTCGGCTCTGGAGTGTCAACCCTGGTGCCTGTTGTGGTGGCCAGGACGTGGGTGAATTTGGGGTCAAGGGAAAACGTGGGGTGCTGTGGAGGGAGCCTTCAGGGAATGAGAAGCACAGGTTAATGGGGCTTAATTAGCTGCCAGGTTGGCATCATCACCGTGCCCTTGGTAGCAACCAGGAGGACACAGAGGGCCTTTGTGCCCCTCCTGCCCTAAGAGCTGCTGGCTGGCAGCAAGGCAGGGCAGCCCTTAGTTCCTGGCAGTGGGTGGGGGCACACACAACCTCAGGTGACCAGCTGTCACCTGGGGCAGTGGAAATGGCCCCAGTGGGCTGGGCTGACCTAGGATGACATCAGATTTTAGCTCCACTGCTTATGAAGCTGATTAGGCCTCAGTGAACCTCAGTTTTCTCATCCATAAAACGGGCACATTCATATGATTGGGGCAGACGTTGTTGGTGACTGCAGTATCTGTGACATGTGTAATGCTGCTGTTGGCTGCCACACACGCAGGGTGCAGAGCTCACTGGCCTCAGTGACTCCACTGACAAAACGGCCACGAGGAAGTCCCCCTGGACCATGTTGCTGGAGAAATGCCTGGACCACTGGGGGTTCCAGAGGAGACCAAAGATTGCTTTGTACTCCTCCCTGGACCTCGCAGAGGAGGAAGAGGCGAGGCAGCCAAAGCACCGGATGGACAGGGAGACTACCTTCTCCTCTGTCCTGTCCCGTCCAAACTGAACATGCAGCAGCCACAAGCGGGCCCTGGCTTGCAGGTGCACCTCTGCCTGTGTGCTTGTGCTGTGCCTGGAGCGGGAGCCCCGGTGTGTGGGCAGGTGGCCCCTGAGTGGGTTGTACCTCGTCAGAAGTCATGATGCTTGTGGAGAGCTGCCTGGCAGCCCCCAGCCATCCACGCCCATGACTCACGCTCTTGGTGTGGTAGAGGTAGGGGGAGGGGTGGGGCAGAGAACGCTGTGTTCTGTCCTTGGCTGAAAAGCACCTGCTTGGCAGAGTTGCAAGGAGGGGGAACAATGACGGATGGGGACTGTCCTTGTGAGCCCTTGGGCTGGCTGGCAGAGACAAGTCCCTGGGGCTGGAGGTGGGAAGCGCGGCGTAAGAATTCACGCGTTCCTTCAGCAGTGGTTGGTGGAACTTCATTCATTTGTTCAACTGTGGTCAGGGGAACTTCTCTCGGTCACAAGCAGCATGTGGTTGGGACAAGTTCCAGATGAGTCCTCCATGGTCCCGTTGGGGGGAGGAGCTCCCTGGGGAGGCAGGGGAGCTTAGGGGGCGGGTGAGGACTTCATGGAAGAACCAGAGGAAAGAGACGCTTCCTGAAGACCCGCTGCGTGTGAGCATCGGAGCAGGGCAGGCGATGTCCCCTCCAAGAGTCTGTGGGGTTTGGGTATAACCCACACAAGGAGAGGAAAGCCGAGGAAGGTTCCGTCCCCTCTGCCTGTGCGGCCCTGCCAGGGAGATGGGGCCTGCCACTTCTACCCATGTGCCAGCAACTTCTAGGGCAGAGGGGTGCTTGCCCAGCTCCCTGTGGCTCCCAGTTTCCTTCCCTCCCTGCCCTTCCCTAAGGACCTCCCCCGGGCTACTGACTTTGGCTTTGGCTGGCTTTAGCCAGGGGGCTGCCAGCAGATGTCATGTGGACACATATGTTTCTATGCATGAGCCCCAGGCAGGGCTTGCAAAGCGGGGCCCAGTCCCTGTAAGAGCGAGGCCTCTGCCGGCTTGGCTTACCCTTGTACTGTCTTCAGCAGGTCGTGCCTGCCGCAGGGATTCCATGCATTCTGACCAAGCTCTGTGGTTTGCATCCTTGGCTGCCCAGGATGCTGGTAGCATCTCCAGGTAGGAGCCGGTGCTGTGGTTCACGGTCCTGTCCCCTCTAGACCCTGTGGGATCCTGGAGAAAAGAGAGCCAGCAGGGCTGATCCTGTCTGTTTTCCTCATCGACGAATACTTTACATGACTGTTGGTGACTGTGAGGACGACAGCAGTTACATATTCGGAGCCAAGCTGTACAGGAACATGCATTTCTGTTTCTCTTGTTCAGTGCCTGAGAGTGGGTTTTGCTGGTCCTTGGGGTGTGCTTGCCCGGATTAGAGATTTGCCCAGCTGCTTTCCCAAGTGGCTGTGGTCGCCGACTCCCATTAGCAAGGTCTGTGATTTCGATGTGGGCTGCTCCCAACAAGTGCGGAGACAGCTTCTCACTGCGGTTTAAATTAGCATTTCTCTGATGAGGAGCGATGTTGAGTTTCTTTTCATGTGCTGACTTGTCACCCTCTATCTTCTTTGATATAGAGTCAGTTCAAATCTTTTGTCCCTTCAAAAAAAAAAAATCGGTGTTTGCTTTTTTTCTGGAGTATCTTAGAGTCCTTTGCACCCGCTACATATAAGTCTTTAATCACAAGATGTTACTATTGCTTTTGCTTTATAAATCCACTGTCTCTTAGAACTTAAGAAAAAACTATGGGATCAGCATTGTGGCGTAGTAAGTAAAGCTGCCACCACAGTGGCACCCACAGAACCCATGTGGGTGCTGGTTCTGTTTCTGGTTGCTCCACTTCTGATCCAGCTCCATGCTCATGTGTCTGGAAAAGCAGTGGAAGATGGCCCAAGTCCTTGGGCTGCTGTACCCACATGGGAGACCCAGAAGAGGCTCCTGGCTCTGGCCTGGCCCTTCCCTGGCTGTTGGGACCATTTGGAGAGTGAACCAGTGGATGGGAGATCTCTCTCTCCTCTCTCTGTGTCTCTGCTTCTGTGTAACTCTTCCAAATAAATAAATAAAATCTTACAAACTTTCAGGTGTCTTTTTGAGTGCTTCCGGAGACCTAAATGTCTTCATATTGATCCAATTTCTGTCCGGCATTTCATCCTTCAGTCAGCAGCTTTGCATGAACGTCTCTTGTGTTACATATCTGCAGGTATCAATCCTCTCTCTGCTTTTGTTTGTCTGGAAGTCTTTATTTCACATCTATTTCTGAGAGCCAGAATTCTGAAATGATTTTTTTTCCTTTCAGTACTTCAAACATGTTACCCCCATTTTCTTCTGGCTTGCGTGATTTCTGATGGGAATCCTTCCTCGTTATGCTCGTGCCTCCGTGGGTAGTAGGTCTGCTTTTCTGAGATAGTCCTCGACACTGGTTTTCAGCAGTTTGAACAGGATGTTTGTTCCGTTTTTGGGGACTGAGTGCTTGTTCCAGCCTGGTCTGCTGATCTTGTTCAATCTGTATAATTTGATGTTCTTTTGCCTTGGGGAGATGATGAGGTATCTTCCTCACTATGCCTGCTGTGTCTTAGTCACCTTCAGGAATCCCAATTGCACGTGTGTTAGACCACTGATTTCTGTCCTACATCTGTCTGATGTCCTTAAAAATTTTATTTTTATTTGAAAGGCAGACTGACATAGAGGGAAAAGGAGAGAGAGAGAGAGAGAGAGAGAGAGGGAGAGAGGTCTTCCACACAATTGTTCACTCTCCAAATGGCTCCCATCCTTCTGACTCCTGACTGCCCCGGTCCCAGGGTCCTGCCTGTTCTTTCTTCATGCTGTGTCTTCCCACTCTCACTCTGACTGTCCTGGGCTGGACCACCACCCATCTCCCTACCCCTGCCCCTCTCCTCTTCACTCTTTCCTGGTGTTAATATCATAAAGACACAAACTGTTCATGGGCCCTCCCTCCCCGCCAGAGGATGACCTGGGTGCACACAGCTTCTCGGCCCCAGGCATCCCCTGTTAAAGTGAGCAGCTGGGGGAGTAGCTGGGGGAGCAGGCCTAGTGGTGATGCCAGCTTCCCGCTGCTGCAGACCCTGGGAGGCAGCACTGATGGATCAGTGGGTCCCTGTCACCCAGATGGGAGACCTGGATTAGATTCCTGACTACTGACTTCAGCCTGGCTGGGTCTGTTGCAGGTATTCAGGGACATGTGGAAGATCTGTCTACTTTCACAAGGAAAAGAAAAAGCATGGTTAGGGGCAGGTGCTTGGCATGGTGGTTCACAAGTTGGGGTTGAGTCCCACAAGCTCCAGCCTCCTGCTGGGGGAGGCACCCTGGGGGCGGGCAGCAGGTGATGATGACTCAGCTGGGTCCCTGCTGCCCAAGTGGGAGACCTGGATGGAATTCCCAGTTCCAGCTTGGGTCCCACCTGTTGCAGACATTTGGGGAGTGAACCCGAGGGATGAGACTCCCCCGACCCTTCAAATAAATTTAAAAAGTTAAAGTCCACATACTTTACCCATGAACAGGTATTTAGCGTATCTGCATGAAATAATCTGTTCTTTATCGTATTGATTTCCAAGTGGGACCTGAGGCTGCTTACAAAATTAAGCACAATATAAATAGAACAACTAATAAAAATAAGGCAGCTCTCCCCACGTAGAATCTGCCAGGCACCCCAGGGATTACGCCACTGGAGTGCTTATTTTTGTTTCCCTGACAATGAAGGAAAAACGGCAATGGAGTGGGTAGCTTGTGTTGTCTGATCAAACAACGTACAGACGTTTCTCGGGATGCGTCCTCTTTGCTGGCCAAAGAATGCCACAAAGATATTCGCACGCAAAGCCATCCTCTGTGACTTCCATTGACACGTAAGAGATGTTATTCAGAACAATGCTGATTTCTCCCGGGAGACTTGTGGGCAAGGACAAAGCGTTGCCATGAGGGATGCAGGTTTTGAAGTCAGAAATGCTTTGCCGCTGGCCTCTCTGGCGTATCCCTCACCCAGTTGTGTTGTCCCTGGAAGTCTCAGTTGATCCCGATGAATGTCTTTCCATGCCAGGATTTTGGTGTAAGGATGAACTGAGCAAGTGAGCTTAGGAAGGTGCCCAGGACGGCTCTCCCCTAGAAAGAAGGTGCTATCCTCAGCGATCAGTGCCTTCTGAGGAGATGGCTCGAGGCTGTGTACACCTGTCACTTCTGGGACTTGTACCCCTGTATTTAGCAGTTGCTGATGGCTCTCACTCTTGGGATCCCTGTCACACGGTGATCGTCCACATCAGTGTTTCCTTCTGTAATTATTAGCTGACTTCCTAACAGCAAGAAAGAGCACAAGGGAGCTGCAAGTGAAGCCATCTGAGTCAAAATACAACCTAAGATAGGAGGACCTGACTACCCATCGCCTGCCGAGCCACCCTCTTGGCTGGATTGCATAACCCTGGTGTCTTCACAAGCAGTCAAACTCTCCTCCCACTTTTACATTCTACATTTTCAATCCCGTGAGTGAATGCGTTCCAGTGAATTCTCCTCTTGTTCTTGTTCTTAGTGTAGCTGTCCCACTGGGAGTGCAATGGCATCTCGTCAGTAAGGACTACTGGGTGTCATTCCATGTGCTCCTGGGCTGTTTGTGTGCTCTGCCAAAGTGTCTCTCAAGACTCTTTGTCCATTTTGGGGTGAGTTACTTAGCATGTTAGTATGAACCGTGGTACTTCTTTACACATTCAGGGACATACAGTTTGTTCCTGGTTTCAGCCTGGCCCAGATCTGTCTCTTTGAAGGCATTTGGGAAACTAATCAGTGGATGAAAGATTTCTCTCTCTCTCACTGTATCTTTGCCTTTACAATAAATGAATACATGAAGAAAATGGTGTTTTTCAAAGATTTATTTATTTTTATTGAAAAGTCAGATATACAGATAGGAGAGACAGAGATGATCTTTGACCTCTGATTCACTCCCCAAGCGGCTGTAATGGCTGTAGCTGAGCCGATCTGAAGCCAGGAGCCAGGAGCTTCTTCCGGGTCTCCCACGCAAGTGCAGGATTCCAAGCCTTTGGGCCATCCTCAACTGCTTTCCCAGGCCACAAGCAGGGAGCTGGGTCGGAAGTGGGATCACCAGGACACAAACTGGTGCTGATATGGGATCCCAGGCATGCAAGGTCAGGACTTTAGCCATTAGGTTACCATGCCGGGTCCAAGAAAATGTTTTTGAGGGACTTGGGTGTGTCTCCCCATCCTCTGACTGTTTGGGGCTGGTTATGGTTCATTTGAATTGCCACCCACTCTGGTTTTCTCTGGGTTCAGCTTTGAATTCCTCCCCCATTTTTGTTGATTTGCTTGCTTCTTCCCTTCCTTCCATGTGAAATAGTCACATGGTCCTGAAGGCAGGATTGTTTTTGCTACTTCTTTATGATTTACACATTTTTATTTAATTGAAAGGCAGAGAGAGAGAGAGAGATTCCGCATCATCTATTTTACTCTCCAAATGTCCACAATTACCAGGTCTGGGCCAGTTAAAGCCAGGAACCACTCCATCTTGGTTTCCCACGTGTGTGGCAGTGCCCTGAGCCCTTGATCACCCTGTGCTGCTTGCCCTGGTGTGTTAGCTGGGTCTGAAGCTCAGTACCAAGGACTCAGACTGGCACTCTGGCACGGGATGCGGTGCTTAAACTGCTGCGCCACACGGCCGGCCCCTCCAGGCAGGGGTGTTCAAGAACAGATGTTCAGGAGAGTGTTAGTCCCTTCCCGTGCCTCTCCTCCTTACTCCAGCCCCAGTCACACCCTGTGGAGAGCTGATCTCATGACTATCTGGTCGATTCATTTCACATCCTTCAAGCAGTGCGCTGTATTTTCTTCCTTGAACTTTTCTTAACACTTAAAGAAGCATACTACAGGATGCCCCTTGCTCTTAACTTTTTGCACCTGCCGGCCTGTGCTAGAAATGAATCCCACATCACTCGTGGGAAGCCTGTTCACTCTTCAGTGCCGCGCTGTACACCTCTGAACAGCTGTCGTCTGTCTGTTCCAGCGCTTGGCTGTGTGTGTGCATTTTAGCCATTCACAACTTTGCTGCTGGAGGCAGCTGCTCGGGGAATGTTTCCAGTGATGAAGTAAATGCCAGTGTGGGGAGAGCTGTTCTTCATAACCACAGAGCAGTTTGCTGGGGGACAAGGAGTGACACCGGTAAGGTGAGCAGGGACAAGAATCCACCGTGTGGGAGTGAGGGGTGGTGAGGCAGCAGAAAGTGAGTGGAGCCAGGTCTCTGGGCCTGTGGCGCCCATGGGAGCGGAAGTCGTCAGACGGTTGAATCTCCTCGTGCTACTCTTCTTGAATCTGCAATAAAGCCAGATGGCAGAGTGGGAGATAGTTAGCCAATAAATGACAATTTGCATTCTCCTAAATTATGTTCTGAATTGTCCACACCACCTTTCTTAAGATCAATTATGCCGGAGTCCAGCTCCAGCCGAGTTCGGAGATCGGGAAGGGTGCGTGGAGTCGGCAATAAAGACACAGACACTGACACTTGGTGCGTTCTCACAACAGCCTAAGAAAAAGCTGTCCTTTTTATATACTCAGATACCTCACAAGCTTCTGCAGAAGCAACTAATTATTCTATTTTTACTTCAAGATTAAGGGGGCATGTACAGACATTTGGTCACTCCGTCTGCACTTCAAGGCTAAGCAGGTGCCCCTAAAGATAATTCTGCAAAATACTGTATTCATATTCTTCAAAGCAAGCCATTATTCATTCTTCAACAGTAGCCATGGAGCGGCAGCCAGGACTCCAAGGCCAAGGCACATGCGATTACCTGCTAATCAGTAGTACATTCCTACCACATTTCTACTTCTACAATTTACCCATTATTTAATGGGAAAATAGGTTACAAGGGAAAAAACCTAAAATCTAAAACGGAAATTTCAAATATAAAATTCCTCTGCAACTATAGACTCTACAACCCCAGAAACAATGAAACAATAATCAAAAGCATTTTGCTTTAATAAAAACATCCTTAATTCCTCTAGCTAAAATTATAAAAGCGGCTAAAACAGTTACATTTTCTATGCTCCGAAAAATTGCAGACAGGCTAGTCTATGAGATAACAATAACTATATTTATTGCCATAGCAGTTTCAGCCCTCACTCCCATCACTCGCATTAATATTTAGGATATTTTCAAGCCCCCTCCCAGAAGGAGTGCTACATGTCTGGACCAAATTCTGAGCAATGGTTAAGTACCCAATAAGGTGTCCAAAAATGACATGGGCTTAATTGTGCTCCTGTGTGTAAATTGTCAAAGGCCCACTCACCAAGACATTATCAGTGACATTAACTCTCAAGCTCACATCGGTTGCAAAAGCCATCTCACAGGGTCAAACAACAATGCCTCAACAGATTACAGATTTCTTAGTGGGGTGCTTGAGTGTCCATGCAGCCAGGGGGTGAAACAGTGTCACGGTGCTCAGAGAGATTTCTGCCGGGCTCTGCCAAACAGCTGGAAGCTCCTCCGGGCCTTGCCACGCAGGGGAGCTGTTCTCTTCACACCTTCGTGCCATCCACACCCACTGCACGGACCCCAGCACAATTATGCCAATAGTGGTACTGTTACTTACTATTAGCTTAGGAGACGGAACATTTTAATAAATGCTTCTATTTTGATAGAAATAGCACAATTCAGTAGGAAAGCAGGCTAATGTATTTTCACCTGCTAGCTTTTCTTCTTATTCAAAGTATTTTTTCAAGAATTTATTTTATTTTGAAAGGCGGAGTGACAGAGAGAGAAGGAGGAGAGAGAGAGAGAGAGAGAGTTATCTTTTCCCAAATGGCCACAATGGCAGGCTAGGCCAGGTCAAAACCAGGAACCAAGAACTTCATCCTAGTCTGGCCTGATGTAGGGGGCAGGGTGGGGGTGGCACATTAGCCGGGAGTCAAAACTAAAGCAGGGCTCCAATATGGGATGCCAGCATCCCGGGCAGTGGCTGAACTTGCTGTGCCACAAAGCTGCCCCCACCTGCTCATTCCTGATTCAGTCCCATTGTAAAAGAAGTGGCCATTTGGGGCATGCAGCGTGGATCTGCTGGAAGGTAACCAGGTATCAGGTATGAATCTAGAAAGAAAGCAGCAACTGTGTTTATCAGTTTTATCAAATCTAGCCCATGTACGACTAAGACCTTCCAGGGGATTTCTGTGTCAAGAGCAGATGTGTTGGGGGGTGGAGGTGAGAAGTGGGGGTGGAAGTACCCAGGTCATCTGGAGCTATTGTCACCTGGAGGGATAGAAAAGACACACTGGGGCTGGTGTTGTGACATGGTAGGCTAAGCCTCTGTCCACGGTGCCAGCATCCCATATGGTCGCTGGTTCAAGTCCCAGCTGTTCCACTTCCAATCCAGCTTCCTACTAATAGCTTGGGGAAGCTTGGTCCCCTGCACCCACTTGGGAGACTGGAAGAAGTTCGTGGCTCTTGGCTTTGGAGTGGCGCAGGAGCAGCCGTCGGGGATACACCAGCAGATGAAGGTCCCTCCAGCTTTCTCTTTGTCACCAGCCTTTAAAGCAAAAATAAGTAAGTATTTTTTTTTAAAAAAAGAGAGAGAGACCCTGAAAACAGCTTTGTAGTTTTGCCCAGCACAGTCCTGGCCACTCTTGGTAGTGCCTGTGGCCTCTCCTCCCCAGGTGAGCCCCAGGTCAAGCTTGGCCGGCTCCTGCTCCAGCTGACGCAGGCTGGAGGTCGGGCGAGGGCGCGGGAGGAGAGGTTCAAGTGGCTGCAGCCTCACTTTTTGTTTTTGAGATTCAGCTGCATTTTCTTTTTCTTTTTCTTTTTCTTTTTCTTCGGACAAGGAAAAGGAAGCCTGAAGCTGAGTTGCCTGGTAACTGGTCCAAATGGCCCATGGCTTGACCTCATGGATCCGGGTCCCCGACTTCTCTCTCCACCACTCACGGAGCGAATGCCTGCCGTCTGCTCTGCACTAAGTACCTGCAGTACAGGAACGGGGCTGTGAGACTTCTGCTTGTGTTTCTGTGTCAGCTTAGGTGCTACCACAAAACAGAGTTGTCCCCCAACCTTACCTGAGCGGAATTTGTTTCATGTACCCCATGGGCTCCTGAAACCGTGGAATCCACACAAGCCCTGTGATACTAAAGATACCCATGCGACACCCGAGAGGGCGACCAAGTGACTGTGGTCCTGGAAGAGGACTGCGTGTGATTTCATCACATGGCTCAGAATGACATTGAAAATCATTTCTGGAATTTTCCATTGAGTGTTTTCAGACTGTAGTGACCATGAAAGCTCACAGGGCAAAACTGTGGCTCAACAGGGGTTAATATTGTAGTGCGCTGGGTGGCTTACACAACAGACTTGGGTTTCTCACAGTCTTCGGACCACCAAGGTCAAGGTGCCAGCAGGTTCATGGCTGGTGTGACCCCTGAGACAGGCCTTCTCACTGTGACACAGCCTCATTGTGTGTGTGAGTGAACAGACTGAGGAAGCTCCGGGGTCTCCCCCTGTTTGTATAAAGACATCTGGTAGATGCGCACCCCACCTTTGCGGCCAGCTGCCCGCTGACAGTCAGGTGGGGGTCGTGCATTCTGGTGGAGAACACCACCCGATCTGTAAGAGTGTCCTTTTGGGATCACACAACTTTAGAAAGAGAGCTTGACTCACAGACATTTAATTTGGCGGGGGAGGAGCAGTGAGATTTCACCCCCTGGCTTACAGATCCATCCTCCCTGAACAAATGGGGGACAATAGGACAAGCAGATAAAGGATCCATGTCCTTCCAAACACGCAAGATGGATGAGATAGCTCCACCAGGTTGTCAAGCCCATGCACTTGCTTCTCATAGACTATTAGGGTGTTGCTAGGCTTGGCTCTGGCCTGAGGGCATCCTTCAAGGCTTCCTGGCCAGGCAGCTTGGTCCCTGGTGGGTTCTTAGAAAGGCAGATGGTCGGCTGGGAGCCTTGGCTTCAGCAAGGATTCCTGCTGAACACGGCAAGTGCCAGACAGGTAGGTTTTCGGGAGGAGGCGACTCGTTCTCTCTCCCTCTGACGGTCACACAGTCCTGCTGAACCTGACTTCTCACTCTTCTGGCTTATTTGATGTGGTGTAGCAGAGAGGGCTGGTCAGGACCTCCTCTGCGTCTTTGTGAAGCGACCCTGGAATAAACGGTACGTGTCTGGGATGGTCTCTGAAGCATCTCTTGAAGGTCTTTAATCCTCCCCCTCCACGGCGTGCGGTGCCAACGGTTCACGCAGGTGCAATTAAAGTGGATGAGCAGGAATGGGTTTCTTCTCTCTGCAGCTGCACGGAGGCGCCTTCCTCTGCTCCGCTTCCTTTGGCACCATTCACAGCCTTTTTTTGAGTTTCGTCTGAGATGCCGGGGCCTCCAAAGGCTCAGACAGGCATGCTGCTTGGTAACTAAGAAGACAGTTATTATTTTGAGGATAAAAATCTGAGAATTGTACCAGCTTAACTTGCAACTATGCAATGGCCTGCCTTAAGTGAGAAAAAGGTTGGGCCTAGGTCTGTTTCACAGTGGCTGATGTCAACAGCAAAACATTTCTTCCTTTTTTTCTTCAGCTATTTGGGGTAAATGTAAACAGTGTGAAGTCTAGCCTGCAAACCCTAAATCAGGATGAAACTGTTAGGATAGGATTCCTACTCCAGCCAAACTACGTGATTGAGTTACTACATCTGAGATAAATGCCAGTCAGCTTACGTTGGCGGACAGCCTTCTCTGTGTAAGGCAGAGTGCTCAGCGCTCCCAGGTGACAGCAAAAACTGATCAGAGAACTCTGTCCTCTTCTTCTTCAAGATTTATTTATTTTTTATTTGAAAGTCAGTAATACCGAGAGGAGGAGAGACAGAGAGGAAGATCTTCCATTCACTGACTCACTCCCCAAGTGGCCATAACGAGTGGAGCTGAGCCAATCTGAAGTCAGGAGCCAGGAGCCTCTTCCAGGTCTCCCACATGCGGGTACGGGGTCCCAAAGCCTTGGGCCATTCGTGCCTGCTTTCCCAAGTCACAGGCAGGGAGCTGGATGGAAAGTGGTGCTGCTGGGACATGAACTGGGACCCATATGGGATCCTAGAGTGTGCAAGGTGAGGTCTTTAGCTGCTAGGCTACTACACTGGGCCCAGAGAACTCTCTCTTGATAAGCATTTTATGTCACATCATATAAAAACATGCCACTTAAAAAAAAATCAGACTATACATTGTGTCTTTAAGAACTTGGCTTCTCCTATATACAGCCTAATTCCTGCTGTACACCCGTAGGTTTTGAAGAAATGAACAGTTAGGTGAGAGTATTTATCCAGACAGGCTGCTGCCACGGAGTGTGAGCCCAGATAAAGCTCCTCAGGAGTGGAGACAGGAACTACTCCCACGAGGGACACGTGCACTTGTGCACACACACACACTCACAGACACTTGTCACTTGCTGGTCTGATTCTATCTTTGGCTTGTTTCCCCTGAGCTCACAGGAAAAAATCCCAGAGAAAGAGAGAGAGAGAGAGAGAGAGAGAGAGAGAGAGAGAGAGAGAGAGAGAGAGAGAGAGAGATGTCTCACCTGTAGAGCTCCATCTGAGAGTGCTTCATAGCAGAAGCCTGGGTTCTCACCTTGAATGAGACTCCTCCCCACACAACCTCCTTCCCTCCCACACTTCCACAGGTGCTAAAGAAAGTCCCTGTAATTTGTTCATTTGTTGAATCCATTAAGGCTGGGTGGCTGTGATGATCTTGGGCCTGCTGATGCCCACAGCTGTTGGGAATTGTCACACTGTCGGAAGGCAAATGCTGGCTTTGATGAGGGCTCTCACAGAGCTGGGCCCAGGCAAGACATCTGGGGACGGGCAGGCCACGGTGGGCCAAGCACCCAGCATGCCAGTGCACTGCAGACTGCATGCAGGGACCACACCTCTGGCTCCCTCACTCCTCCAGCTCTGTGATTCCACGGAGAACGGAAGCGACTGACATGGGTCTCACAGATCACTGAGTCCTGCATGCACCGTTTCAGAAGTTGCAGGGAGAGAGGACCGTTTCAAGGCAGGAATCCGACTTACGGGAGACAAGATGCGGCTGTCTCTGCAAAGTCTGGAACAGTGAAACAAGGCAGAGGAGCAGAGCCACGAGAGACAGGGTGGAAAATTCTAGGGTGAGTGTACCCACAGGTCGCCGGTCAGGTTAGGTTCACCCTCCTTCCCTAAGGAGGAGCCAGGTCCTGGGAAGCGGGCCCCCTGAATAGTGGAATCAATCTCCAAGAAGCTAAACTGTACCAGTAACTGTACAGCTGCTCACCTTAGCTTATTGTCGCTTCTGCACGCTTGCTTGCTGGCCTGCCAGCGCAAAGGCCACCAGCGTGGGTATTTTGTTTTGCTTTATTTTGTTTTTCCCTCAGACCTGTTCCGAGTGGGGGCAGTTGCCAGCTGGCTAATAAAGACTCCCCAAATTCTAAATTGGCTTTGGTGGTCTTTTATATGCTACACCCGATAACATTTGGAGCTCCTACTGAGATGTTCCCTCCGTGGCATCTGGTGACCACCAGGTCTCTGGGCCAACAGGTGGAGCACAGGGTCTAGCCTAGGGGGAGACCACTGAGAGATGTTACCCTGTCCCAGGCCACACAAGGCCATGTCCACACAAGGCCCTTGGACCCAACCAAGTTCAAAATTGGCTTCAATGGTCTTTTGTACAGTGAGCCCCATAACACAAGATGGTTCAACAGGCTAATCCTCTGCCTGTAGTGCCAACACCCAGGTATGGGTGCTGGTTTGTGTCCCAACTGCTTCGCGTCCGATTCAGATCCCTGCTTGTGGCATGAGAAAGAAGCGGAGGCTGGCCCAACCCTTGGGCACCTGTACCCACATGGGAGTCCTGGGAGAAGTTCCAGGTTTCAGATTAGCTCAGCTCTGGCCATTGCAGACATTTGGGGAGTGACCCAGTAGGGCGAGAATCCAGGCTACCTAAATGAGGACTGCACAAAGCTCACCTCATTATTTGGGCAGGGGCAGGAATGGGTCTGGCTAGATTTCTAAGTCCCAAAACTTTAGATCTGTGCCTACCAAGTCCTCTGTTCTTCCCACCCCCACCCAAGGGCGAGGAAAGACCAAGGGGTCCATCCGTCGAGGGGCCCAGATACAGGCCAAGTACGGCTGTAACCTGGAAGGGAAGTGTATTCTTGTGTATTTGGCTTCCGTTTTCTCACCTGCAAGGTGAGGATTATATTGAAAAGCAGAGTTACAGATACAGAGAGGGAAACACAGAGAGGTTTTCTAATGGAGGGTTCATTTCCCAAATGAGCACAACGGCCAGAAAAGAAACCAAGAGCTTTTTCTGTGGGTCTCATGTGGGCTTGAGCAGTTGGGCTGTCTTCTGCTGCTTTCCCAGACACATTAAGCAAGGAGCATAATGGGAGCAGCAGGGACTCGAACCGGCACCTCTATGGGATGCCTGTACTACTACTGCTGCTGCCACAGGCTTTACCCACTATGTTACGGTGTTGGCCCCCAGGATGAGGACTCTATAAATGCCACTGCAGTGAGGGGCACGAGCAGCCAGTGCCAGGAAGCCTTGGGAACAACTTGGGCTGCAGAGTCGTCCCGCAATGAGTGTGGTTGTCGTTGTGCTGTGCTCTTGGGTATTTCCATTTGACACGGTCCAAAACACCACTGCTAAAACAAGGCTAGCTGATAGGCAGGGACTGAACGCTAGCTTTGCCTGTGATTCACACGGCGGAATTGTAAGGTGAGAGCCTGCACAGCACAGCCAGGACTGACTCATGAAGCCAGGCGGCCGTGCTATCCAAGCTAAGCCGCGCCAGCCAGGAGCAGGGCGCAGGAGACAGATTTGTTCTCCAGACAGATATGGCACGGAGCTTTCTCGGAAAGAGAAAAACTGAACAATCTGCTTACTCAAATCTCTTAGAAAAAAGGAAGGTTTCCTTGAGTAAACACTGCATATAAAAAAAAGAGGGGGGGGCTTTTTTTTCCTTTCAGCAGAACTGAGATAGAAGTTTCCTTGTAAATTAAACATTTTCCACACACACAAAAATTTACAAATGTAGAGTGAATTCATCTCATTGCAGTGAGATGAAAAAAAAAATCCTTCCTCAGCCGTCTTCCACTGCTCTTCCTCGGGCTGGGTTTCTGCAGGTTGCAGGTTGCAGGTGCGTGCCCGCCGCGGAGCCCTTTGCCCTCCCTTATCCACCTGTCACAGCAGCTCTGACAATTTCTCCGTCACCTCACATGGGCTGCTGCCTGCTCCAGTCCTCCAAGGGCCATCCTAAGAGTGCGTTCTCAGCTGCCCAGGG
This sequence comes from Ochotona princeps, assembly GCF_030435755.1. NCBI lineage: Eukaryota > Metazoa > Chordata > Mammalia > Lagomorpha > Ochotonidae > Ochotona > Ochotona princeps. Next base: position 4,370,307 of record NC_080855.1, read on the forward strand.
TGCGCAGCACGGCACACAGGCAGGGGGCCATGTTCCCACAGTTCCCTGCATCCCATCTCACACCCCCTCCCCTTGGTCTCAGCACCTTCGTCCTGGCTCGGGCCGGGGCCAGGTATTCTACACCTTGACCCTGGTCCTGCTCCATGTACAGTGAAAAGAGGTTTATTTGGCTCTCTGGATGGTCCAGATAGTATGGTGTTAACCCAGCCCGGGGAGGGCCTGCTCTGGCTCCACATGGCAGAGACGTGCCACAGTGCCAGCCAGGGAACAAGCGAGCAGGGAGGGGCCAGGCTCTGCTTTTGCTTGGCAACTTGCTCTCTGGAAAACTAACCCAGTCCCATGGGAACTATGTTAACCCCTCGCCAGGGTGGTGCCCATTGATCTAAGCACTGCTTCCCTGCAGGCCTTATGTAACTCTTCCGTATCACCACCCTGGGTAACAAGTCTGCAACCAGGAGACTTCCGGAGAGGAACAGACCGTTTCCAGACCTTCATATCGGGCTGTGTGGGGAGCAGCAAGGGCAACTCACCCTGAAGGGTGTGTGCATTGCCTTGAATGACACACGCTCCTGCATGGCCTTCCAGGAACCTCTAACAAGGACGGGTGGGGCATCAAGAAGGTTCTCTGCATCTACTCCCTCTCCCCCACAGGTCCTGGGGACCCCATCTCCGTTCTCAGACTTCTTCCCCAGGCCCTCCCGGGCTCTGAGCTGACCCTGCAAGCAGCCAGTCTCGCCTTGCCTGTGGAGGACTGGGCTCCCACTAACAATGGGAGTCCTGGGCCTGACTAGTCGCGTCCTCTGGCTGCAGGAGATAAGAGTCTCTTTATATGCAGCGGAGAAGGCCCTCCGAATTTCAAGCCGGTGACTTTTACGGGCTTCCTTCAGGGCCTCCAGGGCTGCTTATTAAAAAGCATCGCTTTTCTTCTGCTCTGTAAAGGATGACTTTGGGCCCTTAACCCCTCACAGATCAGGGAGAAGAGAGAGAGAGAGGATGCGGATGACATGTTCGCCAAATCTCATTCAATAGGAGGGTTCCATGGGAAGGTAGGGTGGTTATAGTTCCCAACAATTTATTATGGATCTCAGAACAGCTAGGAGAAGGGAAGTCAATGCAGGGAGTGTGTGTTATCCCCATCTGATCATTGCATAGTCTATGCATGAATCAGATGATCATATTGTATCCCCCATGATTATGTGTGAAGAAAGAAAAACAGAACCTTCCACGGTTGTGCTGATTAAAAAGGGGTTTTTTTTTCGCTTTTTTTTTTTTTTTTAAAGCAAAAGAAATCCCTGCTGCCAGGGTTCTCCCTCCCTGGGTCCCAGCATGGCTCCGCGCCCCTCTCGCACCCCTAGCAGCCCCCTGCATGGCTGCAGCACAGCAGTGGGATGGATCAACAGAGCTCTACGCACACGGCAGCCTGGGACCCAAATCCTAACTCTAAGTCAGATTCCCAGCCCAGGGCTGATGTTGACTAGGTCATTCCTAGGCGAGACAGAGCAGCACCCAGCACCCACAGGGGCGGGGACAAAGGTGTATGGCAGTCACAGCAAAAGTATGAACCGGTCTCACAGGAGCCTTGCCTCCGGGCGACCCTCCCTGGATGCTTGTCCTTCCCCTGACCCGTGACCCCATCCTCTTCACCGGTCTCTGGCTGTGACTTTGGCCGAGGACAGCACCAGACTGTCTCCTCATCACCTCTCTGCAGCCTGCACACGGTGACCTTTCCAAAATGCAAATGTGATCATGTGACCGCTGCCCTGCCTGAAGTCCTTTCAAGTGCTTCCCAGCACCCTCGGGGGACCGCCAGTCCCCTTGTCCACCCTCTCTTCACCTCCCCCGCAAATGTGCAGGTCTCGGTGCAGGCTCTGCAGCCTTGGCTTTCCAGGCTATGCTTTTGCCCGTGGGAAGGACTTTCACTTTATTGGGTGCAGGCCTGTGCGCCTGTGCATTAGTGCAAATGCCTGTTTCTGTCCTCAGCGCCTCTACATCACCTTTCCCAAAGGACTCTCCCTCCCCCACCACCCTCTGCTTCTCACCTTCTTCTCTGTGTCTGCCCCAGGAGAAGTGGGGGTGGGGTGGGGGAGAATGCTGCTAGGGCCTGCTTTTTTCCACTCATCTTGCGCATGTTTTGCTTACCGCTGGACTGTGCCTCTCATGTTGTTTGTGGGTCAGTCACCCTGACCATGCAGCACGTTCTGGGAGGATCATGCTACAGCTGCTGCCCTTTGTCGTGCCCGTAGCTCCCAGCCATGGTACCCAGTGCCTGGTCTCTCCTGAGCGAGTGAATAGCTGGGAGGCAGCAGGGGCATATGGCAGGAAGAGCTGACAGACACCATCGAAGCTTCAGGCCAGCCTGGGCTGCACCCAGAGCAGGCATCTAACGGATGCGTGCCAACAGCACCCTTAAGTGATCCGACAAAAGACCTTGACCTTCATGCAGAAGAGAAAAGCAACCAATGGTCTCAAGGAATAAAAAGACATTTGTCTATGTCCCAGTTTTCTTCTCGGTGAGACTGAGTTGAAAGAAGGATCTCAACAACTTAGTCTGTGAGCCACGTGTTTCTCACCATGTTTGAACCAGCATCCCAGTGTTACAGGGAAGATAATGCCATTTCTAATCAAGAAATATGGCTGCAGATGCTGGCTCCAAAACGCCCATTCTGCAGCCTTGAGAGCTGCTGCACCTCTGAGCTCCTCATTTAGCAGGAAGAGGAAGGTGATACTCCACACGAGGTTTTAACGGTAGCAGGAAGGCCAAGGCAGCCATGAAAATGCAATCTGTACTTGAGAGTGAGCTGTATGGATGCTGAGACCATGCATGTCATGTGTGTACATGTGTGCCTCTGCAGGTGTGTGTGTGTAGTGTGTGCATGTATCCTTTAAGACTCAAGACTGCACGAACGCCCATGAGGGAAGGTGCTTTCTGAGAAGTGGGTGAGTGGGTTCTGCGCAAGCCTGAGGCGCGTCCATAAGTCCCAGCACAGACCCCCAAGGAGTCATGGCCCTGCCTCGCTCTGTGGAGTACAGGTGTGTTAATCCGTGGAAATGCTGGCCATCTCCTCACTCTGGTCTGTGTCACTTTCGGAACGCTCGATGACTATCCACTGCCACGGGCACCTCTGAAAGCATCTCTGACCTGACCGAAGTGGAACCCTTACCCTCTAACGCCACTGTGCCAGATGCCGAGCCGATGGGAAACCCACAAGCTTCAGAGTACTCGCTCTTTCTGGGGTGCTTTCTCACTACAGCTCACCACAACACCTGCTGAAGTTGGATTGCTAATATGATGGTGTTGAGAACCGGTGGGGACTTTATCAGGCCAAGGTGGGCCCCGACCTCACGAGTGGACTCATGTCTTTCTCTAGACCCTTGGGTTAGGCCTCTTGAGTGGATTGGGCCCTTGGGCTGGATAAGTCACCGATAATAGGTTGTTACAATAAGGCCAGGATGAGTCTTGTATTTTTCCTCTTCCACCAAGTACCCACTGGGCACTCTCTGGTGAGTTCCTGCCGTGTGATACAGTCTGCAACGAGGTCATATTTTTGGACCTCTGGAACAGCGAGCTAAATAAGTCTTAGGTATTTTGTTACAGCAGCACAAAACGGGCAAAGCCAGTGACCTGGTGACCGTGGACGGCTGGACTTGAATCACTTCCACAGCATTAGCCACGTTGTTTTGCTGCAGGGTGGTCAGCGGCAAGGGCATGAGCTGCGATGACTGGGCAGGATCCTCTCCCTCACCCGGGCCCCCTTCCCTCTGGCCTCTCTCTTCATCTGTATTCCTGGTGTGGACAGAGCACACCTAGAAGCTTGAAACTTGAATCTTTCCCAGACACCCTGAGTATGATGTCAACAATGAAGTGCAGATAAGAGGAGGCTTTCAAATCTCAGAGCTGTATTTCAGAAATAGTTACAGATAGAGATGTAAGCTGTTGGGGCCTTTTCCCAAAAGAGCATGAGTAGGAAGAAAAATTCATCCTCAATACGGATGAAAGAGGGCTTTTTGGGGGGCACGGAGGATCAGTATACCACCGGGCACACTGAACTCTGGTCATGCACCAATCTTCGACATGAATCACCACAGGAATCTCTGGGTTACCAGTTCACTGCATTTCTGTTGCTAATAATAATAATAGTAATAATTTGCATATGTTACTCTACACCAGGGACTTGGCCCATCCACCTAAACCAACAGTTGTTGGTTGTTTTCAGTTGAGGAGAGCAAATACCAGCTACATGAAGACCACCAGCAAACAACTGCAAAATTCATCCATTTATAGTGTATGATTAATGGCTTCTCAGCACGCATACCTCAGCGAGTAATGACGATACATTCTGAGAAGGGCACTGTGAGGCACTCCTGCTATTGTGCAGAGTGTTCACACATGCGAAGATGACTGTGGTGTCACTGGGGGCCCAAGCTCATGGGACTGTTGTTGTATTTGTTGATCAACTGTTGCTATGCAACCTGCAGCTGTATTTACAGAGCTGTGGAATCATGGCCACAGTCTCATTTTGAGACATCTCCCATCAGCCCCCAAACAAATCTTGGGCTCATTGGCCCTCATTCCCTCTTTCCCTCCTCCGGTCCTAAGAGCCACCGCTGCTTTGGGAGTCATTCTTTAGAATGATCACTTTAATAATCCTCCTTCCACATTCTTTCTTTCCTCCTGGAGTAGCTTACTGCTCAAGTACTGACTAATGTTTCATTTCCTTATCTTTTCTCTCCCATTTCCATCTCCCTCCTGTTTGTTCTGCTGTAAGGGACTCGTCCCAATTTCTTGTTGAAAATGCTACTTCTGTCACAGTGTTTTTGTGTTCATTTGGCTGTGATCCCCTGACTTTCTTGGGTTACATCTTGTTCTTTCTTCACCTCTGGAATAGCATTTCTCTCGGAAGCCATAGCTTTCTTCATCTTGTCTTTGGCTTCTCGTATGATTGGTTTTCCTCACTTCTCTCTCTGTTGTGGTCTCTAACTCCATGGCATCACTTCCTTAACTGCCTGGTGATATTTTGCTTTTAGAAAATGTTTATTTTCAGGCTGGCATTTGACGTAGTGAGTAAAGCCTGTGGTGCTGGCATCCCATATGGGTGTCGGTTCGAACCCTGGTTGTTTCACTTCTGATCCAGCTCCCTGCTGATGCTCCTGGGAAAGCAGTGGAGGACGGATCAAGTACCTGGGCCTCTCTACCCACATGAGAGACTGGGAAGAAGCTCTGTGCTCCTGACTCTGGACTGGCCCAGCTCTAGCTACTGCAGCCATTTGGGGAATGAACCAATGGATGGAAGACTTCTTTCTCTGTTTTTCTCTTTATATATATGACTCTGATTTTAAGTAAATAAGTAAATCTTTAAAAAAATATTTTTTTAATTTACTTTAAAGGCAAAGTGAGAGAAGACAAAGAGATATCTTCTATGTGTTGGCTCACTCACATTTTATTTTCTTAAAATGTTTCTCTTATGCATTTTAAAGGCAGACAGAAGGGAGAGAAATCATCCATCCACTGGTTTACACCCCAAATGCCCGCAATGGTTGGGCCTGGACCAGGCCAAAGTCAGGAGCCTGGAACCAATGCAGGTCTCCCACGTGGGTCACAGGCAATCAACCCTTGGAGGCCTTGCCAACTTCCTCCCAGGCTGTGAATTAGCAGAGGAGCTGGAAATCAGCAGCAGGGCTGGGAATTGGGCCAAGTGAGATTCTCTAGTATGTGATGCTGGTATTCCATGTGCAATCTTGACCTCTGTGCCATGTACCCACCCTCATTAATACCTTTAAAAGTTCACCAGATGATTCTGTTGTGGAAAGCAGCTGGTAAGCCAGACCCCTTTATGTAGGTATCCTCAACCACTAACACAAAGGCTGTGCTTTGCCCAATGGGCTTTTCGGATTCCTTGGGAGGGAATCTGTCTCCCATCTAAGCAACAGGTGTCTGGCTGCTGAAGTTCTGAGGAGAGGCTCGGGGGTCTCTCCAGGTGGCATCTGCAGGTATTCCTGTAATCCGTTCTCTGCCTAAAACTTGCACCTTTCTCAGCGCCTTGGATGTCCATGGCTAGTAAGAGTGGGACTTAAGCCTGGTAGTTTATCTATCAGCAGCAGCACCTAGAAATTCAGCACAAAGGCCAATGCTCAGAATCCCCTGGACTTGATGCACTAAAGGACCTGGAGGCGATAGCCAGCCCCCATCTTGGTGGGAAGCTCAATCACACTTCCCTGCACCCCTAATCTCCCTCCCATAGGGGGTTGAGGGGAACAGCACCTCTCCCTCTCCATTCAAGTGAGGAGCAAATCTTCAGGCCGTCCTCCTGTTTCAAGACTCACCTGCGCACCCACGTTTGGAGGAAACCCCAGCCCCTCACTCTGAGATTTTAATATGAGAAAATGGTGGTGTCAGGCCCCTTGCCGATGTCCAGCCTTCGCTTCCCTTGCCTGGCCCCGCCTGCAGTTTCAGCTTGTGCATCTGTTTTCTAATTCCAAGATTTAATGGCTCTCTTCTCCTTGGCTGTGCCCGTTTCTCTTGCAGCTCATGTCCTTTTCAGTCCCTTCGCTGCCATTTTCAGTGAAACTGCAAAGGGGTGTTTTCTCCCCTAGGTTTCGTTGAAGTCTCTTGAAGTAGATGAAGTAGATGAGCACAGCAGGCTAAAATGCAAACACGAAAATGCTCATTTTCTGTTCGGAATAAAGGAAACACAGGAACAGAGCCTGTTGTAAGCAGCCTGGTGTACAGGAGTCCGTGTGTTTGTGTACGTCTGCGCAGGAATGAGACTGCACAGAGTGGAAGGAAAGATTGACAGCACTGACCGCTGACCTGGGACCTTGGGGAAGCTGTTGTGTTACAGTAGTGGTGGGAAGAGGGAGGACTGTTATTTTTTAATTTATTCACCTCTGAATTATTTGAAATCTAACCAAAAGTATTGCAAATGGACTTGCCTGAAGTGTGTAAGAAGATCAGCAAAACTGCAACAAAGCACAGCTTCCCCAGCCTCAGCTGGGCCAAACCCCTGGGGGCGCTAATGTACAGGCAGATTTGATAGTTACATAGACGTGATTTCACTCTTGCTTCCAAAAAAAATCAGGGGCCCCAGTGTGATACAGCAGGTTAACCTGTGGTCTGGGACACCAGCATCCCATACGGGAGTGCTGCTTGTCTTGGCTGCCCTGCTTCTGGTCCAGCTCCCTGTTCAGATGCCTGGGAAAGCAATGGTAGACAGACCCAAGCAACTGGGCTCCTTCCAACCACGTGGGAGACCTGGACAGAGTCCTGGGCCCCTGGGCCATTCCTGGCCATTGCAGCCATCTGGGGAATGAACCAGTGGATGGAAGATACCTCCTTGTGTGTCTCTCTCTGCAATGCTGCCCTTCAAATAAATAAAATCAGCTAAATCAGTACTCTGGTATCATTTACACCTTTCCAACAGCTGTATTCCCTAGATTTTAAAGAATCTTCAATTTTCTGGCACCACTCAGGACAATACCATGCAGGTCTTCAGTCTGAGTCTTAAAACACAGCCCAGTTCTGTCTTCGGTAGAACCCACGGTGATCAACTGAGCATTTCCAAGCTGAATGTTCCCTCGCGGGCCTTAGAGACCATGCAAGTCGTCATTTTACAGGTGAGATGTCACCCGGAGGGCTTCTTTCACAGATGTACTGTATTGCACGCACATGGAGAGGGCCAAGGGCGGGGCGGGGTTGGGAATGTGTGTGCACGTGAGACAGACGGGGAGAAGGAGGAGGGAAGCCAAGAGGGAGGGAGAGAGGGAGAGTTGTACGAAGCTTGTGTTGGGTGTACAGGCTTATGTAACTGGTTTACTCTGTACTGTGTCAGCATCACTTAACCTTGAGGAAAAAAAATCAGTCAAGGTCCAAGTGAATGTTGAGGCTTGCTCATCTATTCATCCTGTGGATTTGTGCTCAGCCGAAGTCCTGGCCTTGGCCTCTTGCAGAAAGTAAAGAGGAATTTTGCAGAAGCATTTTCAGTTTTTCAGCTGGATGTGCTTCTCTAAGAGATGATGTTTTCTCCTTGACAGTTCTGTTGTATTTCAGAACAAAATCCCCTCAGCTTAACCTGGGATGTCCCAGCACAAATGTTAGGTTTCGTGCTATTAGCTTCTATGTCTGAGAGCCACGGCTGTTGTGTTTTCCTTGCTGAGGTCGAAGTCAGAAATAAGACAAGATGGATCACAACAGAAAATGGGTTACTGGGGCTCAGCAGCGTGGCCTAGTGGCTAAAGTCCTCGCCTTGCACGCAGTGGGATCCCATATTGGTGCTGGTTCTAATCCCGGCGGCCCCACTTCCCATCCAGCTCCCTGCTTGTGGCCTGGGAAAGCAGTTGAGGGAGGCCCAAAGCCTTGGGACCCTGCACCTGTAGGAGATCCTGAAGGTACTCCTCGCTAATGGCTTCAGATCAGCTCAGCTCTGCCCATTGCACCCACTGGGGGAGTGAATCAATGAACAGCAGATCTTCCTCTCTGTTTCTTTTCTTTGTATATCTGACTTTCCAATAAAAAAAATAGAAAACAAAATGGGATATTCATGTCATAAGCTAGGATGTAAGTTCAGGAAAAAGGGAAGAAATGAACGTCTATTGGACCAAAATTGGTTACTAGGCTTTTCTTCTACCAAAAGTCCCCCCGTTACATTCCCATGTGAGGACAATACACCTCACACGTGTATGTTATCACAAATGTGCAATCCGTGCACAGGTTTTCTGGAATGTGTATTTTAAGAGTGTTTTGAAGTCCTTTCATATATGCAAATTAAAAATATTTTGCACCACAGTAAACTCCTCTTTAATCGCATGTTCCACAAGCCCTTTGTAGTACCCTCCTGCGGCTACATGGCCAGTTTGTCTATTTGTGCTTATGTATTACCGTAAGTGCAGAAGTATGCACGTGGTCCCCCACGCCCAGGCATTTCTCCATGTTATACGTGAACACACGTTCGTTGTAACTATGTTAGACCCCAGCGGTCTTTGGTGCTTACTGCTGATGTTACTGATTAAAAAAAAAAAACCTACAACTGAACTTGAGCTGTGGTTATGCAACAAGGTGGAGGAATCCACCATGGTGGGAGGGTTTGGGGAGGGGTGGGGAGAACCCAAGTATCTATGTAACTGTGTCACATAATACAATGTAATTAATGAAGTTAAATAATAAATAATTAAAAAAAACAAACAAAAACAAACAAACAAAAAACAACCTAGAAAAATGACTAGAATCCACAGTCCAACTGCTATACGGTTAGTTTGAGTTGCACTCCCCCAGTGATTTATAATGTTAAGTATCTTTTCATGGTCTTGCTATCCATTTGCATAGTTTCTTGAATGACCACTGGCTTTTTGTTTTTCTAGCTTTTACTTTAGTTTTGTCAGTATACAATTGACACAAACTTAACTTCACATATTCATAATGTACAATTCAGTGAGTTCCTTCATATATTTGACCCGTGAAGCTGTCGCCACAGATAAACAGTGCATACAACCATCCTCACAGAGATAACACTGTAGTTCCCTGGCTCCTCTCGCCGTCCTCCGCTCTTCCCTGCTGACCTGCTTCTTGCCACTATCGGTTGGTCTGAATTTTACAGAAATGGAGTCCTCGGTGTTACTTTTCTTCTTCCGGATCATTTCAGTCATCGTAATTATTCTGAGCTTCATCCAAGTTGTTGCATATATTAATAGCGCATTCCATTTTGTTGCTGATTTTTTGAAAAAATATGTATTTATTTTTACTGAAAAGTCAGAAATACAGAGAGAAGGAGAGACAAAGATAAAGACCGCCCATCCGCTGGTTCACTCCCCAAGTGGCCGCAACGGCTGGAGCTGAGCTGATCCAAAGCCAGGAGCCAGGAACTTCCTCGGGGTCTCCCACGCGGATGCAGGGTCCAAGGTCCTGTTCTGTCCTCCACCACTTTCCCAGGCCACAAGCAGGGAGCTTGGTGGGAAGTGAAACAGCTGGAATACAAACTGGCATTCATATGGGATCCTGGACATGCAAGGCAAGAACTTTAGCCAGCAGCCTACTGTGCCAGGCCCCCATTTTGTTGCTGATTATTTGCTGTAATTTATTTCTTCAAACACTTTCAAAAGGTTTTTTTGAAAACTAATTCTTTTTCCCCAACTTTCTGACTATAAAGTTGCTGTGCACATACATGTACAAGTTTTTGTGTGAGCATAGCTTTCATTTCCCTTTAGTAAATACCTTGGCATGCAAAGGCTGCATCTCAGGGATGCTACATGGTAGTACCATTTACATTCCTACAATGGTATATGAGAGTTTGGGCTACTCCAATTCCCTGCTAATGCTTGTTAGCTATCTTCATATTACCTGGTGAAGCATCTGTCTACATTTTTTATCATTAATTAATTGGGTTATTTTCTTAAAATTGGGTCTTGAAAATTCTTTTATATATTCTGGAAACAAGTTCTTAGGGATATAACTTAAAAAAATTTCTCCAAGTCTGTGACTTGCTTTTTTATTGTCTTTTAACAATACTTTTCAAAGATTTTTTTAAAAGATTATTTTAGAATTTTTTCAAGGAATCCAATGTGTATTTTTTAAATGGGCAGTGTTTATGGTCTTTTAGCTAAAGAAAAAAAAATCTTTGCTTATCCAAGATCACACAGATTTTCTACTATATTTCTTCTAGAAGTTTTATAACTTTAGGCTTTATATCTAGATCCTATGATCCATTTTGAATTACTTATTTAACATGATGTGAGGCACACATCAAAAAATTTTTTTTGCCATGGATATAAAAATTTTTGTTAAAGGCCTTTTCCCTTTCTGCTTTGAACTGATGACATTTGTGGGATCTATTTCTGTACCTTCCTCTCTTCCACTGACCTATTTGCTTCTCATTACTCCAATATCGCACTGTCCTCACTGCCACAACTTGAGGCGCTGAAATCAGAGAGTATAAGTCTTTAAACTTTGTTCTTGCTTTTCAAGTATTCTAGATATGCAAGGTCCTTCGAATCTCCATTCAAATGCTGCAAGTATTTTTTTTAATTATTTATTATTTAACTTCATTAATTACATTGTATTATGTGACACAGTTACATAGATACTTGGGTTCTCCCCACCCCTCCCCAAACCCTCCCACCATGGTGGATTCCTCCACCTTGTTGCATAACCACAAAGTATTTTTTTTTAATAAAATAGTTTGATGATGTTTTGATTACACAGAATCTATTGCTTAGTTTGGGGAGAACTGACATCTTGAACACTGATTCAAGCAATCCACACATGATCTATTTATTTTTCAAAAAACATTTTTTCACTTATTTGAAAGGCAGAGAGATTTTTTTTTCCCCTTCTGAATGGCTACAATGCTGGGGATGGGCCCGAGTGAAGACGGGAGTCAGGAAGTCACACACGGATGAGGGGCCCAAGGACATGGGCCTTGCTCCGCTTTCCCAGGAGCATCGGAGGGAGGTGGGCTAGGAGCAGAGCAGCCTGGACTTGAACTGGCGCCCAGGTGAGGTCCTGGCGTCACAGCAGCACCCTAGCACGCCGTGTCACAGTGCTGCCTCCATGGTGTAGCGCTTCACCTATTCAGGTCTTCTTTGATTTTCCTCAGAAATGTTTTTAGTTTTCACTGCACTAGTCTTATACATCTTTCCATGAATATATTTCTAAGCACTTTCTATTTTGGATGCTAGCAAACATTCTAAAAATTCAGTTTCTTATTTCTACTGGTATACAGAAATATAAAAATATTGATCTTAAATCCTGAAACTTCCTTAAACTCACTTCCTAGTTCTGGTAGCTTTTTTGGGTAGATTCAGTAGGATTTTTCCCATACATAGTCATGTAGTCTATGTAGTTATGCTTTCTGGTCTCATTATTCTTTCACACAGATCCATATTTCCATCTGGTATAGTTTTTCGTATGCCTGAAAATTCCCTTTAACATTTCTTGTACTGTTGACCTGCTGGGGATATAGTTTTTTAGCTTTTATGTGAAAGAATAAGTCTTCGTTTTGCCTTGTTTTATTTTTTACTGAGTGGTAGAATTCCAGACTGCTAGATTTCTTTCAATAATTTATAGATTTTTCTCCTTTTCCTTTCTGACTGGCATTGTTTCCAACTAAAAGTCAACCATCATTCTTGCTGTTGTTACCGGCACACAGCCTATCTCTTTTTGTTTATCATATTTTTCAGTTTATCACTACTCAAAAAAAATTTTTTTAATTAATTATTTGACAGGTAGAGGCTGGGGGAGGGGAGGCCTTCCCATCTTTCTTCTGGTTTACTACTAAAATGGCCAGAACTGCTAAGTACAGGCTAGACTGACGCCAGGAGCCAAAAGCTTCTGTCTGGGCTGTCTTCCACTATCCCCCTGGGCACATGAGCAGGCAGCTAGACTGGAAGCATAATGGCTAGGAGCAGAACCAGTACTCTGATATGAGATGCCACTACTGCCAGCAATGGCTTAACCCACTAAACCACAGCACTAGGTCCCCTACTTTTGAGAAATTTAACTATGCTGTATTTTTCTTCATGTACCTTTGTTCATTGTGCTTAGGGTTCATTGAGCTTCTTGGACCAGTTTCCATCAATTTGGGGAAATTTAAGGCCATTATTTCCTCAAACTTCTTTTTGGTTCTTTTTTCTCCTTTGCCTTGGGGATTCCACTGATCTTACTGGCTGATTTCAAATTACTCAAAAGATTGTAGCCCATGGACAAGACAAGAATGAACACAACTGGTCTTTGAGTTAGCTTTTCAAAGATTAGGAATGATCAAGATAATATTGGAAGCTTGTTAGATGACAAACCAGAAGATCCCAAACTGTATCAAACTTAGCTGGATGACTTCAGACCAGTCCCATTCCTTTTCTGGATCTCAGTATTCTCAACTGTGAAACCTAGGTATTGTTCTAAAGGACACCCAGTGTTTTCTAAAACAACTCTTTTGGTGGGAGGAATGGAAAGTAAAACAAAATATCCATTAATGCCATTAGCATCCAACCACCTTCTTCCTTCTAGGTGTAACTGCTTTCACAACCTGACTTCAACTGATTTAAGGAACTAGATTATTTAGATGGATTTTTTTTTTTCACTGAAAACAGCTAAAATTTGAACTCTTAAAATTTCTTAAAAACATTAAAAAAAAACTCTGGTAAGACAATAAAAAATAGGGGAATAAGGAATTTGGAGAATATGTAAGCTACCCTAACCCGTTTAAGAGAACCGACATATTATTGGATGTTTCGGTGACTGGGAACTTCATGACATAATTTCTCTTCATTCAATAAATGGGATAAGGACTTTCATGGCAAGATTGATTTCCACAATGAATTCCTTACTTAATGATAATTATGTCCAAGATTTAGGACTGTTAGAATACTAATGGGGTGAAGCTGAGCTTTTAGGTCATGAAACCGTTTGACACGATCTCCAAGATCCTATTTCACAGTCAGAAACTCTCAGTCATATTCCTCGGTCTCTCCATAGGTACTAGAGAAGAAGTGATTATTTCTCTGGGCAAGCTGTCCCCTTCATTTTGCCACTTATGTTCTTGGTTGCTTTTCATTTCTTCCAACAGCAAGACATGTTGTGAAATTGAGTTTCAATATCACTCTTTTCCAATCTGTCAACTCAGATACTAATCACAGAGTGGGTCAATGTGCTAGCTGTTGACAAAGCCATTTCTGTTTGAGATTTGTCAAAACAGTCTTCTAAAAGCATATGCTTATGATGCCAGATGATTCAACAGAGCTTCAGTGGGGTCCTTTTAAATTTGAGCTAAGAGGACAAATGGGTCCTGTGATCTCCTAAGGATCAGTATCGGCCTGCAAGAGTGGGAGGAGAATTACAGAAATAACTCTGGTTCAACCGAGATTATCCTAAAGAGTCCCCATTATGTGTGAAGGCAACATAACAGCTCTAGAATTAAGGAAGCCATGACATACACAATGCTGGAGGCAAATAGATGCTCTCTTTAGCTTGGGATTTCCAAGATTCTACTTGTAGTGTTCCTGTGTATGTATGTGTCTGTGTGGCTTAGACAGCAGCTGAGGTAATAGGGAATGTAAATTACTTGATACAGACAAGAGCTGAGGCTTAGTCTAGCGGAAAAGTCTTTTTAGTGCTATGTTCTGAGTTTGGCTTCTTCTCTTCAGTGCCTTTTTTAAGGTTTTTATTCATTGGGACAACATCGTTTCCCATTTGCTAATTGTCCTAGAGGCAGTCAAAATTGGGAGGCCTTTTGTTTCTCTTTCCCCAAACACAGAACTTCCCAATGTACAATTAAAATTGCAAAATGCTAAGCTTTGCCTGCAATTTCAGAAGCAAATCACAGCATCAAATAAGCCTCTGGATCATTTACTCTAAATCACTATACCAACTGACTCATGAGGATAATGTTTTATGGAGCCTGTTGTTACTGCATACAACAACACACTTTTTACAATAAATATTTATTGAGCACTTACACTGTACCAGCTACTACCCTGGTCTGAAAGACACACAAATAAACAGTCTTCATTATTTATCATTCCCACTCAGTTTACTCTGTTAGTATAACCATCACCAAGATTTGAAGCATCATGAATTATCCTTCTGTGATAATGTGAAAAATAATGTTGATTTCAATTACAAAGAAAAAGGAGATCTCCTAGTCTCACCACCCATTCCTGTCATGGCCTCAAGCAAACACATACCTTCTTTATGCTTTCTGGTTCAGGTGGCTTTCAAACCTGGATTTGTGATATTTGTTTAAAAACAAAGATCAAACAGCAAAACATCAGCTGCAGTATCAAGTAGCATACTTAATGCGTATCTGTTTTGTTATGGGCACTGGAAACAGAGAATTCTTTTTTGTGTCAAAATGGCAAGGAAAATTTTGAAGTACAATAAAAAGAATGAAATCTAAGCTTTGACCTAAAGTACCACACATTGACTCAGATTCTTTTTCCTTTCATACGCCAAGAGAATTTTTTCTTTCTTTTTTGGCATTAAATTGACCTTATCTGTCAAACCTGAAAACTCAAGGCCTCAATACAGCATTAAGCCTTTTACTTATCTATGTATTTTGCAGGAAGCCATACTTAAAAACAATCATAACACTGCAGCACTTTTCACAAAAGCTGTTTTCCTTCATTCGAGAAGCTCCTGAACACTTCCTAATGATCTGAGATTCATTTTAGTGGAGAAATAAAGACAATTTAATTGAGTCTAGTTGAAGAGGAAAGAAACTCTTATTTGGAAAACTAATGTATTTGGGCCTTACATTTAAGGTAAACGGCCTCTATCCCTTTCAACCCGGATGGTCTGCTCATTAGCTGAATTGAATCACAGAGCCAAAGAAGAAGGAGTCTGGATGGAATAGCTGCTACCTCTGCAACAAAAGCATCAAGGTGCATGAAGGGTTTAACTCACTTCATGTGGTCTAGAAGGCAACGGAATCTGGAACACAGATGAACATAGTCTCCTGATGGAAACTGCAAATGACACAATTCCTCCCTGATTAGCCATCTAAACTATCCGTTCTCTTTGTGCCTGTCGTTCAGTGAAGAGGCTATCCCAGCGATGAAGAGCCAAGAAGAATCGCAGTTCAAAGCTCAAGGTTCTACTGCACCTAATCTGTGCAGAACAAATGTGTTTGGACAACTTGCTTTGGTTTTGACCCTCTGATTTGGACTGATATTTGGGCTCAGAACCTCTGGTACCTGTTCTTTTATATTTTCACCTTTACCCCTAACAAGTGGTGCTACCGAGCCTGAAGGGGAAAAAATGTTAACTCTCTTCCCACCATTCCTGTGATACCTCCATCTGGGCATCCAGATGGAAGAATTTCAGAAATTCTGGAATGTGTAGATGTTTCAGACACAAAAATCCCACTTTCCTTTGCTCGATTAAAAACTCAACATTGCTACTACTCACTTTGTTCATTTTCTATGTAGTTATTTTGATCACCTGGCCAAAGTTATGACTCTGTCCTTCATTATGGATGATCGATGAGTGATAGCTATTGGAAATGAGATGAATTCATCCTTGGAATCCTTGGAAACAAAGAATAGACTTGGAACAGAGGAAAAAAGTAAGAAATTACCAACTATGCATCTTCTTCTTTTTTTTTTTTCCCCAATGCCTTCAATCTCTCTTTCTCTCTCTCTCTCTCTTTTGGGTGCCCTTTCTCCAAATACCAAGAATTTCCTCTATATCATGACCTACATTAACTTTTGCAAAGGGTAATTTAATTCCCAATTATCTCCCATCATTCCAATAGTCACAGAAAATATGTTGAGCAAAATCCGAATTGTTTCTTTCCTATGCTTTGATTATACTTGCACACAAAGACATCAACAGGCATTTACTCAAAGGAAAAACATCATACCTAGACTTGGTCCTTAAGGATCTCATAGTCTAGTATAAAATATTATTACAATACAAGCTGCAGGTAGTAAGAGAAATAAAGAACATAAAATAAACTAACAACTCTTGTGTTGCCATGTCAGATTTAGCAAAATCAGAGTGCATTTTCTGGAAAGTGTAACATGTAAGTAAACATTGAAGGATGAACGGGTTTTGTAATTCTAGAAATACAGAAGCAGTCCTCTGTTAGTAGAAAACAACCTGAGGCTTAAATCTGAAGAATGAAATATTTGGGTCATGTGTGGAAAGCATCAGTTGACCTTGACTGAAGACAAGATCAAAGGATGTAATAGAAACTAGAGCTTGAAGAGATAGGGGGTAAATGATGGAGATTAAAGGGTTCATAAAATTGCATAGAAAAATATTGATATCTTTGGAGAAGCTTAATGCTTTAGTGTTGGGTTTCAGGAAAACTAGCTCAGCAATAGATGTAAGGTAACATAGATTGGTAGAGATGGCGAAGTCAGGAGGCAGTGTATACTCTAGAACAGAAGTAATGCTGTGGCACTGAGAATAGAATTTGACATATTGTAAAAGTAGAATTAGGACTTAGAAACTGATTAGAATTTCAATAGATTTTGGGGGTGGAGAAGGAGATATAGATGAGTCTGAAGTTTCAAATTTGGATGACTTGGAAAACGTGAATGGTATCAGAAGTGGGGAACACAAGAAAAGAGGAATGAAGAAGAGAACAACGCATGTCATTAGGACACAGTGGAGCTGGAAGTGCCGGTAGTACATCCTTGTGATGTTCAACATGCAATTCGATTATTATGTTCTTCAGCTCAGATCAGAGACAGAGTCACTAACACAATTTAAAAGCCATAAAACTGTTAAGGTAGAGAGCATAGTGACACAGAGGAGAGAGCTATGCGTAGTTCAACCTTGTACATCTGAATTGAGGAGGCAGGAAATGAAAGAGGAGCCAGAGAAAAAGAAATTCCCAGAAAATAAGAACACAATGTCATAGAAACCAACAATGGAAAACTTTAATAAAAAGCCACCAATGTGAATGCTTCAGTAAGTTCCGGGAGAATGACAGCAAAGAGCCATTGGAGTTGATGGAAAATCACTGACTTTCAAGAAAGCTGTTTTTGAAAAAGAGGCCAACCATTTTAATGGGTTAATGAGTAAGTTAGGGAATGGTATACAAAAAAGAACCTTTTACTGGGAATCAGAAGCCCTGAACTCCTGTTTGGCTCTGCTTTTAAGTCACATGACCTTTATTCTTTCTTAAACTGCTTCCTGGTCTTCAGAATCCTCTTTTTTAGAGGTTTATTTTATTTAGGGGTTTATTTTATTTGTTTGAAGGGCAGAGTTGTTGGTCCATAGAGGGAAAAGACAGAAAAGCAAGGTCTTCCATTCGCTGATTTACTCTGCAAATGAGTCAGAAGGTCTACAGTCAGAAGCTTCTTCTGGGTCTCCCCATGTGGGCAGAGACCCAAGCAGTTAGTCTATCCTCCACATAGTCCCACGTACACTAGCAGGGAAATACAGAAAGTATAGCAGTCAGGACTCAAACTAGTGCCCATATGGGATGCCAGTATCACAGCCAGGCTTAAGGCGCTATGCCACAGCACAGGTTTCTATTTTATTTGAAAAGTAGCATTCCAGGGAGACAGGGAAAGATGCAGGGAAAGGTAATCTTCCATCATGATTCACTCTCCAGGTAGCCACAACAGCTGAGACTGGGTCAGGCCAAAATCAGAAGCCAGGGGCTTCATCTGGGCCTCCTACGTAGATACAGGACCCCAAGGCTTTAGGTTACCTTTGAGACAGAGAAAAAGATGATTCACCTGTTGGTTCACTTTCCAAGTAGCCGCAATGGCCAGAGCTGAGCTGATTTGAACCCAGGAGCTTCTTCCAGGTCTCCCACACGGGTGCAGGTCCCAAGGCTTTGGGCCTTCCTCAAGTGCTTTCCCAGGCCACAAGCAGGGAGCTGGATGGGAAACAGGGCAGCTGGGATAGGAACTGGTGTCCATATGATGCAAGGTGAAGATTTAGCCACTAGGCTATTGAACCCGGCCCTGGTGCAGTGCTTAAAACATGGCACAGAATATCTCCATCCACACTGAAGTGCCAAGTTCAAGATCCAGAATCTCTTCTAACTCCAGTTTCTTGATAACATGCATTGGGTGGGGGGGGGAACAGGTGATGGTTTGAGTGTTTGGGTTCCTGACGTACATGTGGGAGGCCTGGATTGAACTCTAAGCTCTTGAATTTAACCTAGCCTAGCTCTGGCTCTTATGGAGATTTGGGGAGTGAAACAAGATGAAAGAGATCTGTCTCTGCATTTCAAAATTTAAAAAGTTGATAATTTCATGATTAATAAATGATTTAAAAATTAAGCTAAGACAATACTCCTGGTTTATCAGATTTGGTATACTGTTTGAAATAAGAGAACACCACCATCCTTCATGTTTGTGAGAATCAGTTGAGTCATATTAACAATCAGTTCCCACAAATTTTAGCTTTCAAGTCACATGTGATCATACTCATCCTTGTACAGGAACACTTTCTGAAACTCAGTGTCTCATATCACATGCTCCCAAAATTAAACCAGAAACATGTTATTCAGTAAGAGCCCAGATGCACGGAAGAACATTTGCTTTCTCTGAGGGGTTTATCTACTGGGATACCATAGCAATACAAACTCAGAATCATCGAAATGTTCAACATTACAAATCCTTTACTTGGGTTCAAGCACATGACCTAGTGTTTACTCTATCCTACATGCAGATGTGAGTATCCTGCACTTCAGTCTGAGTCAATATTCCGACTAACATTCCATGAGATCATGCTTTACCTTAAAAGAAACCCAGAGAATATGGTATCTTTATGTTGCTCAAACACCAGTAAATTTTCTGGGAGTTCTTTCCCCTTGTCTTTCTTTCAAGGAGGTTAACCTGTTTTTTCTCAAGAATACTTGCCCATTTAATTCTAAAGGATATTGAGTAGATAAAGGAAAAAATGAAACTTTGCATTTTAAGAAGACATATAATTCAGCTCTGAATTCAGTGGAGAAAAATGAAGGAGCAATTAATAACTATTGTGCACCTACCATATGCAAAATACGTTCCACATATTATCTCGTTTAAGTTTCACAACAGTATTGAGTAGTAAATTTGGCCTTTATTTTAGAGATAAGAAAACTGGGGCTCAGAGAGACTCATTCTTTCAAGGTCAAATCACGTTATAAAACTAGGACTGAAATGAAAGCTGTCTGATTACAGAGTTTAAGCTCTTTCCACTCTACCATGCAGTTTAGTCTAGTGAGAGACTCCTCTCTTGAAAGGGTCTTAGCATTTCATACACAAGAGGATTAGTCAAGATCCTCTGGAGCCTCCAAATTCTGTTGTATCTTCTCTAAATCCAACATACACACATTCTCACCACTCTTGCTTCCCTTTCCTATTGAAATTCAGCACCGAGGACAGTTCCTGAGTCATAGTTGCAGGAAGCCGTCCTTGGATTCTGTTACAGAGCTCACACCCCCTCCCCCTTTTGACTTCCCAAGTAGCACTGAGAAAAAGGGGAGAAAATGTAAGAAAGTATAAGATAGGATCCTTTGACACCAATGGTGGAAATTATCACATTTCCCAGAAGACCAAGATAAAAATGCATGTGAGAAGTATAAGCGAACCAAACAGATGGGGCAATAAAATGGAGGCGGAATGATCTCATCAGGATTCCCAGCACATGGTGTAAGTCCACACTGGGCTCTCAGCTGACCTGGGCCCAACAGAGCGAATGAGTGGGTGGTTACTATGCTGCAGCTTTGGTTACACTAAGAGATTAGGTGGCACTGATTCACTGCTGCAAACCTGCACGACTTTTCAAGTGGAGCAAAAGCCGTGGGCCCTGGTCTCTGCCACTCACATACCAATTCTCATGGGTAGCATGAGTCACACATGCTAGATCTTTCAGGTAGACAGGTTTTTGTGCTGTGAGTAAATCAAGAATGAGCTTTCATGATGTTGAGAGCAGGTTTCATCCACAGTAACTGCACTCCCTTGTGCAAAGGTTTGCCTGCTGTATTACAAAACCACTCTGACTTTACCAACTCGTCCTTGGCCACAGGTGGCTCATGGCATACACAGAAAATAAGATTCTAAAATAGTCATTCCTTTTCTCTGAAATGACCAAACTCTTCAGTAGAGCCAGAATTGTAATGTTGAAGTTAATCCATTTATCTTATACACAAGGAAACTGAAGTCTACAGAGGAGAAATGACTTACCCAAAGACACTTAGCCAGTGACAGGCTGGCTTAGAACTTGGACTCCTCATTTCTAAGCCAACAGATTTTCTGCTGCACTAAGGAGACTAAATCCCAAATGGCTTATACTCTGTTAACTAAGCGCTCTAATTACCCTTGCCTCTGAAGAAAATAACATCTCACATGCTTGAGTCTGTCCATCTGGGATTTGGCAATTTCACTGATAATTTCTCATACTGGGATATCTTTTTAACACATTTAAGAATAATTATTTTGGGTTATGTGCTATTTTTATGTTTTCTTGTACACTGGTTTCTTTATTCGGAATGAAATTAGAATTCTCGAAATATACTTGATCTTATTTAATTATTAAAGGAATAAGCCTCTGTGTCAAGTTGTTGCAAATATGAATGTATTAGTCTGTATAAAGAAGGGATATATGGAACACCAGAGGAACAACAATATTCTATTGTCACATCCAATTAAGGTCTAGCTAGATCTATGAGTAAAAGACCATCAACACAAGCACGAACACTGACGAGTCCATCCTTAGACGGATAATTCTGACTACATCTTGATTTGAAGCCTTATTGGAATCACCTAAAACATATTTTATCAAATGCTTTGCAATCTTGTTGCATTCAGTATTACAACTCAAGCTTTTTTTTTTTTTTTGGAATTTTGGAGTTTTCAAGGACCTGAAGCAAGAAGGACATGGAATGAATCTATTCAAGGTCATACTTATAAGGGCAACTGATATTCTTTGCGATGCAGACCAAGAGAGAACTTAGCCATCTCCCACCCTGTATTTTTCCTATTAAGAAACAGTCTTACCTGAATCATCAATGCTTCCATTGTCCTCTGCTCAGGATACCGGGTAGAGCAAGTTTCCTGCCTCTAATTATTATCCATGAAGAGAGCTTCATGAATAGAACTTTTCCTGTGATTTAGTACATTGTCCTCGAAAACCCCCCAACTATTTACATAACAGAAGCTATTGTTTGAAGTGTAAAGCAGGTCAGAACTTGGTTTCTAGAGATTAATCACTGCAGTCTATTTTATATTATCATAATAATTTCATTTATTTTGATACAATTTGTTTTCCGCATCAACCTCAGCCTCTGTGCACAAGTGACAAATCCATTTGTTTCTGGTATAATGGATAATGTGATTAATGACCTCGCAACAGTTTTTCTTTAAAAACAGAGAAAAAAACATAGATCTCCACTTATAATGCACAGTAAACCAGCTCAGTCTGTAGCCGTGCAACAGAACATCTCTGAACTGGTTTGTAAACCACAGAGCAGCTCTTGGCCAACGACGGCACAGTGTTGCAGCCTTGCGGGAGGTTCTGCCCATGACCTGTTGTCTCCGAGCAGCTTCGGGAGGTGGCCTCAAATCGGGGCAGTGGCCATGCCTGCGCTCCGGTCGAGGCTCCCGCACGCTCACCCGCTGCAGCTCGGAGGGCGGGCTGGCCCCAGAGCTCCCACACGGCCGCCCGCCTCCTGCTCCGGCCGGTGCCCCCGCGCCCCGCCTCGCACCCCGTTTCCAGTCAGCAGCCACTCAGCCCTGCTTCTGCCGATTCTTCCGGGGCGGCTCGGAGCGGCGCGGGCCGGGGGCGGAGACCGGAGGCGGCCGTCGTGCGGCTCCTTCCCGCCTCGAGGGTGAGGGGGCCGGGCCTTGACGAAGAGGCCCACGCCTGCCGCGGGGGCGGCTCCCCACAGCGGCCGAGCATCGAGTCCCGCCCGTGGCTTCTCCTCATGAAGTAGGGGCGGACGGGTGGGAGGGGAGCTGCCACTTCCCTCGGGGCTGCGGCGAGGCCTCGCGCGCCGGAAGCCCGCAGCCGCCCCCGGGAGCGGGGGGCTCAGCTTCTCCTCAGCCTGTGACGCCCGCGTCTTCGGTGGGGGTCTGAGGGGCGCTCGGGCACGGTCGGCCCAGGATCCTGAGGGGCATCGAGGTCGTCGTTTCACCTCAGCTCTCCGCACCCCCCCTCTATTTCTTTTGGCATGGGGTGCGGGAACTCCCAGGACCCTCGCCTCAGCCCTCAGGGTCCGGCCCACGCGCCCGCCCGGCCGCCTCGCGCTCTGTGAGAATCTCCCCGCCCCGCCCACCTCGCGTGACGCGCGCTCGGCTCAGCCAATGAGAGCTCGCGGCGCGCGCCCCACGCGCCAGCGCCCCCGCCCCTTGGTTAAGAAAGGGCGCGCGGGCCGGGCCGGGCCAGAGCGCCGCGCGGGACTGAAGCTGCGGTTCTCGGTCGACAGGCGGCACCCGTCCCGTCGTCCACGCGGCTGCGGTGCCTTCGACGGCGGCAATGCTGGCTCTCTTGGCCGCTGGAGTAGCGCTCGCCGTGGCTGCCCGGGCCCAGGACAACCCGGTGCCCGGCAGCCGTTTCGTGTGCACCGCGCTGCCCGCAGAGGCGGCGCGTGCCGGCTGCCCGCTGCCCGCCATGCCCATGCAGGGAGGCGCGCTGAGCCCCGAAGAGGAGCTGCGGGCCGCCGTGCTGCAACTGAGAGAGACCGTCGTGCAGCAGAAGGAGACGCTGGGCGCTCAGCGCGAGGCCATCCGCGAGCTCACGAGCAAGCTGGCCCGCTGCGAGGGGCTGGCGGGCGCCAAGGGCCGGGGCGCGGCGGCCGCGGGCAAGGACACCATGGGCGACTTGCCGCGGGACCCCGGTCACGTCGTGGAGCAGCTCAGTCGCTCGCTGCAGACCCTCAAGGACCGACTGGAGAGCCTCGAGGTGGCGGCGCTGGCGGGAGCCCGCGGGGCGTGGGTGGTCGGGATGGGGGGCCGGGGAGGATGGCACCTGGAGGGGGCGCTCCCGGGTTGGGGGACAAGGGCCCCGGGCTGGTTCCTCATCCGCGAGGTGGGCTGGCTGGTGGGGTTCGGTTTGGTTGGCGTCGCACCCGGCTCCGGTCCCTGCTGGGAGGAAGGGGCTCGTGAGCCCTCCCAGGGCGCGCCGGGACTGCCCAGGGCACCTGAGCTCCCGAGGTCCCGCCCGGCCAACCTTGACCCCCAAGCCGGGCAGGGACTATCCGGGGAGCGGGCAGTCTCTTTTGCTCTTGGAAAACTCAGGGTGTGGGCGAGCGGTGCGGGACCGCTCGGGCCTGGGGTTTCCTTTGGTGAGTGGGGTCGGGCTGGCGTGGCGGAGCCGGGAGGACCGCGCCGAGGAAGCCCGGTGCACTTCAAAGACGGTCGCCTCTGCCTTCGCAGCCCTTTGAGGCGCTCGGCCCGGCTCTTTGGGGGAAGGCGACCTGATTCTGTTCTCTCCGGAAAAATGTGTTCCGTCTGGAAGTTTGAGCTGTCTACAGTTAATTATCGGCTTTGCTTTCCACCCCGAGGAAGTGTGGGCATGTTACTTAGCGCTCATCAGAATCCCTGACCGTAGAACGAGGTTTGAATTACAGGTGGTCCTTACTGCTCTGTTTTTTCGGGGTTCTGTGTGTGTGTGTGTGTTTGACTAAATGCTGCGTTTCCGGCGTCTGTGTATCCTCGAGTTGTTGTGATTTCTGACCATGACTATAGCTGGAGCGTTTTACCATGAGCACCTGAGTTAGTTTTAACCCTTGATGGCGTGAAAGCACGTTCCATGACCTGCCTGGACAGAGAGAAGAGGGACAGATAGCCTGGGCAGGAAGAGCCTGCGGTGCCGGCGTGGGGGCCGAGGAATAAGGGAAATAAGGGGGAGGAAAGACACATGGTCACGGATTTGAGAAGAATCGGGAGGTGGGGACACGGCAGCAGCGTTTTAACCATTTCCGGAACTGAGAGATGTTTCCTGTCATTCTCTAGTGACACCTGTGCGGGCGTCTTCCCCGCCTGGCGCCACGTTGGGTCCTGGTTGCTGTTTGCACGTCCAGATAGCCTTGATGGACTCTTTAGGAAAGAATCCCTGCTGTGTTTTGCTCCTTTTCTGAGGTCCCGTTCTGGATGTTAAGCTTTTACTATTTGAGTCAAAGGAGGTAAAACGACCTTTTGGGAGAGGGGAGAATGATTTTTGCAAGTTTCAGATAGTACAGCCCAGTCATTGTCTGTGGATTGCCTTGATGCGTACCCCCCAGGAAAGGCACTGTGATACGCTGCCCACTTTGTGCCAGTGGTAGGGTTTAATGCCCAAGTGTTGGAAGCTTCAGGTCGCCATTTCTGTTCAGCCCGTCTGAACACCTCCCCTCTTCTCTGCCCCCTGTCCCTTTCCCTATACCCGCAGCACCAGCTCCGGGCGAACGTGTCCAGCGGCGGGCTTCCTGGTGACTTCCGCGAGGTGCTCCAGCTGCGGCTCGGTGACCTGGAGAAGCAGCTGCTGCGCAAGGTGGCGGAGCTGGAGGACGAGAAGTCCCTGCTGCACAACGAGACGTCTGCCCACCGGCAGAAGACTGAGAGCGCCCTGAACGCGCTGCTGCAGAGGGTGGCTGAGCTGGAGCGAGGTAGCTGCGGCCGCATCACCTCTGTCTCCATTTGGGAGGGGCCTGGGGTTCCTCATTCGGGGTGGGGAGTGGGGAGACCCAAGGTGTCAGTTTTTGGGTAAGCATGGTGGGGGGTGGTTAGCCTGAAAATGACTGCTAATGGACATCTGGGAGTTAGCCCTGGCCCTGGTGACAGTTCCATGGAAAACTAAATGAACTTGGGGCTGGCTGGGGTCAGCAGGTTGGCCTCTGACCTGCCCTCTGAACTGGCCTTTGCAGAGGATGCTGTGCGTCTTTGTCACCTGCTCACAGCGGGGCTGGGTCAGGGAGCAGGGACATGTTTCTCCCACAGGAACTGGGGAGGTGGCATCCCGGGTCCTAGGGAATTGTATGACGTTATCAACCTTCAGATGGCTGGGGGCCAGGCGGGCATAGCATTACAATCTCCCGAGCTGCACTCCCCGGCAATTTCTAATCACCTGGTTTTATGAACAGAGAGGGACAGATGTTCACCAGCAGAATGTTCAGTGATTCTCGGATGACCTTGGCAGGAGGACTCATCCCATGGGTCGCAGGCTGTCTCCATCCCTTTACTGCTCTCTTCTCCAGAGAAGTCCATCCTTTTCTTCCCCGCCCTTCTGTGTAAAGGGTATGTGTGGCTTTCCTGGCAGAACCGGTGTTTTGATTTTCCAAAACAGCCTGCTCTCTGCCCCGCCTATGCTGCGGGTGATGTCAGGAGACTTGTCGCCTCTCCAGGGTCTTCTCTGAAGGCAGAGCAGCCGCCGCTGAGCCCAAGAGGGACGGCCGTGTGAAGTCCCAGGGCCCCTTGGCACAGCTGCAGCTGCATGGAGAGGCCCTTCAGGGCTGTGGGATGGACATGCTGCTGCCCAAGATTCAGAATTGGGAAGTGGTGGCTGTGGGGGTGAGAAGCAGAGCGGGCTTTTCCAAAGGCCTCAGGGGCCATGTGCCTCCCTGGACACAGTGAAGTCTCCTTAGGTAGAGCAGACATCTCTGGCACCCATTTCACAGGCGAGAGAAGGAATGTCACTTGGGAGCCATGGGAAGGGACACCACCCTGTAGATGCCACACTGGGACCGACCCTCCCTTCCGCACCAGAAGCAGGCCCAGCCGGCCTGAGTCCATCATCCAACTAAAAGATTTCACTAAAAGCTCTTGGAGCTTGCCTAGCCCTGCGGGAAGCTCAGCCAGAGACCAGGTCCTAGGCTCTTCATTCATGTGGTATCCTCAGGACTGGCTGGAGAAACAGCTCAGCGTCTCACTCTGCTGGCCCTGCACCTCCTGCCCCCTCAAGCTCACCTGGGACCTCCAGAAACCCGGAGTGTGCTGCCCCAGCTCAGATCTGGGTGAGCCTTCTAGGAGTGTGGGCTTCGCTGACGGGGTTGTGGGAGATTCTGAGTTCTGACCTCTTGGTGACAGCTATGATGGGAGCTGCAAATGCCTAGCCCCTAAAAATGCCAGGAGAGAATAGTGGCAGCTTACTCCTTAGAGGCGCTGAGCTCAGGGGAGGGAGACTCAGCTGTGCTGCAAGGTGGGGGGTGGGAGAGGTTGGAGGCCTCAGGCCGAGGTGCCCTTCCTCCTCCGCCTGTGAAGTGCCCGGATTTCGTACTCTGTATCAGAGCATGAAGCCCTGTAGTAATCCTGTACCTCAGGTCTCAGCTACGGGTGGGGTGGTGCTGAAGTTGAAGGGCTAAGCCATGCCTGCATTCATCTGGTTGGCATGATCGGAGTTGGTGGTTTGTGACCCCAAAAGAGTACTGGAAGCTACAGCATTGGGTAGGGGTGCGGGCCGCAGGCCTGCTGAGCAGAACACCCGCTGGAGCTTAGCAGCCTGTGCCCCAACCCTGTGGAAGGATGCTCGAGGCCTCCCACCCCAGGTCCTAGGGATACTCTGATTTCTCTGTTGTGAGGTTTGCTTGTCTGCATGGGCCTCCGGAAGCTGGGCCAGCTGGCCAAGTGCAGCATGAACTGAGTGCTGACACTAGAGGCCTGAGCCGCCTCTCTTCTTGGCCCCGGGCTGTCCGCACCCCACCTACTCTCCTTAGCCTTGTCTACCACCTGCAGTTTCTGATTTATTGGTCAGGACTTTTAATTCCTTAATTGGTTTTAACTCAGTTTCTTCTGAATGTCCTGGGCTGTTTTTAGTTAAATAAAGGGCACCTGCTTTCAGGGTGTGGGCCCCTCCCCATGGCCCCCCAGGCTCTCCCAGCTGTAATTACGCCTGTCTGCTGCCACCAGCTAACTTTATTACCTACACACAGTCTCATGAAATTGGTGAGCCAGCCCACCTGCACAGAGCGCCATTTCTCTTTTATTAGATAACGATACCTGCGTTAAGACCGTGCTCATATGCCTCATCAGGATCCAGTGAGCTTGCGTGAGTCAGATTATTTCTCTGAGCCACAGCACCCCAACTGGGCAACCGGGGAGCGGGGCTTTCTGGTCCTCTCATTTTCCCTTTCACCAATGAGGAGTCAGCCCCGGCCTTTGCTGTGGCCTGGCAGGTATGGGTGGCCTGGAGCCTGCTGCTGTCTACTGCTGGTCTAGAGAGGTCAGGAGGGAGGTCTGGCAGGTGCCCTCAGCAGGTGCAGTCTGACCTTGGAGGATCCCTGTGTTACTCTGATACAAACTGAGTTTAGGGGCGCATGATGGAGGGAGGTTTATCTGTCTGCTCCTGCTCCATGGAGCAGGTGAAGCAGGGGCTGGTCCAGTGCCTTGTGGTCAAGAAACTCCATCTTCTCTTGGATTGTGAGGGGCAAGTCAGAAGCAGACCGTTCATGTCAGTTTAGACCAAAAAGCCATGGCTGGGTTGCAGTCTGGGAGCTGGCCCTGTTGGCTGAGTGAGAAGTGTGAGAAGTGACGTGGATTTACCCTGCAGGCAGACAAGTTCCTATCCAGGGCCAGCTCCCTGCACAACCATTCTTCCCCGCCTGTGCCCGGTGAGTTCCAGACCCTTCCTTGACCAATGAAGCCTGTGGGGGGCAAACTGGAGTTTTTAAGCAACTAGACAAGGCCTGCACCCTCCATCGCTTTCTTACGCTTTCTTGTTGGACCTGACAGTGAACATAGGAAATGTTTGGTCCCTGGAATTGTTTCCTGGGTTTGAAGGGGCCCGTTTCCCTGTCCTAAAAGGCAGAGCTGAGTTCTCTAGCATGCCCAGTGGATGGTCCACAAGGTATTGCTGGAACTGTCCTTTCCTGGGCCTCCTTGGGGCCCTTGTTCTGTGTGGAGGTTTTGCCTGTGGGTCTTCTCAGACACTTCCTTGCTCTGTAGGCCTTCGCTCCATCCTCTGCACCTTGGTAGCAGGTGTCAGGACATGGCCTTCACTCATTCCTTACTACTGATTCCAAGTCTGTCTCTCCTACCAGGGGTTAAGTTTCCTCTCTGAACTGAACAATGCGCTGCGTGGGGGAGTCGTCCAGCCCTTGGGAGGACTGCCCGAGCCGGGGGCCCAGTGAGCTGTGCTGGTGCGAGTGCTCTGACTCCCCGGCGGCCTGTCTCCTCTCTGTCCAGGCAACAGTGCGTTTAAGTCACCGGACGCGT
The DNA here is from genome assembly GCF_030435755.1 of Ochotona princeps. Classification (NCBI taxonomy): domain Eukaryota; kingdom Metazoa; phylum Chordata; class Mammalia; order Lagomorpha; family Ochotonidae; genus Ochotona; species Ochotona princeps. The sequence continues at coordinate 4,398,867 of NC_080855.1, forward strand.
TCAAAGTGTCCCTCCCCCTCCGCACAAACTACCTGTACGGCAAGATCAAGAAGACACTGCCTGAGCTGTACGCCTTCACCATCTGCCTGTGGCTGCGCTCCAGCGCCTCGCCTGGCATTGGCACCCCGTTCTCATACGCGGTGCCCGGGCAGGCCAATGAGATCGTGCTCATCGAATGGGGCAACAACCCCATTGAGCTGCTCATCAACGACAAGGTGAGAGCTGCTGACCCACCACCTCCCTGTCATGGCCATGTCCAAGGGTATCTGGCAGCTGGGGCAGGCTGAGCTCTCCATAGCCTGCAGAGTGGGGGCTGTGTCCTTGGGGGACAGCATCCCACTGAGTTCCGACAGCATACAGAGCCAACTGCAATTCAAAGGGATCCAAGCCAGTGTGACTGACTGACCAAGTGGGGCAGAGTGTGTGTAGGGGGTCTCTGCCAGGAGGTACAGTGAGAATTCCCAGGGCCCAGGAGGGTTGTTTCTAGAGCCACACTGGTTAAGGTAGCGGGTGACTGCTTCTTGTGTGAGGAAGGTGTTGTCAGGTCAGTTGAGACTAAATCGGTAAAAGATGCCCTTTCAATGTAGGGTTCAGCCAGCCAGCCACTCTTGGCTGATTCGTACAATTGTGTGACCAGTACCATAGCCCCCTCACTTCTCCACTCCCCGCTGACTGCTCCTGCTCAGTAGTCAGCACATGCCCAAGGCCGCAGCTGAGCTGTCCTTTGGACCCCCATCTGGCCTTGCCCTCTCCAGTGGGTGCTCATGAATGTGGTTTCCCAGGGTCTCAGCCTCAGCCTCCCAAGACCCCTGCAGCGGTCCACTTCAGAAGTTTGCCCCTGAAGTCAGGCTGAGCAGGACAGAGAGCATCCTTGAGGCCCACGAGCCCCCGACCCCCCAGGTAGAAGCCCACTTCACTGAACCATCCTGGGCCCAGGTAGTTAAAGTTGCCAGTGCTGCAGTGTGGGCCTGCCCTGCCTTTCCTCTCTCCCTCTAACATCAGCTATTTCCCTGAGCTCAGGATTAATTGTCCTGAACAACACACCGGAACATGGGAGGACCCAGAGGCTTGTTTTCCTCCCAATTTGGATGCCTTGTTAACATTGAATTCCTGGGAGGGAGACTCCAGGTTGCTAGGAGACGGCAGTGACAACAGGGCTGTCTGTCAAGGGCTTGCAGGGCTGTGGGATTCCAAGGTCTTCATCAGCGATTCCAAGGTCTTCCTGCACTTCTCTGTGCACAGTTCGTGCCCTACCCAACATTGCATGTGTGTGTTTGCACGCACACACACAGACTCGCACCCCAGCACACACGTTCATCCCTGAATGCCTCCCTGCAGTTTGGGGGCTCTGCCTGAGGAACCCAGATTGCAGGATTGAAAGTGGCCCAGTGGAGCCCTGGATTCCCCTCAGGTTCTGTGCTCAGGCCTGGGGAGGGAGGCATCCCTGCAGTCTGCCCAGTCTTCAGCTGAGGGATGTGCAGTTTGTGTCGAGGCCCCCACCTCTGAGCGCCTGTCACACACATGGCAGATGGGTGTCACACAGAGCCTGTCACACACATGGCAGATGGGTGTCACACACATGGCAGATGGGTGTCACACAGCAGGGAAGGGGAGCTGGGGCAATGGGAGGAGCAGGGCACGGTAGGACCCCACCTGTGTGTCGTCGCCCACAGGTCGCACAGCTGCCCCTGTTTGTCAGTGACGGCAAATGGCACCACATCTGTGTCACATGGACGACGCGGGATGGCATGTGGGAAGCTTTCCAAGATGGGGAGAAGCTTGGCACCGGGGAGAACCTGGCCCCCTGGCACCCCATCAAGCCAGGGGGTGTCCTAATCCTCGGGCAGGAGCAGGTGCGTATGGGGTGTGCACCGCGGGGAAGGGTCAGACTGTCCACCAGCACTCAGACCCTCATCCCTGTCCACCCTTGCCCTCCTCATCACTGCTGTTGGCCCTCACTCCTGGCCGCTGTGGCCGACACCTTGCTCGGGTGAGCGAGTTCACTGATGGCCCGTTTGGTGCTGAGTTCCTTTGATCTGAGGGGCTAAGATTTGGCATGGTTCCTCATGAGTCCCTGTGCCCTCCTCCAGTGCTTGTGAGTCTCTGTGGTCATCTGGCCTTGCCTGGTACAGCAGTGAGTCGGGATGCCGGGGGTTGGTGTCATCTCAGTCTAGGGTGTCAGCCCTGGAACCGGCCAAGGAGCACCAAAGCATGGTGGCCAGGGTGGATGGTGGGACTAGGGGGGGTTTTAAGGCCGAGGAGAGAGCAAGACCCAGAGGCTGCCCTCCAGGAGCTTGTGTCTGGTGAGAGGACTAGGGGTGCCGATTGGTGGGTCTGGGCAGACGAGGTAGTTGCTGGACAGGCCTGGACGGGCTGTGCTTGAGACTCGCTGATGAAGGCAGTCCGCAGAAGTGGGTGCTCAGGAGTCATGCAACCAGGAGCCCAGTCCTTGCCCCCGGTGAGACTCTGGCCAAGCTTGCTGGCCTCCGTTTCCATGATCTGAGCAAAGTTGTCTCAAGCCTGACATGCCGTGAACCTTCAGAAGTTAAGCTGGGTGGCCAGCAGAGTACACAGGGCCCCATTCACCAGGAGAGTGGAAGGACCCATTGGTTTGTGACCTTGCCTTGATGCAGACTTTCTGTCGCCGTTTCCAGGACACCGTGGGGGGCAGGTTCGACGCCACGCAAGCGTTTGTAGGGGAGCTCAGCCAGTTCAACATATGGGACCGTGTCCTCCGGGCACAGGAAATCATCAACATCGCCAACTGCTCCACCAACATGCCGGGCAACATCATCCCGTGGGTGGACAACAACGTGGACGTGTTCGGGGGCGCCTCCAAGTGGCCCGTGGAGACATGTGAGGAGCGGCTGCTCGACTTGTAGCTGCCTCCCCTCTCTTGCAGGAGTCTGGGGCCTCTGTGCTGTGCCTGTGGGAGACACAGCACCACTCGACCTGCCCAGCTCAACTGCAGGAAGCCTCTTGCCAGCCTGGGTGGCTGTGTGGCCCTTTGTCGCTGCCTCGGCTCCTTCCTAAGGCGTCCATGTCCTAGGGGTTAGTGCCAGAGTCCCCTGGGACAAAGCCCTGAGCTACAGCAGGTGACCTGTTGTGAGAAGCTGGGACCCCTTACGCCCCCTTCAGACACCCTCTGCTTGTGCAGCCTGGCCCTGCCTGCCCTCTCAGATTCTTCGTGTCCCCCCCAGTGTGAGCCTCTGTCAGTCCCCTTTGATGGCTGCAGCCGGCCTGCCGGAGTAGCCATGTGCCCTGTATGCTGGGTGTGTCCCTGCTGTCGCCTGAGCACGCGGCAGTCTGTCCGTGCTCTGTGTGTGTCCAGGGGAGGCTCGAGCCGGCTGAGGCCGAGCTGCCTGGACAAAGCCCGCCTGCCTGGAGACCGGGGGTCTAAGAGCTCCTGGCCGCACCTCCACTCCTCCTCCCAAACTGTGCTTTGACTGACTCATCATTAGGTTTGGCTTTGAGAGGCCTCTCATGTGGTGCCAAAAGTTCAGTTGCAGCTCTTCAAGACAGCCATCCCATGCAGTTCTGGGGACTGGCGTCGCCCAGTGGAAAGGAGCGGCCCGTCCAAAGCCTCCCATTTTGATGTTTTACCACTGTGACGAGTGTGCTAGTTTTTAATTCAGATCTATTCCTGTGAGCCTTTGACTCTACCCATCAGGTATTTTCCCCCAGAACTTTCTAGAAAACAGCAATCACAAATGGAGATCATTTAGCTGATGCTTACCTGGTGACTCTAGGTTGCTGGTTAGACAAGAGGTGGTCACTGATGAAGTGATTAAGTGGGGGAAATTTATAAAGCTAAATATTATATATTTTATTTTTCATACATGTTTGAAGTGCAGATCTGTGGGAATTCCATTTGTAGGACCCAAGTGATGCGTTCATCTGACATTGTGTGACACGCAGGCTCTTCTGACAATGGAGTTTTAATTAAAGCGCATTGGAAGATGCTGTGGTGTGCGTGTCTGCCGGGGCTGGGGCTGTGTAGTCGGAGAACTGCTCTTGTTTGCCAGGACTTGATTGCTGTGTCCTGTGGGCTTGGGAAGCAGGGGATGCTTGCAGGAAGGCGTGGTCCCATCCGTGCTCAGGACCAGGCCCCGGGTGATCCTAGAGGACCTTCGGTGACCTCCAGGCAGGAGGCCATCATCCCAGCACCTCCTTGCCGGCACTCGGTGGAACCCCGTGAAATCCTCCTGACAGCCACCTGAAGGAGCAAATCTGGTTTTCAGAGCAACAGAAGCTGGTTTTGCATCTCACAGCTGATCAAGGGCAGAGCTGGAAGGAAAGCTACTTGCTGAGTCACGCTGAGGGACCTCGTGCTGCTGTGTCCCATCCCCCACACTCCTGGCCGGCTGGTGCCTTAATACGACCAGCTCCACAAAGATTGGGGACCCAGTTCCCTCTGTCCCCTGTTCCCCCAGTACTTTTCCATTGAATCTTTATCTGGGCAGTTGTGCAATACAGCATTTTGTCCCTTGCCAAATAGTGGTGTCAGTCTCATCTTGGTGCTCCCTGGCACAGAGTGACAGATGCAGCCCCTCCTGAGGCTGCTAGAGGGTGGAGCCTTTGGTTCACATGGGCTTCTGGAGCTGGTTTTTCAATGGGGTGAGTTATGCATTGGCAGGAATCAGCATTGGTAGTGCTGGGGTGAGCATGACCTTAAGCTGGATTCTCTGCCCTGGGGCTTTGAAGATTCAGAAGCTTCAGAGCTAGTGGGAGAGCCGTTCCATTTCAGTGCCCTGGGTGAGCAGGATGCCAGCTCTTCCTTCTGCCCTGGAAAGGTGACAAGTCAGTTCCCTTAACGCATGTGTGCTGGAGCGAATCTGGGAATCCAGCGTGTTCTTTATGCCTCCAGTTGCCTATGTCAAGGACACTCGTGGCCTCGCTTTCCCCCTTCAAGATCCTCACCCTTTGCCTGAGGCCAGAAGAGTCCTCCATACAGTGAATTGGGTTCTCCAAGAAAGGTGTCCTCCTGGTTGGTGGAATATTCTGAATGGTTAAAGGTTGTCATGGAAACTGTAGCTGAGTGATCAATGATTAATGAATTGAAAAAGTGATAAAGTGATGCAGCTAAAACAAAGGCAGCATGGGCCCAGATCTCTTCTGGTGGGGAACACAAGCCAGGGTCCTTCACATACACAAGTACTGTAATATCAGCTCTCCTAATATGGAAGGTTCTAGAAAAAAAATACATCTTCCTGTTGACTGCTGGGATTACCGTGTACTCTACCAACAAGTATTTGGGCACCTGCTCTGTGCACTTGTTAGTCACTCTTCTAGACATTGGAGGTTCAATAGTGAATAACATAGCCATATTGCCCTTAAAAGATTATTGCAAAGTCAGATATACAGAGAGAAGGAGAGACAGAGTAGAAGATCTTCCATCCTCTGATTCACTCCCCAAGTGACCGCAATGGCTGAAGCTGAGTCAATCCAAAGCCAGGAGCCTCTTTCAGGTCTCCCATGCGGGTGCAGGGTCCCAAGGCTTTGGGCCTGTCTTGACTGGTTTCCCAGGCCACAAGCAGGGAGCTGGGAGGGAAGCAGGGCTGCCGGGACCTGAATCAGCACCCAAATGGAATCTTGGCACGTGCGAAGCAAGGACTTTAGCCACTAAGTTACTAAGCCAGGCCCTACACTCCCTCCAAAAAAAAAAAAGATGTATTAATTGAGATGCAGTGTCACACACACATCTTCCATGCACTCGTTTACTCCACAATGGTTGTAATGGCCCAAAGCACACTAAGGCTGGGAGCCAGGAATTCCAGTAAATAAAGCCATCATCCATTGATTCCCCAGCCACATTAACAAGTAGCCAAATCAGAATCAGGGATCCAGAACCAGAACCAATCCTCGGACATAGAGTGCCAGCATTGCAGACTTACCCACTGCACCGCAATGCACTCCGCCACAATCCGAGATTCATTTCAGTGGAAACTAGAAAAGCATACAAATAAGAAAAGTACCGGTGATGTGATAGGACATAACTAGGGAATGGCTTTCTGGGGTGACGTGTAAGCTGCATCCCAATGGAAGAGAAGGAGCCGACCTTGGGGTAAACCGAAGAAGGAAGAGCTGAGGGGAAAGCCCTGGGTCGGGCTGAACTTGGAAGTTGCTGAGCAGCAGCAGCTAGCTTCTGGCTCTGTTCACCGCGAAGGGGAGCAGTAGAGGTCACCGAGGGCCTGAGTTCAGATCTTGCTCCAAGTGGGAAGGCTGGTGCTAAGCAGGGGAGTGTGGCAGTTTGGATGAGGGCAGTTGCAGAGCAGTCAGAAGTGGGAGGATCCAGGAAATACTGGACATACAGTTTATCAGGACCTGCTGATACTTAGGACTTGCAGGACAAAAATCAACTGGCAGTGTGAGGTGCTTAAAGCTCAGCGCACTCCCAGCACAGTACACTCAGTCATACCTTAGCCATGTAATCAAACCATCGAAGGTGCAGGATGGGGTCTCATGAACAGCAGGGAGAGAGATGCATCACATACATGGGACCCTCATCAAATTCTCATTGGCATCTGGAGGGCAGAGGACAGCTGATGTAGCTGAAGAAAAGGATGAGCTTGACCAAGAAGGCAGAAAAGCTGTCCTTCAAACGTGAAGACAAAAGTGGGGCTGGTGCCGCAGCTTAGCAAGTTGAGCTTCTGGCTTCAGTTTTCTCCTATAGGCCCTGGATCAAGTCTCAGCTGCTCCACTTCCCATCCAGGCTTGTGGCCTGGGAAAACAGTAGAGGCTGGCCTAAAGCTTTGGGACCCTGCACCCGCATGGGAGACCTGGAAGAAGCTCCGGGCTTCAGACTGGTCCAGTGCTGGCCAAGTGAACCAGTGGATGAAAGAGCTCTTTCTGTATCTCCTGCTCTGTCTGTAACTGCCTTTCAAATAAAAACAATTTTTAAAAAGACAAAAATAAACCAAAATTAATGGACTTCCATTCTAGAAGATCTGCCCTGGCAGGTAGAGCTTTGCCGCAGTAGCAGCTGATAAGTGCTGGGACAGGGAGCAAGTTCTGTTGAACTAGACTTGCAGAAGGCCAGATCCAGGGCAGGGAATGGGTCCAGTGGGGAGGCTGTGGACACCTCTCTGATGAGCATGAGAACCAGGTTTGGGGGCCAGCCTGACTAGGCGGTGGCACACTCCGGCATCAATGTTGGCTGGAGGGTGGAGTCAGCTGGGTTGAGTTAGGCTTCAGTGCCCAGTGATGTATACAAGATCTGAATGGGTTGGAGGGCAATCTGGACCAGTCCACTGCACTTGCTGGCAGGCACAGGAGCCAGAGCTGGGGACTGGCCCAGTGGGGGTTACCGGGGGTTGTTCTGAATGGGCTGCACGTGGGTGTGTGAGCGCTGAGCATGTGATGGGCAGGACTGGACTGGGCTGGGCTGGAGAACCCATTGATTTACAGAGAAAGGAGAGCAGAACAAGTTGATCAACCACCCCAGAGAAGCTGGACAGCAAATTTCTGGGTGAATGTACACTCGGAGGTGGACTATGTCAGCCAGTTAACCTCAAAAGGATTTCCCTCATCCTTGGAGCAGCCACATCAACAGCATTTGAGAACTATTGAAACCACCTGAGCAGAACCCTCAGAAACACTCCACAGCGGGGGCTCTGGGGTGACATGCAGTGACTGTTCCCATCCTGGGGTACTGAAGTGGCTGCGAGGCTGGGCATGGTTTCTCCTGTTCCATCTCCTTCTCCCCCAGATACAGGAAGAAGAAAAAGAAAACGTGTAGACAACGGTCTTGCCCACTTTCCCCTGATCCTTGACCCTTCCCACCCTGATCAACTATGTAAACATCATCAAAAATGAAAAAAATAAAAAATAAAAAATAAAAAGTAAAGATCTTCCCTGCGAGAAATACTAGAGGGAGTCCTCAGACTGAGAAGAAAGGACACTGGAAAGTAACTCCAATCCAGCTGAATAAGAGCAATGGTGGCGGTGACTAGGGGGAAAAGAGAGTATCAATGTAATTTCTGCCTTTAGTGCTCTTCTTATATCTAATCAAAAACAGAAGTACATAAAGCAACAATGATAAATCTGCATTGATGGGCATGGGGCTTTAAAGATGTAATTTGTACGACAATAACAGAACAAGAGTGGGGAGATAATGAAGCCATGCAAAGACAATTTTTGGTTTTTTGGCTTGAATGCACCGTGGTTTCAGTAGCAATGGCAGTTCCTGTTGGCTTTGATCTGTGTCAGCGCTTCCCACAGAAGAGTATTGGACAAATTCTGCCCCATGGTAATTATAAGGCAGCGTAACCGAAAATAAGGACAGGTCCCAAGAGACGCAGCCCCGGACTGGGTGGAGTATGCTATTCTGATGAAATGGGCCTGAAGAAATGGGAGCCATGGAAGGACCCTGCAACTCAGATCTGGAAGGAGTGTGACAAGAAGTTCTACGTCACCTGGCACTGCGTTGTGGGAGAGGAGTTTTTGCTTCTGTCTGGGTAGCAGTGCCACGCGCCCAGCGACCCACACAAAAACACAGACTTCTAGCTGTAGTTCAGATACCTCAGGCCAAGTTATTCAGCCTTGCCAAGAGGTCTCCTCAATCTTTGAACCCATATTGTGATTTTTAAAGAGCATTATTGTGGAGAGACAGACAGAACTCCCATCTGCTGGTTTGTTTCTCAGATGCTACCCAGTGTTGGAGCTGGGCCAGGCCAAAGTCAAGTCTCTACAACTCCATCCAGGTCTCCCTTTGGACAGCAGGGAATCAACTGTTGTTCCTTCCCCAGGGTCTGTATCAGCAGGAAGCTGGAATGGGGAGCTGGAGCCAGGATGCGAACCAAGGAACCCAGATGAGGAACCCAGGCATCACAGTCGGCATCATGACTACCAAGTCATACGCATGCCCTCTTTATTGTCTTCTGTTCTGCATTAGTGTATTGAGGTTGTAAAAAGGTTAACCAAACAATGTGCATTTGTATTTGGTTTCTAGTCCATGATTCTCTCTGCCTCGTGCTTTTTTCCCCCTCCCAATCCAGTTTTTAACTAATAATAAAATCTGTGTGGGAAAGAAATATCTGTAGGAGGGGGAAAAAGCAAATTTTTTTGGTAGTACTATAATTAATTTGGTATTAATCTGAGCTAGATGGCAATACATGAAGATGTTAAAGAGTAATGCCCATTCATCCAGTAAGAAAATGTCTCAAAACTGCCTTAAAAGAAACAGAGGAATTAACACACCACTACCAAATAGCCATTTAACATCACAGAAGGCAGCCTTGGAGGAGGAATAAAGAGGCAAATGAAGCATGGAAGATACACAGAAAGCCTCACCTCACCAGTAATTACACTAAATGTAAACGTGTTAAGTACTCCGGTGAAAAGGCAGATTTTGGAAGAGAAGATTTTCTAAGTGCTCCAGTTGTGTGCTGCTTATGAATGACACCCCTTGGATGCAAACATGCAGATAGATTGGAAGCGAAAAGGGGGAAAGTGTATCATGCAATTAAAGTGATTACACTAAGATCAAGCAAAATATCGCTTAAAGACTAAAACATTGACTGTGGATGGTGGGAAAGACAATAGCTCTCTCAACAATGTGAGAGATAGATAGGCTTTGGTTTGTGAAATGTTTAGGCTTTGGTTTATGAAATCATGTTTAGGTGTTTAACCGAATTCTGGAACGTGGGGCCTTGCACTCTGCCCTGTGAACTCTTTTGTGAATGAGTGTCACATGAATTCCTTTGGAGAGGATGTCATTGGCGTGATGGAGAAAAATGAGTTGCCTGTAAAAACAGTGTACAATGGTGAAGTTGTGGATAGCCAGGTGGAGGGCACACCAGCTGATAGGCTGTGAACAGTAGGCGCTGAGCAGAACACAGCACACACTAATCGGATCTGTAATAGCAAGACGTTAGCCAGTTGTTGAAAGACAGGGTCATTCTGAGGTACTGGGCTTAGCAGCCATGCCTTAAAAACACAGTATCCGCTGCGAGGTCCATTCGTTCTGCTGAGGCTGAAGAGAAGGTTAACTGAGAAGACGTGGAAATAATGAACATTTGCCTGAACAGGTTTTGGAGAATGGATTTCTGTCCTTGAAGTCCCGCTTTAACTTGCACTGGGATGCATTGAACTCTTGTCTGTAGGATCCCCCCTTAATCCCCCCAATCCAACGTATAACCGCAAAGACGATTTCTTGTTCACGTGTGAGTCACTGGGACAGCGCTTCCAGGTCCACTCCGAGCTATTGCAGGGTGGTGAGCACTTCCCACCGCTCCGAAGGCCACAGGGAGTGGCTGACCTCAGCCTTGGTGGTGGCTCACAGACCAGGCATAATGACGAGGGTATAATTATACAGGGGAGCTGCACACAAGAAGCAAGTCTGTGACGTCCGTCCAGAACTGCACATCTTCTGTCTGCTGGATTTCCTTGGTTTTCTCACAGAAGCACAGGGCAAATTTGCCAGTTGTCTTACTTCCCTCTGCAAAACAGTCCTGCCCTTGGTGGCTGTCAGTGCAAATATTCACACACACATCTTCAAACCCTGTTCAAGCAGAAATAAATCACTGGTGGCTAGACTTTGCCTTGTCACTCATCATCACACACAAGTGGCCGTGTCCTCGGGGGACATAACTCAGGCCGACCCTGGCTTGCTCACTCTCTGTGCTAAAGGGGGCAGCCCAGATGACAGAGGGTCTTTAACTCAGTGTAAGACGTTGGCCTTGCAAGAAGCATCACATCTTCTTTCTTCAAAGAATATTTCATGGTGACACATCCTGGATACAAGTGACAAGGAGACTTACATATGCAAAGTTGAAATCATGATCAGTCACTCAGTGTAAGAAATACAACGAGTCAAAAAAAAAAAAAAAAAAAAAAAAAAAGAAATACAACGAGTCCTCAAAGCATTCATGGGGAGCGAACATTATCTTTTCATCCCATCTTCCAGGAGCTTTATAAACATTTTTGTTTTTAAAATATTTTAATTAGTTCTTAACAGGTTCAATATAGTTAGTAGATTTTCATGAATTTTTGAAGTAATTATGTATTTATTTATTCAGTGCCTCTTGTGTATGGGTGTTGTTCTAGGTACTTGGCTGACATCAAAGAACAAAAGGAAAAAATAGCCCAGTGTTCTGGATGTAGCATTTTGGGGGGAGGGGAAGATTGAAATTAGCCACCGTGCAACTAAGACAGAACTTCAGAAAGTCTGTGAAAAAAAAGACTTAAAAGCAAAATTTATTTTGATGTAAACATTTTTTGAAATCCGTGCATAGCTATTTTTAAAATAATGCGTAGTATTCGGTCATTTTTGGGGGGAGATTCCTTACAAGCGTAGATTTCAAAAGCAATGTTTGCACCAAAATGTGTAGCTTATATGGCTGTCATTTGTTAACTCTCACTGCTATGTAGGCTTTGGTGCAGCATGATATGGGTCTGCGCAGGCCCCTGCCCATGTTGCCTGGTATTGGGTGCTGCTGGTTGGCACTTCTGTATCTGCTTGTGCACCTGTGAGCATTTTCTGGGCCCAGTGCCCAATGAGGGAAATGGCTGGGTAAAAGGCCTCTGCATCTGCATGTTTAGTAAGTGTTACAGAGTTAGACTTTGCTCCCTGGCCCGCCACCACCAAAAGGCGTTGAAGTCCTAGATCCTCGTACTTGTGACTGTGAGCTTATATAATTGAGTGTTTGCAGATGATCAGATCAAGATGAGGTCACTAGACCCTAATCTACTGAGACTTAGATTCACATAGACTGAGCTGCAGAGAGAGATGCTGCTGCTGTGAAGACACTGGGAAACTCAGGTGCAGGCCACCGAGCCCCTCTCTCCCCCGGAGCTACCAGGTGCTGGAAGAGGGGCAAGAAACAACGCTGCCAGTGGCTTCCAGACCCGTGAGGCTGTACGTTTCTGTCGTGGGCACCTCCCCGTCTCCGGACCTCTGCTGTTACGATAGCCCTAGCACATGAACACACGGAGCTGTATCCTGTAGCGTTCCCTCCGGCCCTGCCCGGCTGTCTGCACTGCCGCTCCACCTGTTCAGACTTGTCCCCCCCCTGGGTGTGGCAGGAACACGTCCGCGTTCGCCGATGTGGTAGAGCATCTTGTTTGTGTTTACAGCTATTGGTGTTTCTTTCTCTCTGGGAAATGACTGTACACGCACACTTCTCCGACAACCCGTAGGACTTCTTTAGGTTCTAGAAACTTGTGCTCTGACAGTTTATATGTGTCGTAATGCTTCCCGTCCACAGCAATGCTCCTGGCGGTCGTATCAGTTTGGAGTCTGTGTCACCAGGTGCATAAATATTTAAGACTGTTTTGTCTCTGTGATGAGCAGGTGCCTTTTCATCACCGTGAGACGCCCTCTTTCTCGGCTTTGATGCGATCTACTTTGATATAGTCACTTGAGCTTCATTTTGATTAGGATTAGTACGGTTGAACTATATGTTAGCAATGATATAGAGGAACTGGGGGAGGAAACTGGGGAGGGGATAAGGGAATATGAAACTGTATTATAAAATAATAACAATATTAATAAAATGTATTAAAAAAAGGATTAGTATGGTAAATATTTTTCCCTGCCCTTTTTATTATTTTTTTAATATGTAAAGGGTGTTTCCTGTAGGCAGCAGAATTGAGTATTGTTCTTTTATGTGATATGACAAACTCTGCCTTTAGCTTGGGGGATTTTAAACCATTTACATTTATAGTAGATACTGAGGCTGCTGTGGATGATTTGATAGTAATGCAGGCAAGTCTTTTTCAAGATGCATTTTGTCCTGTGTTCAAGGGTCAGGATTGCAGCTTGGATGAGATTAAACTAGGCTGAGTGAGGAGCTGAAGTCAGTCCATCAATAGGGTCTAGGTCCTGGCCAACAGGGCAGGGGAGACCTACCAGGAAGAAGGCCTGCCAGTCACCCTCTGGAGCTGAGGAAGCTGGATGCCTGGGTTCTGTGGGGCTGAGGGAGCCGGGTAGCCAGGTTCCACAGAGCTGAGGGAGCTGGGTGCCCGGGTTCCACAGAGCTGAGGGAGCTGGGTAGCCAGGGTCCATGGAGCCGAGGGAGCCAGGTGCCCAGGTTCCATGAACTTAGAGAGCTAGTGTCTGGGTTCCACGGAGCTGAGGGAGCCCGTGGCTAGGTTCCACAGAGCTGAAGGAGCTGGGTGCCCGGGTTCTACAGAGCTGAGGGAGCTGGGTGCCCAGGTTCCACGGAGCTGAGGGAGCCAGGTGCCCGGGTTGTGTAGAGTTGAGGAAGTTAGGTGCCCGGGTTCCACGGAGCTGAGAGAGCCTGTGCCCGGGTTCACGGAGCTGAGGGAGCTGGGTACCTGGGTTCTATGGAGCTGAGGGAGCCAGGTGCCCGGGTTGTGTAGAGCTGAGGAAGTTAGGTGCCCGGGTTCCACGGAGCTGAGGGAGCCTGTGCCCGGGTTCACGGAGCTGAGGGAGCCGGTGCCCGGGTTCACGGAGCTGAGGGAGCCTGTGCCCGGGTTCACGGAGCTGAGGGAGCCTGTGCCCGGGTTCACGGAGCTGAGGGAGCCGGTGCCCAGGTTCACGGAGCTGAGGGAGCCGGTGCCCGGGTTCCACGGAGCTGAGGGAGCCTGTGCCCGGGTTCACGGAGCTGAGGGAGCCGGTGCCCAGGTTCACGGAGCTGAGGGAGCCTGTGCCCGGGTTCACGGAGCTGAGGGAGCCTGTGCCCGGGTTCACGGAGCTGAGGGAGCCGGTGCCCAGGTTCACGGAGCTGAGGGAGCCGGTGCCCAGGTTCCAAGGAGGCTCCGTAGCTTCCATCGCAGATACGACTTCAGCTGAGGGTGATCTGTCCATCAACTTCCAGTTTACGTGTACCCATCTGTCTAAGGACCATGCTGTGACCAAGTTACCCACCCTGACGGAGACATAGGCCTGGCTGGGAGGAGGCATCGCATCTATCCTCCCTTTGCCTATTCTGGTGGGGAGGTCCTCTGGAGTTGGCCACACCAGCTTCGTCTTCTCGGGTCAGCTGTCACCCAGGACCACACAGGCTTGGGTGCTGCACTCAACAGCACTTGTTTCCCCAGGAGCTGCCGCGCCGCACGCTGCCCTAACATTGGACATCAGGGTCTGACCCGGCACCTCGGACTACCATGTGGCCTGAGTCGGAGGCAGCTCAGCCTTGGCGGGCTCTCGGCTGCATTTCAGAATGAGCACTGCTATCTGGACTGGGAGCAGGTTTCCTGTAGGCTCCATGTGGAGTGGAAAACTCAAGCCTCACCACCCGCACTGCCCCTCCTGGGTCTTGAGGCCTGGACTGTTCCTCCAGGAACTTGAGAGAAATAGCTTCTGCCCTGGGGAGCTCTGCTTGTAGCTCCACCTCCTGTTCTATTTTTAGGAGTTTCTCTCGCAACAAACTGGAAAATGGAACAAATAAATACACGTGCCCTTCCAGCAGAAAGGAGGGGTGTGCAGAGGGATCCCAGGAGACCTCCTTGGGAGCATGTATAGGCTCACCCAGCTGAGCAGAGCACGGCGACACCCCTGTTTACAGGTGGGGAAACCGAGACACACTCTCCCCACCCAAGTTCCAGAAGAATCAGGGACTCAATTCCAGCTCTCTCGGTAGAACACTCTGCATGCTGACTCTCGACTCAGTAATTAGCACGTGATCCTGTTCACCCCTGGAAAGGTGATTTAAAAATAAATATGGCATTTGACCCATTTACAAATCAAGGTGTGCCCGGAGACCAGTTCACACGGAAGCCCATGTTGCTGAAGGCCGACCTGCAGGAGGTAGGGGCTCAGGGCCCCTAGCTTGGGCTCTGCAGGGAGCTTCCCTGGCTCATGCTGCTGTGACAGGCTGGGTAGGTGCTGTGCCTGTGCCTGGCACACCCAGGGCCCTGCGTCCTGTGCAGTCTCCAGAAAGCGCACTATGGCCTGTTCACAGCTGCCTCAGATTGGGGGCAGCTGGGGGACAACTGGGCGTGGTGGGCCCCTCCTCGAGCATGGAAGAAGTAGCTGGGATGTGGGCACAGCTGCAATTGCTGCGTTTCCTGGGGCAAGCCACCTTCCCTGTCTGAGTTTGGAGCTCTGGACAGCCTTTTATCCTGGAACCCAGCCAGGGTATCATTACAAAAGTCCCTCCTGAGCAATTCATTTTTTGGCACATGAGGTTCCCTGAAAAGGTAAGGTTGTTCCTCATTCCCATTTCACAGATGAGAAAACTGAGGTTTAGCAAAAACAACAACAACAACAAAAACAAAAGCAGGGACTCGGTCTGTGTTTGGCGTAGATAATGAGGACAAGAGGGTCCGACCCTCGATTCCTGAGGGTATGTTTCACGTGGAACCCTGGGAGACTGGGGCACCTGTCCATACCCCCCACCCCCACCCCTATACCCACCCCCCAGGCACAGGCCAGCAAGAGGAGTTGTTACTGAAAGCATCTGAGTGCCCCCTGGCTGCCCAGGAGCCAGCCTTAGCATCCACAGGCATCCAGAGCGAGGCCTCCTCCCCTCATTCCTGGCTCTCTGCCTTCCTCCCTGCTCTGTCTCCTTCAGCAAATATTTGCCGTTAGTTGCGAGCTGCTGCCATGGTTACAGGCATCCCGGGAGCTGAGGGTCTAAGTTGGACTTTAAGTCTCTTTACAATTCAAGGCCATGGAGCACAACACCCGGGTCCTGCTGCCAGGACTGCAAGTCCTTTGCTGGCTGAGGGAATAGGGGGCATGATTCCAGGCTCCCCTAGGCCCCGCAGCCCTGGGATTTGGGGAAGAAGAGCCCAGAATCCCACAGGCCTCCCTTGGGGACCTCCACTTCAGTGTCCCCCCACTCCTGAAAAGTGGTGGTGTCCCAAGCTCGCTGTTTCCGATGACCCGGGGTCAGCTAGGACCATGGACTCTCTGGAATGTATCTGAGAAGGAAGACGTACTGGGGAAACCGAGGCAGGTATGTGGCTTGGAAGACTCTGGCTTTGTGCTTATAATGACGCCACAGACTGTGGGCTCATGGTTCTGGAGCCACGTCAGGGACGGCTTCCTGCTGTCAGAATCCCAGACAACAAGGGACACCACGTGGTAAGACATGTCTGTGTGTCCGTCCAGCCCCTCCCTCTGCGTCTCTAACAAGACACTGGGATTCAATTAGGAGGACTCCAGCTGATGGCTTGGGTGGGACCCAGTGTTCCCCCTCTGCACCCCCAGGACGGGGCAAGAGCTCAATACCACGAACCTTTGGAGGCTCACAGGCCAGAGCCAGACCCTCAGAAGGTCCCTGCTGGCAGTGGTCACCAGCATCCACGATGCCTTCCTCTGCAGGACCTTTTATTCCCGGACAAATGAACTGCTATCTGCTGCCTGACTGAGGGCCGAACCAAGGCAGTGCTCGGCAGAGCTGCTCTGAAGGTCCAAGGAGCCACAGCAAGCACATTCAGCGTCTGTAGCTGATACGACAACCACCCTGAAGCATCAGCTGAGCACCAGTGCGTGTTCAGTGCCACATGGCAGGGAGTCAGGCACTGAGTCAAAGCTAGGACAGCCTGGGGGATGGCAGGGTCCCAGTCACTGCCTTGCAGAGCTGGGCTTGTCCCCAGAGTGGCCATCTCCACAGACACCCCTGGTCCCTGCATGTCCCATCTGCACACTCAGCAGCATGAGTACACGCCTCGCCACAGGCAACATTCCTGCTTCCTGGGCCTCATTGCCCACTCACGTTCCCGCAGCTCCTCCGTTCAACCTCTCCAGGCCAGTGAATGAATCCTATAGCCACCCAAGGGCTCCCTTGGAGGCCGCAGACAGCTTGGAGGGAGGCTCCCCCTGCTCTGCCAACCCCCCCGCCCCGCCAACACTGCCACTCCTGCGTGCCCCCTCGGAAAGTCTGCTCTGGTTACCCAGCTCAGAGAGCCCCTCCAGACTCTCCTCCAAAATGCCCCGCACCCCTTCTTCCCTCTCCCTGCCCCCTGCTTTCAGTCTCCAAAGCCCAGACGACTCCTGCTATAAGAGGGAACCTCTGCAAAACAGACTCGCATCTGTCCCAGTCCCCTGTGCCCAGCGAGGAGCCAGGGCCCAGAACGTTCTCACATCAAGTAGAACAGAAGTCCCCGCTTCCAGACAGTGTCAGATACACATGGTCAGCAGCAGTCGGAGAATATCTTTATTCTGGAAAGTTCTAGAAATAATCGACACACATTTTAAATCGCTTTTATCACACAGTATTCTGTTGTAATCGCTCTAGTTTTATTCATTGTTGTTCCCCATGTAGCGTGCCCGGTTTCTAAATGAAGTGTTCTTGTGGTGGGGGAAGAAGGGTTGTGGTCCTAACTGTATCTGGTGGGTCTCTGGAAGGGCTCCCTCCACCCTGGCCCCAAATGCAGAGCAGGGCATCACTGGGAAGAAAGGTAAGTGAAGGGCAGGGGGCGGTGACTCCCAAGGCAGTTAGCGCTTTGCAGGCGAGGGAACCTGTGTCCAGCCCCTGGAACAGCCATTCTGTCTGGAGACTGAGTCAGCGCGGCCCTGAGGCCTGGAGCCAGGGGCCAGGGCATCTTCTTCAGCTGCGGATTCCTGGTGGGGTCCTTTTACTCTCCCGCCAGCAAGTCCTTCCCAGCGGCGTCTTGGCTGATCTCAGCTAGCATTGCACACAGATGAAGGCTTTGCACTGGAGTGGGAGCGGGGATGGAGGGGTGGTTTTACCAAATATTAAATTCCAATTAGCCAGAAGCAAAGGAGGAAAGCAGACAGACACCAGCCCGGCTGGAATGTAAATCATGTTCTCTAGTCCGCATGGCGCTGTTCATGTCTTGTCCTGGAGCCCCGCTGTATTCCCACGCCCTTCTGGCAGCCGGGCGTGGGCGACCAGCTGCAAATGTGGGGAGCAGCTCGGCTCAGCAGGAAGAATGAAGGGTCCTCCCCCTACCCCCTGCCTTCATGGGCACAGTTGCCAGCTGTGCAGTTATAAGTGCCTGCTGGGTCTTGGTGGTGGGGCTGGGATAGGGAAGGGCTATCACAGTGTCCCATGATGCTACCCCAGTGGAAACGCCCTTCTTCTCCATCTGTCTACACCCCCTCCGCAGAGCTCAGCTGCTTTCCCACAGTTGCAGAGTGACTGCTGTCCCTGGCAATTTTTGCCTTTTGCTTTTTAAGGTTTATTTTATTTATTGAAAGGCAGAGTGATTCTCTGGTTCATTTCTCGGATGTCTGCAACAGCCCAGTGTGATTGGGGCTGAGATCAGCGATCCAGGAGTTCCATCCTGGCCTCCCACTTGGGCGGCAGGAGCTCAGGCACTAAGACCTTCATCCACTGCTTTCTCGGGCGCATTAGCAAGGAGCTGGCTCGGAAGAGGAGACCCTAAGACTGAACAGACATTCTGATGGGGGGATGCCAGCACTGCAGGCAGAAGATTAACTTGCTGCACCACAATACAGGTGTCTTTAAATGTTCCTCCCCCTCCACTGTGTTGGGGGACAGGCCCCAAGGCCACAACCATCCCTGGGATGGGCCTTACTGATCTCTGCTGACTTGGCCATTGCATGGCCTCAAAGTTCACATAAGCAAGCCTGAACTTGCGGTACCGCAGGCAAGGACTGCGTCTGGGGATGAAGGAGCTGACAGGAGATCCCAAGGAAGGCCCTTGTGTTTCCAGAAAGAGGAAAGCAACACACAGAGGGATGTGACCACGGGAAGGCACAGGGTAAGGTTGCCTCACAGGTTCAAGCCAAGAAGAGGACTTTGGCCCCTAGAACTGTGGGGAAAGCAAACCCGTGGCATCTTGTGGTGGCAGGCATGGGTTGTGAAGACACCCATGGCCTGGGACAGTAAAGCATGGGCAGGGAACAGCCAGGTGGCCCAGAGAGACCAGGGCCCATGGAACAGCCGTCCTGTCTTGAGTCTGACAATGCTGGGGCAAACATCTCTTGAATTTTTTTAAAGATTACTTTGTTTATTTGAAAAGCATATTTATGGAGAGGGAGATATGGAGATCTTCCATCCGCTGGCTCACTCCCCAGATGACTGCAATGGCCAGTGCTGAACCAGACCAAAGCCAGGAGTGAGGAATGCCCATGTGGGTGCAGACGCCGGAGCACTTGAGTCATCTTCTGCTTTTCCAGTGCACGAGCAGGGAGCTGGATGGGAAGTGGAGCACTGGGACTCACACTGGTGCCCATGTGGGATGCTGGACCCACTATGCCACAATGCTGGCTCCCCTCCTGGCTGCTGCGAGGGCCGCTGAGGAAAGACCCTCTCTTTGGGACTCAGATGTCTGGGCCCCCGTGTGGGGAGCTCTCTGCAGACGCACAGTGTCCTAGCCTGGTCCATGTTGGTAGTCCTGAGCTGTCCTCGTGGGAGCCCTTTGTCATCTGAGAGAGGCGTTCCATCTCTCAGACCACCGTGCATCCTGGCTCAGCTCCAACAGCACACAGACTCTCAGACCTCACCACTGGGGACTCCAACTCCAGACACCTGAGGGGCCTGGGCTTTACATGCACCGTTCACAGACTTCGGGTGGGCAGTGACGCTGCCAGCGGTAGACACTGCTTGGGGAGATTCTGAGGCTGCCCAGCCTTGTGCCCTCTTGAAAGGGCCTTGGGACTAAAGCAGGAGCCTGGAAGAGTCAGCTGTGGGTTAAGGCTCAGCTCTGCCCTTCCTGATTTGTCTCCTTGGGCAACCCACTTGGGTTTCCCAGCATGTCTGGCTCTCTGGCCCATCCTCCACAGCTGCGTCCATTCTCCACCCAGCGGTCAGGCCATCACAGAGCCCAGGTCTGGCCTTGCCCTCTCCCTGTTAAAGGGTTTCCTTGTCCACAGAGGGGGCCCTTGACCCTGACGGCCTTCCGTCTGCCCTCATCTCATCTTCCATGTAGTTAAAGGCTGACGTCTTCACTCTGAAAGCCACAAGCGGCCATTCTTTGTCTCCTAAACCACTGGGCTTCCTGGGGAAGACAGGTTCCCAGGTCCAAGAAAACAGGAGAGAGAAAGCGATGTGTGGGTCTCTTCCAGCCTCCACGGAGGACCAATCAGCACACGGAGCCAGAAGCCAAGGAAAGACAAACGCATCAGGGAGAAGACTCAAGGAGCTCACACGGGGCTTGGAACAATTTCTGCTCCAAAGTCTTTATAATTCACAGGCCCCAAGTAAAGGACTTAAAAGAGGTCTTGCATCCATAGCAGGAAGAAATCAACTGTTAGCTAAATGCATCTTGGGCCCCAGTTAACCAAAATGCAAGACCCAAAAGGTCAAATTGCTTCCAGGTTACTTAGCTATAACCCAGGCCAAAGCTCAAGATTGTTTATAGAAATAAAAACATCCAGGACACAACAATTCACCATAGCTGACATTCAGTGAAAAAGCCCTTATACTCAAAGAAGCAGGAAACTTTACTTAGAAAGGAGAAGAACCAATCCATTAATATTAAGGGATATAGGAGGGCACCTCAGAAAGTTGGTGGAAAGTTAAATATTTGGGCGAAAGAAAAATGAAGTCCTTGCATTGTTTTCTCATAATACATATCTCATATGCATTTTGAAGATTCCTTGTATTATATATGTGCAAGAAGTTAGAGCAGAGATTGAACATGTTAATTGAGTATAACATGTATACGGTAACTTATTTTTTAAAAGATCCAGATTTTATTTATTTATAACAATAAGAACTGTAGGATCTGAAATGAATCATTACTTTTATACCCAGTGAAACTATTCTTTAGGAATGAAGAAGATATGAAGACGTTCTCATCAGAACAAAAATCAAAGCAATATGGCACATGCAGACCTACTGCTAAACTATGAGCTAAAGGAAGTTATTGAAACAGGCAGGAAATGATCAAAGCGTCTTCACCCACCAGGAAGGAAGAGTAGAAACAGTCTCTCTTCGTGAGCTTTGTCTTATTTGATGTCTGAAACAGAACTCAGAGCACCATCTGATATTAAGACAGCCTTGCGGTGGGTGTGGCAGTAAAGCCGTTGCCTGGAATGCTAGCGCCTCATTGGAGTGTTGGTTCGGGTCCTGACTGCTCCTCTTCTGTTCCAGCTCCCTTAGCTGGGAATGCAGCAGCAGGTGTCCAAATGCTTGCCGTGTATGTAGGGTGGAGTCCCAGGCTTCTGCCCAGCCTCATCGCACTGTCTCCTCTGTTAACTCTGCCTTTCAAATCAATACAAAGTAGACTTTTTTTTTTCAAATGGCTTTTGAAATTTAGGGACCTAAAAGGAAATGAGCTCTTCACACTTCAGCCAGGAAACTGTGACAAACTACCTAAATAGTAAAACCCAGAGCAGCCACTAGAAAACCTAGATGAAGAGAGACTCAAAACACCACTTATAAGTCAAGAAAGAATGCCCAGCAGCTCTTCAAGCAATCCCTTAGGGCTGTGCGCACGATGTGGGACACGGCCCAAGATCCACGGCAAGGAGATGAAGACGAGACGGTGAGCTGTGCAGCCTGTCTTTTTCATGTACTGATCATGTCTATGGGGACGGGGCAGCTCAGGTTCTCTGAGAAGCAGCTGTTGTTGGACATTAGACCGGGATTGTTCTGCGAGAGGTTTACTGGGCTGGGGCTCGGGGAAGCCTATGCAGGAACAGTAGGAGGCAGTGAGGAGTCTGGGGCGGGGTGTAGGGGGTGTGGGTCTCTTCAGGTCCCTAAGGAGGAGCAGGGAAAGAGAGAAATTAGGAATAGTGGGTTGAAGGGACATGTTCGGGTCCCAATCCCAGATTTGTGAAGGTGACCTAGCTCGGAAATGGGTCATGAAATGAAGCAGTTCAACATGAGCTCATCTTGAATTTCCGGCGAGTCCTAAATGGAAGGCAGAGAGCAGGAGAGGCAGAGAAAGTGATCTCGCCTCTGCTCATTTACTCATTACCTCATCCGGGATGGTCCAGGTTGGCCCAGGCTGCATCCAGGAGCCAGAAATTCTGTCTGGTCTCCCCGCTGTGGACTGGCAGAGTTCAAGTTCTTGAGCTGTCCTCTGCCACTTCCCCAAGTGCGTCAGCATGGAGATGGACCGGCTGGAACTGGCTCTTGGTAGGAGATGACAGTGTTGCAAGTTGTGATTAACTGACAATCATGTCAGTTCCAGCTTTGAGAGCCCCCTGTCATTGGCAGCCACTCTTGGGGTCATTTGTAATAGATGTCTTGGGAAATAAACGCAAGAACACAAGGTCCTAGGTGGAGGAGAACCTTTGCCCATAGCCATGGGGTTTCCTGGAGGCACAGTTGTTCATTGGAGAAGCCCAACATCTCTCGGAGTATGCTTGCCTTTTTGTCCCCATCACTGTCAGTGCTGGATCAGACTTGACCTTGGTATGACCTTGGCATGACCTTGACAACAGATTCTATGGCCCTGACCCTCCTTACAGAGTGGGCTCTAAAACTGGCCATGGTGATGCCAATTTAGATTTTTTTTTAAAAGAGATTAATGTGTTTTGCAGAGATATTTTTGATGAAGAATTATTTGGCTAAATGAATAATCATTCTCAATTTGTCCTAAATGCCTATTTTTCCCACTTTTTCTTTCCTTTTTTTCTTCTTCAAGATTTTGTGTTTGTTTGAAAGGCAGAGTTACAGAGAGAGGAATAGACACAGGGAGCTCTTCTGTCTGTTGGTTCACTCCCCAACAGCCAGAGCTGGACCAAGCTGAAGCCAGGAGCTAGGAGCTCCGTCTGGGTCTCCCACGTGGGTGTTAGGGACCCATCCTTCAGTGCTTGCCTGTATGTGTTAGCAAGGACTTGGGATGGGATTAACCTGCTGCGCCACAGTGCTGGCCCCAATCTGGCAGCCAAGCCAGGAATTCCAGCCATCTCCTGCAGAACCTGAACAACCCCCCCCAGCTCCATACATGCTGCACACCAGGAAGGAGGGGTTACATGCTAAGAGCCGATCTCAAGGATAGAAGGATAGAAAACAGCCGCAATGAGGAGACGGATGTGTTCATGAACTTGACCGCGGGATCGCCTTAGGTTACGCTCACACAGCGGAACACCAGGCTGCACTCCTGAAGCTCCAGGTCACACACCCTGAAGCCCACACATAGTTTCTGCATTTTACACATTTTTTGCCCTGAACTTTTCTGAGACCTCTCATCTATGTGGATTTCAAAATGTTTTTTCTACCAGACTAAACTTTTAATCCATGTTTTTAAAAAAGATTTTATTGTTAAGATTTTCGTTCTAATATTTATTGCAAAGATGAAGGGATTGCAGACCCGTGTGGGCCTCCCACTAGGATGGAGAGAGTTGGGGTGACGGACAAGGTGGACAAGATACATGTTTCTGTTTTCCCTCCAGTGTCCGCGTGCGGGGACTGGGGATGAAGTGCAGAACTCCTTGCTGTCAGACCACTTCAGTGCCCAGAGACAGAGATGGTCATTTGAGGTTGCTTTAGAGACCCCGACGAGGGAAAGAATGTTCTGATGGTGTTGTTTGAGCGGTCTTGATTATTCTGCAAAGTTGTTGGCTTCCTTGTCCCAGATGTGAGAACATACAAGACCTTCAGCTACCTGTCTGCCTCCGTGTGTCCATGGACCTAGATGGTTGCTGTAAAACCTGGCCTGGAGCTTGTTCAACCTGACTTTCTTTCCATCTTCTGATGAGGGACTTGAAGTCGTCTGTGGATTTAGCTGGGCTGGCTGTCTTGTCTTTCCTGTGCATCTGGGTGTGTTCTGCATGCTTGAGTGAGAGTCAGCAATTGGGGTGGCCCAGTCTTGTAATATGTGCGCTGGGATTGGGCCACATGTGTATTTAATTTTCCTTGAGGACAGAGATGAAGTACAGTGGTCTAGTTGGGGGGCCTCCAAGAAATCCCACCTGGCAGGTCCACAGACCTGTACTCTCTTGTTCACCAGTGGTTGCAGTGCCCAGCCCATCTCCTGCGCCAGACCACACATGTACCAGGGAGTTCATCTGGCCTCTCCTGCTCCTAGCCCTGGCTCACGTGAACCACAAGGTACTACAGGCTAGCTCTCCATCCCCCTCCCCACCCGACTGCCCCAGCCCTGGCTCTCACCTGGCAGATGCTGCAACCTAGCCCAGCTCGGCTCTCCCCTAGCCCTGGCTCTCACATGAACCAGTGGACACCGCACCCGAATCATGATCCCGTTCTCCTAAACAAAACGAAACAAAACAAACAACAACAACACAACCCGAAAGGCTGGATGACAGAGGTCAGGAGGCAGAGGAAGCGGAGAGTGCACACACGAAACTAAGAGATTTGTCCATTCCACTTACCCCCCATGACTGCAATGGCCAGGGTGAGCTTGGACAAAGCCATGAATTCTGTCCATGTCTCCCACATGGGTGCAGGGCCCCAAGCACTTGGGCCATCTTCTGTTGCTTTCCCAGGCACGTTATCAGGGAGCTGGACTGGAAGTGGAGCAGCTGAGACTTGAACCAACAGTGCGGATTGGAAGATGAATACCAGTTCAATTCCAAGAACCCTCTGAAGGACTCTCCTCTGTGTGACACTGAGCTGTCAGTTAAACCTCCACAGAGATGGAGGACAGAAACATGGACTGCAGCCATTCTATCACCGGGAGGGGAACAGCCTGAGCCAGGAGGCCCCCAGTTCCCACCCACTCTCCTATTACAAGCCAGACAAAGAACAGGAAATGCATTGTCAACAGAAGGAGCCAGTAAGGGAGTTTGTTATTGGTTTATGTATCTGGAAGTGCTGGAGGCAGGTGGACACCAGCACAGGTTCTATCCAGCAACTTCGTAAATGTGTAAACAGTATTTGTCTATCGTGTTAACGACACATACATGTACACGCATCCACACAGATGTAATCATATTAGGCAGAGGGAACAGCAGGTGCCAGCACCCTGGGGTGGGTCAGGAAGCAGGAAGGGGCACGTGTTTGGCCTGGAGGTGGGAGGGTGGGATGCATAGTAGGAGAGGCGTCCCAGACTACAGCCTCTGGAGCTGGGGTGCCCAAGGCCAGCACCTGGGACTTGCTTCTGTCTTGGAAAACTGCAGAAGGATCAATGGGGACAAAGGCATTGTTGGAGTTGGGTTGCCACTAGGACAGCCTGGCTGCTGCAGGAGTGGACAGTGGGAGACCCGGCAGGGGGAAGGCAGGAGGCCACACTGCTTGTTCTATTAGCTCAGGATGGATTCAGTGCAGGGGGTTGGGGACCTGGGGTGTGGCATGGAGGAAGTGAGACGGGATTGGATCTGCATGTGCGCTGAGTGGGGAGCTCACAGGGCTGCTGGCAGATTGGCCGTGGGTGCGAGAGTAGGAGAGGCATGAGGGTGACTCAGGGTTCGCTAGAGCCTGGGGGATGGTGACACCCCCATGTGCTGAGATGGAGTGGGTGGGGGGCGGGAAGAGTGGGCTCTGGGCTTGGGAGGAAAACGTGCTGGGGAGGACGGGCTTGCCCTTTGGAGCCAGGTGGAGATGTGCATAAGTGTGCCTGGCAGCCTGGATGGGGGCAGCAGTCAGGGTCGGGAAAAGGAGCTGGGCAACAGGGGCTGGTGTGCCCACCTGGCTGGAGGCTGCCACATGCCGCACAGGGGCTGGTGTGCCCACCTGGCTGGAGGCTGCCACATGCCGCACAGGGGCTGGTGTGCCCACCTGGCTGGAGGGTGCCACATGCCGCACAGGGGCTGGTGTGCCCACCTGGCTGGAGGGTGCCACATGCCGCACAGGGGCTGGTGTGCCCACCTGGCTGGAGGGTGCCACATGCCGCACAGGGGCTGGTGTGCCCACCTGGCTGGAGGGTGCCACATGCCGAACAGGGGCTGGTGTGCCCACCTGGCTGGAGGGTGCCACATGCCGAACAGGGGCTGGTGTGCCCACCTGGCTGGAGGGTGCCACATGCCGAACAGGGGCTGGTGTGCCCACCTGGCTGGAGGGTGCCACATGCCGAACAGGGGCTGGTGTGCCCACCTGGTTGGAGGGTGCCACATGCCGAACAGGGGCTGGTGTGCCCACCTGGCTGGAGGGTGCCACATGCCGAACAGGGGCTGGTGTGCCCACCTGGCTGGAACCTCTGACAAGACCATCCCGGAAGCCAGGGCCCTTGCAGGTGTAGTTAACTGAGACAAGGTTACTGGCAGAGGGCCAGCCCTAGATCAAGGGTCAGTGTCCTCTGAGAATAAGGTAGGATGGAGCAGGCCGTAGGAACTCCTGGTGAGGATGCCACACTGGGCACACTGGGTTCCTGGGTTCATGCCCTCGGACTGGGATGCAGCAAGGATGGCTTGGGCAGTCAGGCTCCTGTTGGTCACGTAGGAGATCTGGGCAGAGTTCTGTTCCCCCTTTGCCAGCACTTGCACAGCATTGGGAGGGGAGGGGAGGGAGCTCTTGGTCTGTTTCTCCCTCCCTCTCTGGGGGTGCATGGGCCTCATTCCCAGAACAGGTTTTCCCGGAACACAGTGGCATTCTGTCCCCCTGGACGCCTGCCTCAGAGGTGGGACCCCAAATGGGGATGGAGCGCCCCCTGGAGGAAGGTTCCTAGCCATGCACCAAAGGGTGCAGGGCAATAGAAGATGGTGGCATTGTGGGGGGTGGGGGCAGGGGAGGAGCAGGTATTGCTGTCTGACTCAGCGCCTGGTCTTGCTTTCTGGGGACACAACACCCCAACACTCTCAGGACAGCCAGCTAAAGCACATAGGACAGCCAGAAAAATCTGAGCAGCAATGAGCTTTTAGCAGAGTATGTTCCAAGTGTTGCTCAGTCTATTACTCACTCTACCAAGTTTCTGTCATGCACCTGAATTCAGAATTATTTATTTGTCAGACAGAGATAGAGAGAGGGGTAGTTCCAATCTGCGGGTTCACTCCCCAAATACGGATAAATGGACTGGGCAGCTGGGAACTTAACCCAGGGTTCCCATGTGAACAGCAGGAACTGTCACTGGAGCTGTCTGCATGTGCAGGAAGCTGGAGTCTGGAGCTGAGGTGGCAAGGAAATGCAGGGGCCATCTCGGCCACTCAGCCAGACTGGGCACCCCAGCCCACCAGGCCACCCCTCCCCTGGCTCCTCCTGTTAGACCCAGGACAGCACAATGACTCAGCCAAAGATGAACGCTGAGTCATGTCCATCACGCCACCTCCTCCACCGCACCGCCCTCCGATGGCGCCGCCACGTGCTATCTTGTCCTTGTGTGCGGAACACGCTTTCCTGTCCCACCTACTTCTTCACATATGAGGAATCGATAACAATTGTAGGGAGAAAATACAATTGTCATGGGAAAAAATGGAGCCGATTCAGAGCTTGTCAGGCGAGTTAATCAGATTGCCCGGCTGGGTGTCGCTGCTTTGGGAAAGCGTCTGGCCCTGCCTGCCCACCTGGCAGATGGATGCCCATCCAGGTGGGGAATATGGGTGAGGGGAGGAAGACAGGTTGAGAAGCCCAGTGACAGACAAGAGGAATATGCCATCCTGGCCCCGAAGGACTTCCCATCCCCCCCAGCTGAGGCCCAGCGACATGGGTGTGGCAGGAAGAGCCAGGGCACTGGGCTGGCCCAGTGAGGCCTGGGCTTCCGCTGGCTCTGGCGGTGGGTAGCTAGGAAAGGTCCCCAGGTACCAAGTCTAAGGGCTTGCAGAGTAAAGTGCTGACTCGGGGAACCCAGTCACCTCCATGTTCCTTGGCGGCATTGTGCTACCCCTGATCGGCAGCCCTAGATGGCCTGGAACTTGCTCCGTGCACACACAGGGGCCCCAGGGTCCTCACTTGCTCTGGGTGACCAGGATGGTCCCCATGTCCTCTCCACTGTCCATGTCTGAGTTAGCTGAGACCCTAACAGGCCACTAAGGAGACCCTAAGAGCCACTCAGGTTGAGACAGGCTGGGTTGACATCCAACAGGAAGGGTGGTTGCCTGTGGGTAGACGATGGTGAAGGGGTTGTGGGGAGAACCCAGCGGGTCGGTGGGGCAGGACCCTTGTATGATTTGTGGAGACCTTGACTGGCAGTATGATGGAAGCCAAATGCTTCCACAGTGGGGTTGATGTCAGCTGGTATTATAAGGACCTCTGAGGCTGCTGCCCTGTGGAGCCACGCCTTGAAGGAACGGGGGGAGAGCTGAGGGATCAGGGGCCAGGCCACCCAGTGACTGGTGACAGGAGAGGTAGGGAAAGTGGTCAGCTGTGGGCAGGAGCAGGGGAGAGGAGGCAGGAGACGGGGCGCCACACTTAGGAAGACCTTGTGCGGAGCACTCCCAGCACCTTGAGGTGGGTTTCGTCCCTGTGTCTCAGAAGCACGCTGGGGCTCAGGCAAGGTGGCCCTTCAAGGACTGCTCCCCCCAGCCCCTCGCCACCCCTGGGGGGCCGGAGACCAACGGGACCAGGATGCTCTCCACCCTGTCACCCAACAGAGCACCCCCTGCAGGCCTGAAAAAGCCAGTACAGGAATGAACATGTGGGCGCAAGTCCTAGGAGATGCGTGGGGCTGGCCCAGCAGCTTCTAGAATCAGGACGACGCAGACAGGAAGTTGTGCCCGTCCCATGCCCTTCCCCCAGCTCTCTGACCATGTTCACCAGGGGCGGCGCCGCGACTCCAGGGGGAGTGGGTGGGTTGGAGCAGTTTCCTGTGTGGTCCAGGCTGGAGGGGCCAGTAAGCATACATGTGGGCCCCAAGGCCTCACAAGACCAAGCTCAACTTCAGTGGGTGGGGAGCCCCACGTCTGTCACCAGGGCCAGGCCACAGTGGGAAGAACTGTGATGAAAAGGCCAGTTTCCTACAGAGGGCAATGCTTGGGGCAGGGTCCAGCAAACAGGTGACAGAGAGCCAGGCCTCTGTGGCCTCAGCTGGCCTCCTCCCGTTCCCCGGGCAGGACCACCTGCCTGCAGACCGGAAAGGGTTAACCAGAGCCGTGCACCCTTAATCCTAGTCAGAGAGGGACTTTCTCAAAGACTTGATAAATAAATTACCGCTCATGTTTAATTCAAAGCACCCCCTTCTTGCCCCCTCCTGCCTGCCTGTGGAGAACAGAGCAAAGAACCCATCTTTCAATAAAAACTGCTCTCAGGGGCTTCTCCCCAGCCGAAACACACAACTCTGGGGGCCTTCAGTCTTGCCCGCCCCACCCCACAGCCTGTGTAATGCTGCCTGACGCTGAGGGCCAGCATGGAACAAAGTCTCGCTTCCCCTTGCTCGCCGCCTGGGCCTGGACCCTGGGGAGAGCGGGGTGTCGCTGTTCGCTGCTCTCTGGCCTTTGTATCCCACGTCCGCGGTGTTTCTGTGAGTCTCTGGGGTCCCTGTCTGCCCCCCGCCCCAGTTAACTCCCCCTGCGCAGGAGCAGAACCCTGGCACCTTCTTAGCTCACTGTAGGCACTCAATACTTGCTTGTGAGCTAGGGCGGGAAGACTAGTGGAATGCCCGAGGCCAGGCTTCCTTTAGCTCCCAGTTCTGCCCCGCTCTTGCAGCAGGCCTTCAGGGAATATGCTGGAAGCACAGCAACATAGCAGCTTGTCCAGGAGCCCTTTCTCTCTGAGGCTTCGCATCTCTGATTTTCTCAGGTCCCTGTGAGGGTGAGCAGACGGGGCAGCTGGTGAGTTACCAGCTGGCCCTCGCGTGAACTCAGCATTTTGGCAGAAGACAGACAGACAGAAGAGCTTGCACAGGCCCTGGGCCACATCCAGCACTTTGAATGGGGGGGACATGAGCCCATTTCACAGATAAACAAACTGAGGCCATGTCAATAAAGGCACTTTGCCTGGACAGTGGGGGAGGCCCTGAGCACCCAGACCTGGTGCTCAGGAATGGACAGTCCAATTCACTTTCTAAACCAGCTTTCTAGAACAAGGGTGCTGTGGAGTGCCACAGCACAGATTGGCTTGCTGAAGTCCCTAGAAGGGGGGAGAAAAGGCCCGGGGATGAAAGAAAAGATCTGTGGACCAAGATCAAACCAGCTTTCAATCAATACCTGGGATTTGAAACACGCTGCTGCAGATTTACCACAGCCAGACCCTGTGCCCCCTGCAGCAGGCCTAGAGACCCTCGGTGCACATATCTAGAGCAACTATTGTCCTCTCGGCAACCCTACGCGGTTGGCACATTTAAAAATGTATAATGTCACGTTGCAGAGTGCTGTCATTTTTAAAACTTTTTTTTTTTAATTTAGTTGACAAAGACAGCAAGTAAGCCAGCTCTCATCTCCTCATTCACCTCCCGAATGCCCACAACGACCAGGACTGCCATAGCCAGGAGCTGAGCAGTCCACTCGAGCCATCACCTGCTGTCCCCGGGTCTGTGGTTGCCAGAGCTGCAGTCAGGAGCCGGAGGGGGGCTCCAGCCCAAGCGCTCTGGCTGCTCACCACGTGTGAGCGCTGGCGTTATCAACTTGGATCCCAGTTACGACCCTAGAGGGCAAATCTCTGTTTAATGTTCGTTTTTGAGATGAACAAATGAAGGTCCAGGTGGCAGGGCACTATTTGGGAACTGCGGAGTTTGTCACAACTCCTCGGTGCTGAAGCTAAGAGGCCAGGAAGAGGATTGACACACTGGTGATACTCTGCTGACTCTGCCCTCAGACCAGAGAGGGTCTACCCAATAAGTAGTTGGACTTGTCTGGACTATGGAATGTTGGACTCTATGCTTGGCAAATACTTGCAGGGAGGGAATTTCAACTGAACTTGAACTATGGTTATGCAACAAGGTGGAGGAACCCACCATGGGGGGAGGGTGGGGAGAACCCCAGATTCTATGTAATTACAACACAATGCAATTAATGAATAAATTTAATAAATAAAATAAAATAAAATAAAAAAATTGGCACGGGGTGCAATGCCAAGGGGTGCCACGTGGGGGAGCACTAGTGTGAGTCAGGAGGCGGGTGGAAGGGGACGGCTTGGTGAGGCTGATGGAAGTTCAGTTCTCTGAACGATCTTAGCGGCTCTGGGGTTCACAGGCTGATGCTGGTGGGTTTGCAGAGGTGGCCCTTTCCAGTCCTCGGCACTGAATGGCCCTGAGGAGGGCTTGTCTCTTCGGGGTCAGCAAGGCCCCAGTCATCCAAGCAGGGCTGCACAGTGCCGGGCACAGAGCAGGACGTACAACCTGGAGCCTTGATTTCAGGGCTCCTTGCTTTGTCAGCATCCCATGGGAGGTCTTGGCTACAAACGATGCGTGCAGGCGACATGAGAAGTGCTCGGGCCACGGGCAGCAGCTGCGGCCATCAGGGAGTGGACAATGGCGAGCTGAGGGCTGCAGGTGGCATGAGTCAGGGCTTATGTCAATCTGGGAGGAAAGCAGGGACTTCTGATGGAAGCCTGAAGCCCAGCACCCCCCAGCACACACACAACCCGTCACCACCACAAATCCGAATAGGGCCCCAACACTTCCCGCTGCTTAGAGGCTGGGCCACATCCTGACTGCACTGTGACCCGGAGGAGCCAGTGCTGCGGTGTTTGGGACCGGCAGCTGGAGCGGTGGGGAAAGGCATGCAGCCTGGCCTCAACAGCAACATCTGTTGGGTCCTCCCAGGAGGAGTGTGCTCCTTTAGTTGCATATTAAGTCGTTTAAAAACAGGCAGACAAGGAAACAAGGATTTAATCTCCCTGCCAGATGCTGGCAGTATATTTCAGTCCAAGGGAAATGGGCCCCGATTCAGCCAGCAGAGCCCTGGGGTTGGAGTGGGGGACTGGGAGGCAGGGGCTGAGGGGTTTGGAGCTGCTTATTCCCCTGCTTCTGGAGTTTTTCTGCTCGCTAGCACCCAGCCTTGCTCAGAGCCAATGGGGGTCTGGACCTCGTGTCTCACTGGGTGTCATGCCCCACCCCAAAGCAAAATGCTTTTAGACCACAATCATTTCCGTGCACCTGTGGCCGAGTTCCTGGTGTCTGAGACTGGGAGCCCCTCCAGCAGTCCAGCCTGGTGTACCGGGTGCCAGGATGCTGTTCCAAATCTGCCCTGACCTCTGCCTTGGCTACCTGCTGGTCTGCTCCCTCCACTAACACGTCCTGGGCGACTCCAGTCAAGAGACCTGGCGTCTGACCTCCGGGTTCTTCTCTGTGTGATGTGATGGCTGCGGTTCCCAGGCCATGGCAACTCCTCCTGCCACCGCCCTTACCCTAGAACTCCAAAGCTGGGGCAGCTCCAGCAAACCCAGGACAGCCCTCGCCTTCCTTGTTGAATTCTTGCTGCTGTCTGCCTCCCCTCTCTCCGTGGCCTGCCTTGAGCCAACGCATCCCTCTGGCTCCGTCTCTGCCCTGAGCTGGGCATCTCACAGACCTCACTGGGCTGGCAGGTCCAGCAGAGCCTCTGCTGGATGTGGGCAGTGCATTTCCGCCGCCATCCGTGCCCCTGGGGGGACCCCGCAGGGAGTCTTAGAAGCAACAGCTCCCCTGCCAACACGCCCTGGGTGGTTGTCCTCTCTGCTTCATTCCCACAGTCCCCATATCTGCACCTAGCTCCGAGAAAAGATCACTTCTGCTTTCCTTTTCCGCCATCCCAGGGATGTGGATTTGTCCCTGCAGTCACACAGCAGCTGTTGTATCTCCAGGTGTCATGCCTGTATTCCTGGCAGGACCAAGATAACCATCTGAAGGCTGGCTCTGCTCCAGGATCCTGTGAGTGGACTTCCAGATGACCCAAAGGGAGTCGTGGGGCCGAACCCGGTGGGGTGACTATTCCTAGGTCTGCTTCCGCTGTGGAAGCCGAAGACCAGGAATAGGGGGATTGCAAATGGCTTTGGGCGTTGAGTCCTTGTCATCTGCCAGAGCTAGGCCCTTTGGCACCATCATCTAGAAGTGACTTCAAAGGTGCCATCTCCCTCCCAGCATTGCAGTGCCTGGGATACAGTTAGTATTTAGTATTACTTAACACCATTATCACTGATGCGGGGCAGGCGCCAGGCTCAGTTCCTGCATCACACCAACCCCAAAAAACCAGCCCAAACCTGCAGAAATCCACGTCAGAAAGAAGTCCCTGTAGGGTCAGCCCTGGGGGCTTCCTGGAAGGGGCCAAGGGCCCAGCAGGTAGTCTGCTCACCAGTGGTTTCCTTCCGTGGCTGCCAGCTGGGAGTAAACAGAAAGCAGGGAGCTGGCCCCGAATGCCCACCCCCCCTCCCTGGAGCCTCTGCCAGGAGCCTGCCCACCTGGCTGGCAAGATGCCAGGCGCCCAGGGACGCTGCTTCCACCCACGCCCTCCTCCTTCTTCGCTGGTCTGGATGAGAGTCAGGGAACCAGGCGTGGCCATCAGACTGGCCTCACGTGGGAGCTGGGGCTGCTGCAGGGATCGGCTGAGCCCAACCCCAAGGGCAGCAGGTAGACAGAATCCCTGCCCAGTCCCGGTGCCTCCCACCAGGGAGTCGTGGACCACAAGTCCGAGAGCACACGGGACTGACCACGGGGCCGTTCTGCCTGGGACCTTGTCTCAGGATCGTTTGCAGTCCCGGGAAGGGGGATGAGGGTAAGGTGGATGTTCATGTTCAGATGCTCTGCTCAGGTGCCGTGGGCAGCCCTCTCCTGGGATGGGAGCGGGGGCTCCACCTGCTGCCTCCTTCCCCGTGTTCTGCTGGTTAGCACTCAGAGCACCCCTGGGAGTGACTGGCCAGGGAAGACCTGCCTGTGAGGCTGGGCTCGCGTTCTGGAAGTTCTGAGGGCCTCCTGGCTATGGCACCGCATGATGGCTGGTGGCACGGTGGCACCATGTGTGGGGCAGAGAGCCAGGGAGACTCAGGCCAGGGTTGCTGCACTTACAGTTTTCCCTGGGGGAACTGATGGGGGCCCGAGGGAATGACATGAACCTCTCTGAAGTGTCACCCCCAGTGACCCAGTTACCACTCGCCAGGCTCCACCATCTCCCAGCTTCACCACATACGGGGACCAGAATTCTAGTGCGTGAGCTTTTGGGTGTACAACTGCATCCACCCCATAACAGGAAAGGATTCTTTGGAACATTCTGGGGTTCCTACTTCTTGTCTGTTGTGCCTTTGGCCTGAGGTCCCCCAAAACTCTCACCTTGTTGTGATGTCCAGATGTCCCAGTCAGGTATTGTTTGAGAACATGGCACCCACAGTCGTGTGTGACGCTGGCCCCTGCCCACACCATGCTCCCCATCAGAGCTACAGGGACCGGAAATGCCGAGTCCACCTGAGGACATCAAGGAGTGTGTCACACAGGTGGTCCCTGCAGGTCCTGGGGACTCTGTGGTACTTGGCACGTGGCTGATGTCCTGGCCGCACCCAGCGTCCTCCCAGCGGCCTGCGGCTGACGATGGCTGGCAGGGGTCGGGTGTGGGGAAGAGGGAGGGGGGCCTGGAGACCCAAGGTCCTGCCTCTGTGCCCACTCTCTCCTGCCTTCCTTCTTTTCTGTGTTTGCACTCTCTCTCCTCTCCAGTTTACCTCCAGAGTGAGGGTGTCTGGAGCTGGAGCCTGTGGAGGTACTCTGGTTGCGAGGGATTAAAAAGGGACCTGTTTTTTTTCCCCCAATACCCGTGGCAAAGCTTAATTTCTCCATTAGGGCACAGCCAGCAAGTAAGAGTAGCACCTGATATTAAAAGAGAATTGTGGGGCCCGGCGGCGTGGCCTAGCGGCTAAAGTTCTAGCCTTGAAAGCCCCGGGATCCCATATGGGCGCCGGTTCTAGTCCTGGCAGCTCCACTTCCTGTCCAGCTCCCTGCTTGTAGCCTGGGAAAGCAGTTGAGGACGGCCCAATGCTTTGGGACCCTGCACCCACGTGGGAGACCCGGAAGAGGTTCCAGGTTCCCGGCTTCGGATCGGCGCGCACCGGCCCGTTGCGGCTCACTTGGGGAGTGAATCATCGGACGGAGGATCTTCCTCTGTCTCTCCTCCTCTCTGTATATCTGGCTGTAATAAAATGAATAAATCTTTAAAAAAAAAAGAGAGAGAGTTGTGGCAACAGGCTGTCATGAAGCTCTGTGAAGGCAGTCTCGCTCCCTCGCCCTGGTATTCTTGCCTCCTTCCACCTTTGAACCACACGGCCCCTCCGTGTCACATTTGAATCACCACCACCCCTATTTGTACACTCGGGGCTGTGATGAAGTGAAGTCAGGGTAACCTGAATACAAGCAGTGGGACGTCCTGACAGTCCTTCTGATATCCAAGTGACCATCCAGTGGGTCGTGCTTACCATGTGGCTACACTGCTCATCTTGAGGCCTGGCATGGTAGCCTAGCAACTTGCCTTGCCTTGCATGCGCTTGGATCCCACATGGGCGCCAGTTCTAATCCTGGTAGCCATGCTTCCCATTCAGCTCCCTGCTTGTGGCCTGGGAAAGCCCAAAGCCTTGGGATCCTCCACCCGTGAGGGAGACCCAGTAGAGGCTCCAGGCTCCTGGCTTCGGATCAGCGCAGCTCTGGCCGTTGCGGCTGCTTGGGGAGTGAGTGAATCAACCGACGGAAGCTCTTCCTCTCTGTCTCTCCTTCTCTCTGTATATTTGACTTACTAATAAAAACAATAAAATAAATCTTTAAAAAAAACTTTCTGGAGAATCAAGATGGCGGAATAGGGTAAGGACACGTTTATACAGACGGAAAAACATTTAACCAGGATGAAGCAGAGAGGACATATTTCAGGAAATAGGAAAGGACAGAACAACAGCAGAGGGGTACCTGGAGACTGAACAACACAGGAAAGCAGCAGACACAGCAGTGTGGTGTTGCAGAGACTGATACTCCAGCGGCATTCAGCTGTGATCTGAACTCCACCAGCAGCTGGAACTCCACCAGCAACCAGGTGGGAAGGGACTTTCACTGGGAGCTCGAGTGGTGAACCCAGACAAAGAACTGTCCGTTCTGCTGGTCCGTTTGATTTGACCAGGAGCAGAGACAGAGCAGCAGATCTCAGAACAGCAGTGCGAGAACAGAGTGGATTTCACAGCCCAGGCAGATCCCCAGAGCTGAATTGGGCGCCATTTTGTGTAAGGAGGAAAGGGCGAGGGAGAGGACGGAGCATGCACTGAGCTGGGAGTGAGCTCATTTCTGACTCAGTGAACTGCAACGACGTGGCATTCTACGGGTTCCACTCAGGGCAGGTCTGGATAGCCCTCGGATCTGACGGCCAGCAAATCGAGAACCTTAGTGGCTGTACGGCAGGCGCCATTTTTGGCACTGTGGCAATAGCTTTGGGACTGCAGGGGACAACAGTGAACTGCGCATGTGCTGAGCTCACGAGAACTTGCTGAGGTCCGAGATTGCACTGGTCCCGCAGGAAAATAATACCGACTGTGGCATCGTACGGGTCAAAATAGGTCCGTGTGGCACCCAGATCTAATGTCCAACAGGTTCCAGCAAGATCAGCGCCACCAACAACCTAATTATATAGGACACCTGGTGTCTCTCTAATCCTGGGACCTGCTCCAACCACAAGTGGGAGAAAGGTTGCAGAGACAATGGTGCAGCCTCAGCCTGGTATCACAGGAGGTGGTAAGTGGTAAGCCAAGAGCTGGGGCTGTGGAGACCAAAGTGGAAATCTGACATAAGAACCCAGACCTGGAACTTGCTGGAGGTTGTGGCACAAGTGGCTGCAAGAAAAGTTGTGAACCAACCGCAATAAGTAAAATCGCATTGTAGACCTGTGGGTGACACAGCTTAGAAACCTGCCCCAAGCAGAAGACTCTGCTAACCAGAAGTACAATGATCAAGAGCAAAAGAAGAGACAAAGGCACAATGAATATTACCGAAAACTCTCCTGCAAGGGAGCAAAACCCTATGCCAATCTCAGAGTTAACTGAGGAAGACATCGAGAAATGGGGCACACAGAATCCATAAGACTCATTTTAAAGATTCTGATCAACAATGAGAAGCTCATGCAAGAGTTCAAAGAATTTAATGAAGCAATCAAGCAAATCAAGACTGGTTTATCAGAAATTAAGAACACAGTAGAGCAAATTAAGAGTACAGTGGAGAGTCTCCAAAACAGAATGAAGCAAGCAGAAGAAAGAATCTCAGAATTGGAAGGTATTTCCTGTCACCAGGGGGAAGCAAACAAAAAGCTGGAAGCAGAGCTGGATCAGGCCAAAAAAAGTATTCAGGAATTGAAAGACACTATTAAGAAGCCAAATCTAAAGTTATGGGAGTCCCAGAAGGTGCAGAAAGAGAAGCTGAGTTTGTAAATGTATTTAATGAAATCATAAAGGAAAATTTCCCTAATCTAGACGAAGAATTGGGAAACAAGTTCCCGGAGGGGCACAGAACTCCCAACAGGCTTGACCAAAAGCGATCTTCACCATGACATATGATCATCAAGCTCTCTTCAATTGAACATAAGGAAAAGATCCTTAAATGTGCACATGAAAAAAATCAATTGACATATAAAGGAATGCCAATTAAACTCACAGGAGATCTCTCACAGGAAACACTACAGGCCAGAAGAGAATGGAGTGACATATTCCAGATTCTAAAAGAAAAAAATTTTCGGCCCAGGATAACATATCCAGCAAAGCTTGCTTTCGTCTGTGAAAATGAAATAAAATTCTTCCACAGTAAAGAAAAGTTAAAAGAATTTGCCTCTTCTGAACCTGCCCTACAAATGATACTTCAAGATGTCCTCTTCACAGAGAAGAGGAATAGCACCTACCAAAACCAAAGGCAAATGTGAAGAACATCCCAGTAAAATGACAACAGAAGACTAAACCAATGAACAACCCATTCCTAAAATGACAGGACCAACGTCACACCCATGTATATTAAGCTCTGAATGTAAATGGCTTAAGCTCAATCAAACATCATAGAGTGGTAGACTGGATTATAAAACAAAACCCATCTGCTTATTGTCTGGAGGAGACACACTTCAACAAAGATTAGCGGAAACTGTAACACATGGGTTTTGTTATTCTCTGTTAGTTTCATCTCTTCAAAACACTTCCTTCTGATTAAATCATTCAATGACTCGTATATCATACGGTAGCATCATTTTCTTCAAGAAGGTTCTTGATTTTCATTTCTTCAGCTACACATTAGTCATTTAATAGCATGTTATTTAACTTCTTAGTGTTGTTAATTTCTTTTTTCTTCCTGTTGTTGATTTTGTTTTGTGGTTTTTCATTGAAGGGGATGTATGGTAGCTGTGTAATGGAGACTGTCATATCTAGTAACATGTCATTTAACTTCAGGCACTGTAAATTTCTATTTGTTGATTTTGTATCACGACTTTTCATTTAAGGGGATGTACAGTAGCTGTGTAATGGAGACTATCATATCCAGTAACATGTCATTTAACTTCATGGCATTGTAAATTTCCTCTTTTCTTTCTATTGTTGATTTTGAAACATGACTTTTCATTTAAGGGGATGTACAGTAACTGTGAAATGGAGACTAACATCCAGATGTGAGGATGTAGTGTGGTATGCATTTCTGCTTCCAGACAAAGATGGACTGACAATGAAACTGTTTACTATTTCTTGACAATAGGATGCTGGACTCTCTGCCATTGTCCATGCCCGCAATGATGGACATATGACTGAGTATGAAGAACTATATGTTAGTAATGATATAGAGGAACTGGGGGGAGAGGGAACTGGGGAGGGGATAAGGGAATATGAAACTGTACTATAAAATAATAATAAGAATAATAAAATGAATAAAAAAAAAGAAAAAAAACTTTCTGGAATTTACCATCCATTATTTTCAGACATAGATTGAACACAGCAACTAAAGCCGTGGGAAGCCTAGCTGCAGAGGAGAGACTGCTGTGATCACTCATTTGTCCTGTCCAACTGCAGGCAGACACCACCATGCCTGGTGCTGGGTAAAGACAGACCTGCAGACAGGTGCCTGGAGACCAGCAGGAGCTGGTGATGTTGGAAGTGAGTTTATACAGGGCATCGCCTGGGTGTGGCAGAGACACAAGGGCAGGCAGGGGGTGGGAAGACTCCAGGTTAGAAATGAGGGCTTCAGTGTGTCCTTGCACGCAGGCCACGTGCTGGGGAGCACTTTCGGGCCTTCTGTGTTTGGCCATCGATTGAAAGTGGGGGCGAGGTTCAGGGAAGCTGACCGTGGCTCATGCAGCCACGGCCTCCGGGGCCTTGGCCTGGAGAAGCTGTGTGTTGGCCTCCGATTGCCGCAGGTGTGTGTCTGAGCCTTGGTTTGAAAATAACTTTTATTGATTTAGTTTGTTTGAGAGACAGGCAGACGTCCGATCTGCTGATTCACTTCTCAGATGCCTGTAAGTGCTGGAACTAGGCCAGGTCAAAGCTGGGAGCCAGGAGCCCCATCCCGATCCCACGTGGGGGTGGCAGGGACCCAAGTACTCGGGCCATCCCCTGCTGCTTCCCGGGGTGGGGGCGGGGGGAGGACACATTAGCAGAAAGCTGGATTTTCCAATCCAGCATTAGAGCCAGGACTTGAATCCAGACATTCCAGTGTGGGTTGGGAGCATGTCAAGTACTCCTTCCCCTCATTCTATGTTTTTTAGATTTATTTATTTAAAAGACAGATAAAGGGAGAGAAAAGGAAAGCTCTTCCACCTGCCGGTTCATGCCCCAAATGCCAGGGCTGGGCCAGGACAAAGCCAGGAGCCTGGTGGTCCATCTGGGTGTCCCCCATGACTGGCAGGGACCCGAGACTTGACCTTTCTGCACAGTGGCTGAAAGTTGGGTCGGAGGAAGAGGAGTGTTTAATCCCAGTCACTGCACTCAGGGTTCCGCATTTCCCATCTGGTGGCTTAACTTGCTCGCCATGCTGCTCAGAGTCTGTGTTTGTATGACGTGTCCGCTGGTCTTTTAACCTCTCATCTCAGAAGGTCCCAGCTCTTGGCATCGTTGGATTGAGTTTACACATATTTCCAAGCAGACTTGTCTGATTGCTGAGTGCCTCCAACTGGGCACTGTGCAGATGAACGGATGAACAAACCGGAGAAGTAGTGCGTGAGTGAATGATGTCCCAGCAATGTGAGACGGTCCTCCATGAACCCTTGTGTGTGTTTCCCAGTTAGGGACGGCCCCAGTGGGCAGACTTGCAGGCCACTCAACCACCTAGCAAGCCAGCTGCTTCTTGGCGAAGTTGACCCGGGCTGGAGGTTTACCAGAGCGATTCTGCAGCCTCCAGGTCTGATGTGCGTGCGCAGAATAGTGATGTCCTCAAACGTGCACCTCCATAAATCGACGAGAGACTGAAACGTGGCTCTCCAGGCAGCAGTGCCAAGCA
This sequence comes from Ochotona princeps, assembly GCF_030435755.1. Taxonomy (NCBI): domain Eukaryota; kingdom Metazoa; phylum Chordata; class Mammalia; order Lagomorpha; family Ochotonidae; genus Ochotona; species Ochotona princeps. The sequence goes on from NC_080855.1 coordinate 4,438,812, forward strand.
ACAGGGCCCTAAGAGGGGACTCCGTGCCCCAGCCGTGTGAAGGTCACATCACATGATGTCAATTTCCACAGACTCAGCCTTCCAGGGGCCCCTCTGTCACCCCCCAACTTGCCCTTTCTTGCTGCACCCCCAGCTTGGCGTGCTCACCATGTCCGTGACCACTCGGTGCCGGTTGGGAGTGTCCTTCCTGTGGCTTGCAGTCATGCTGTCGGTTAATCAGAGAGCTTAGAGTCTGATCAGCCGAGCTGTCACTTGAGCCTTTCTAATCCAGCAGTTTCACAGAATGCCCACGGAATGGTATTCATTACATTAATTGTAGAGCCCTCTAAGTGCCAGGCCTGGCTGCCAGCAGATGCTGTCTGGCTGGCAGGCAGAGGCGGGCAGCTTCCCCCAGGCCCTGAGAGCTGTAGTCCAGAAGGTCTCTCCCTAAATCCATGCTTCCAACTTGGTGAGAAGCTGAGCCCTCCCAAGGCATCTGGTCGTCCCTGTGACTTGGAATTCTTCATTTGTAAGGTCCAGTTGCTCCAGCCACAAAGGCTCCTGAGAGCTCTCCCCAAGACAGCCTCTCACTGGTGCTGTGGAGGACGCGGTCAGGGCTAGTCTAGGTCTGAGAGCTGAGGGGTGCAGGAGTAAGACCCTGAGCACGGTGGCAGCCAGCTTGGGGGAGTCTTCGAGGGCTTCCACCTTTCAAGCTGAGGCGGGCTGGGGTGGGCTTTAGTTCTTGCGATGATTTGGATGTGGTGCCGGAAGCCTGGTCCCCAGTATGGCAGTGGGAATCCTGGGAGCGTCAGGAAGCTGGGCCTGACGGCAGGGGAAGGGGATTGGATTGAGAGTGGACCCTCCCGGGAGGTCGGGGAAGCAGCCTTGTTGGGCAGGTGTTAGCTTGAGAATGTTGAGCCCCGGGCCCCTCTTTTCTTGATGAGGTTCCCCAACCTCAGAAGCTTTGTGGCAGCAACAGAAAACAGACTGAGATGAGCTGGTCAGACAAGTAGCCAGGGACAAGGAGTCCTCGGGAAGCCAAGTGGCATGGGTGAAGCCCCAGTAGCAAGGCACACATCCCCCACCCCCAAGTCCAGCTTGAGCTGGTGCCTCCCTAATGAACCAGTCACAGCCACACACTCCCAGGATGGAGTCCCGGGTTTGGACCACTCTTCGGGTACAGGCAGGGAGGACAATCGTAAGGTGCGGGGCCCAGCCAGTGTGAAGGGAAGGCAACCTGTGGCAGGCACCCCAGTTTTTTGCTGTTGTCATAACAAGGGACCCAAGACGAGAAGGGCAGAAACTGTGGCTCGCAGCTCCAGAGGGTGTGAAGTTCAGAATGTGGCTCCTGTATCTGCCTGGCATCCAGCAAGGGCCTCATGCTGCTTCCTCACGGGGCAGAAGGTGGAAGGGCAAGCAGGTGCACGGGAGCAGACAAAAGGGGCATGAATAAGTGCTGAGCCCTTCTGGGACTGCGACGGACGGACCGGCTCTGCCGGGAGCAATCAGTCCGACGGGAACAGGACCCCGGGAACGGTGGGCAAGGATTCGGCGAGTGACAAACAGACACGACAACTCAAGGCAGTTGTATCTGAGTGCATTTTGCAAAAGCAAGGCATCAGCTTGTATACAATAGATTATTGCAAAGGGACATTTTCTTTGTTTAGTCATGTGGTTACATTTCTCCAATTATTCCAGGGAGGTGAGCGGGTCTGGTGAGAAAAGATTGTTCTCTAATAGCCTGGTGACGGACTGCAGTTGCTGTTTCTTGTGGACGCCGTTTGGCGCCAGCTGCAGTTTTAATCATTAAGCGGTTAGTTCTCATTGTGCTTTGTGCCTTACATTGGTTTTAATATTAACTTGTCTATTTTTCTTAGCTTTTCTTCCTGTATGGCTTTTTAAGCTATAGATTTCTACTATAATCTTCTCTTTAGGAATTCTCAAAGATAGTTCCAGGTAGGTTTATTAAAGCTAGTGACTTAATAGTTTTTATCCCATACTGCTTGCTATCCTTGTCCAGTCTCCTGTCAGAAGGCTTCATAGAACTATAAAGAAACATTGAGCTTTGGCCGCACATAAATAGCATTATTCCAGCCATAAAGATAAGAGTGAAGAGAGTACAGCCAGGAATGCCAAGACCACTGGAGATGCGGCCGAATCCAGGAGGCATCCTTCCTGGAAGCTTCCGCCTCGGCCCGGCGATTTCTCACGCAGGCTCCACTGCAGGTGGTGTGACACGCGACCATGCTCTGCTGCTCTCCTAGGTCCATTAGCAGGGAACTAGATCAGAAGTGGAGCAGCCAGGACTCAATCTGACACTTCAATAGGGGGTTTCAGTATTGTAGATGGCAGTTTAGCTCACATCACCACAAGGCCAGCTACCACCTCCCAAATTAAAAAAAAAAAAGACCCAGCCACCTCCCAGGCTTAGGTGAGGTTCCGGCTGGGCGTATACCACGCATGCGGGCCATCATACCCACACTGGGAGAGCGGGTGCTGTCCAGGGCTCCCCTGGGAGGGAGTCTCCCGTCTGTGCCTGGTGATACCCTTCTGTCCGCTGATTCTCATCTGAGTGCTTGGCTGCAAGAAACCAGAGCCGTGCGGATCACGGCTTTAAGGGAGCTGTCACACCTGAGGGTGACTGTGGGGACCCTGGGCCTGCCCTGGGTGGTCAGACTGAGGGAAGCCCTCAGGGAGGTGGTTCCTGCAACTTTACAAAGAGACCAGCTCTGCCCACCGCACGCTGGACACTGAACACATTGGGGAAGCCTGGGAGGGTTCCCCATCAGCTTTCCCCATAGCTGCTCTGCTTTGGAACCAGCACACAGCCCCACTGAGTAATGAGCCCATCTTCTGGCCTGGGCCTTCTCTGGTCGACACCAATTCTCACCTCTTCCCAGGCTCGCATACCGAGAGCTGACCCAGCATGGGCCAGATGCCATCCACCATGTGAAGCTGGTTGCTTCAGCAGGGAACCCACAGAATCTGAAAACTCCAGCGAGCACCAGAGAGAAGAGGGAGAGACACAGACAGCAAATAGCGACGTGTTGCTGTTGGTTTGTTTTCGGTATCTGGTCACCAGGCCAAAGAAACATAATTAATTTTTGGTTCCAAAGAGACAATTCCACCGATGATACACATCTTTAATTAGCCCAGCACTACAATTGTACTCCGATGTTTTATTCTGGGCAGTGTGAAGCTGACAACGTTAATGGAAGACAGTGCCAGACTGCCTGAGTTAGAATAACCATGACTGCGAGGGCCTGAAATTAAAGCAGTTGCGTCAACAAGATAAGCAGCGGGTTTGCATTCCAGATGGGATGGGATCTGGAATGGGTCGTGGATCTAAGAGAGAAATGCAAATGAGTAGAGGAAGGAAAGAGAGGGGGAAGGGAAGGGACTGGAATTTCTGCCTAGGGCATCTCTTCTCAAACAGGTACAGAAACTTGAGAACAAACAAAACACAAAGAAAGTTCTTGATTTTAAGAAACCAAAATCCCCCAGGCCAGTGTTGTGGCAACACAGGTTAGATCCCAGCCTGCAATGCCAACACCTCAAATGACCACTGGTTCCACTCTCGGCTGCCTCACTTCTGATCCGAGTCCAAGCAGTCTGGCTTTTCTAACTAGCACCTCTGGGTGTCCCCAGCTGACCTGCCCCCCGAACCCTTTACCCCCTCAGACCCCACCTCTTAAAAGTCCCATCACCTTCAAGGTAGCCAGTCAAGGGAAAGGGGTCCAAGCTCCAACACAGGGGCTTCTGGGGACCCCTGAAACCACATCCACAGCAGAGCACTTGAACACAATATGCAGCCGTACAACTGGTTGACTGCATATACATAGTGAGACCAATAACTCAATGTTGGGCACCGCAGGTTAAACCGCTGCTTGGGATGCCAGCATCCCATATGGGAGCACCACTTCTAGTCCCGGTTGCTCCTCTTCTGAGCTAGCTCCCCCATTCAGGCGTCTGGGACGGCAGCAGAAGGTAGTCTGGGAGACCCAGATGGAGTTCCAGGCTCCGGGCTTCACCTTGTCGCAGCTACCACCCTTGGCCATGGGTGGAGTGGACCAGTGATGGTCTGTCTCCTCTCTGTTTCCCTTCATCTGCTTCTCCACCCTTCAAATAAATCCTTGGACCCTCCTGATCCTGTCTTGGTTGTGCCTAAACAACTCCATTTTTCCACTTCTCAGCTTTGCCCCGGTAGACTGGGCCAGTCATGTTTCAGGATGGTTTGAAGGAGCAGGTGAGTGTGAGATGAGGTCCCCCCAGAGTTACCCCAGGGGACCCACTTCCTTCATTCCTGTAATGTTTCTGTGATGTGTGCTTGACTCATTTCTGGCTTGGGCGATTACAAACACGGCTTTTATGAACGCCTATGCACAAGTCG